>NC_084820.1:69388358-69762575 GCF_958449725.1 Rosa rugosa
TGCTTTCTGTGATGCTGATTGGGCTGGTGATCCCAATGATCGAAAGTCAACAACTGGCTTTGTTATATTTCTGAACAATTCCCCCATCTCCTGGTGCAGTAAGAAACAATCTGCAGTCTCCAGATCATCAACTGAAGCTGAGTATAGAAGCATGGCTGATACTACTTCTGAACTTCTTTGGCTTTCTCATCTCCTGCATGATCTGCATATCCATCTTGCTGATGTTCCTACATTACATTGTGACAATATTTCAGCTCTTGCTCTAGCTACCAATCCTGTGTTTCACTCTAAACTGAAGCATATTGAAGTTGACATTCACTTTACAATGAATCAAGTCAAAGCCGGTTCTCTTAAGCTCCAGTTTGTTACATCAAGGGATCAGCTTGCAGACTTGTTTACCAAAGGCTTGTGTACTCCCATGCATTCTCATTTCTGCTCCAACTTGATGCTCATGTCTCGCCATCAAGTTGAGGGAGGGTGTTAGTCTTATTAAACCTATGTTAATTTCTGTTAATTCTGTAATAAGCAATTAGTGTAATTAGCAGTATGTTAATTACTATTAGTTGCATGAGCAGATGAGCTAGTCATTAGTGCTCCACAGCTGTCTTGACACATGTCAAGCTTAGGAGATCAGTTCCTACTACTATATAACCTCATCCTGTACGACTCAATTTTCAATTAAGGCATATCTCAGATATTTTCTTTCTGTTTCAGCAAGGCCAACAAAGACACACTTGATAGTTTTAGGTTGAATCTTATCAGACCTGTATGGTGTCATCAATGGATAGCAGGCACAGCCAAAGACCCTAAGTGTCTCAATTTGAGGTGTGGAGTGATACAGCTTTTCAAATGGAGATAGCATTTTGAGCACTGAAGTAGGCATCCTGTTGATCAAATAGGCAGCAATAGCACAAGCATGATACCAAAACTGATTAGGAAGAGAAGCATTCTGTAACAAGGTGACTGCTGTTTCTCTAATATGCCTGTTCTTCCTTTCAGAAACCCCATTCTGCTGAGGGGTATAAGGACACGATATATGATGAAAAATGCCTTTTTGTTTCAAAAAATCTTGGAACTGGAAACTCATGTACTCACCACCTCCATCACTCCTAAGAGTTTTAATTGAACTGGAAAATTGAGTGGAGACAAAGGCACACAGAGATTGGAAGTAAACAAAAACTTCATTTTTATTCTTCATGGGATACATCCAAGTGAATCTTGTACAATCATCTATGAACAAAACAAAGTATATGTAGCCATCAATGGATAGATGTGGGGAAGGTCCCCAAACATCAGAATGTACAAGCTCAAATGGAACCTCACTTCTAGTAACAGAACTAGAGAAGGGAAGTTTATGTAATTTGCCTAATAGACAAGGTTCACAGACAAAGGACTCTTTATCATTAGCCACTGAAATGTGACATTTTTCCAAGATGTGATGTGCCACCTCATTTGTTGGATGACCAAATCTTTGGTGCCAAACTGAGTTCTTGATTAACTGTCCCACAAAAGCAGCTTGCTGAGAAGGTGAAGCTGAGATAACCTAGCTTGTTAGCCTTATTTGATGGAAGTGGTAACTTTTGAATACCAACTGATCTGTCCACTGTAGGCAGCTGAAAAGGAATTGGATAGAGACCTTGCTTACATAGCCCCTGGTAAAGTATGTGACCCTGCACCTTGTCCTGAATGACACACATAAATTCATCAAACCAAACAGAACAGTTGTTCTGCTTGCATAGTTGATAGATGGAGAGTAAATGTGCAGTGAGTTCTGGAATTAATAGCACATTATCAAGTATCAATGGTCCTAAAGTAGTAGTACCAGAATGTGTGATCAACATTTGATTACCATTCCCAACTTGCACAGAGTCATTGGCAGGATAAGGAGCTGCATTATGGAGGAGTTGAGCATTACTGGTCATGTGATTGGTGGCACCAGTGTCAGCCAGCCAAAACTGAGGAGCAAGATTGGTTGTGGCAAGCATAGCTTATATGAGAAAACTTATATGAGTTAATAAAAATACAATCAACGAGTATAAAAATAAAATACAATCAACGAGTATGGTTTTCATATTTATATAAACTTCATCTTTTTGTCAATATTTAAATTCTATTAATAAATATGTTCAAAAAAAGGAAGATTCTTTTAATAAAAGATCTTTATCAACATGTTAATTTTCCTTGATTGAAATAAGAAATTTATTTTATTTTGATGTTTGATTTTAACTTCATATTTTACAATCCATAATTATTTGTATAAATTTTTATATAATAATTAAATTAGTAATATTGTTAACGGTGATTTGGGCGGGTACGGGGACCTAATCCCCAATGGGGACGGGGACGGGGATTGGGGAGGGTACGGGGATGGAGAATGAAGTCGGGTATGGGGATGGTAATTTAATCCCCTTACCCTACCCTCCCCATTGCCATCCCTAGGGTGAACCTAAGAATTGTCCAATTTTGTTTAGTATACATCATAAAGTCATCATAAATTTTTTGGTCAAACAAAAGTAAAGTCATAGATGGAAATGGAAACATAATGTCGACATGCATATCTGTTTTGATTGACGTAAAGAAAACATAAAGCAATTAATATCATATATGATCAAAAGCTCGTCTTTTTTTTTTTTTGGCAATATGATCAAAAGCTAGTTGATCATGATTCCTTTCTCTACAATCAAATGTTATAAGTTATTATATATATATATATATATATATATATATATATATATCTCAAAGCTTCACGTAACTTGAATTGTCTTGAACAATGAAATTCCATATATGATCAAAAGCTAGTCTCTCTCTCTCTGGTTTTTTTTTTTTACCAATATGATCAAAAGCTAGTTGATCATGATAGAAAGGAAGGCACTACAATCAAATGTTATTATATATATCACACCTTCACGTAACTTGAATTATCTTGAGCAATGAAATTCTCGATATGATGAAAAGCTAGTTTTTTGTTTTGTTTTTGCCAATATGATCAAAAGCTAGTTGATCATGATAGAAAGGAAGGCACTACAATCACATATATAATAACATATCACTACTTCACGTAACTTGAATTATGTTGAGCAATTAATGAAATTCCTAGGTTCTTTAACGTTTATAAAAAGGAAAATTAGATTTCCATCCAAATTAATGTCCTTCCTCTCCCTCATGTATCACCTGTTTTCTAGTTCTTTCAATAATTTAAGCATGAATCACACCAAAAATTTACAAAAGAATAATAAAAGCAAGAAAGCCTAATTAATATTCTTCCCTATATGGGAAACAACATGTTTTCTTAGTCCCCAATTAGGGGTATGGACTCGGTCAACAACTATCGTCTGACCACTCGAGTTTTGAAATTTAAAGAAATTACCACCGAACCGCCTCATTAGTTAACCGATCATTGACGCCTTAGGCGGTTAGGCCTAATACCATCGGCTCGGAATGACTAGAAAAAGAAGTGAAGTTAGAAACCTCGCTAGCTAATGTTGGCGAAAGTGAAAAACATTTCTTGCATACCGCCTCCTCCTACCCATAATCATTCTTAGATCGACTTCACATTTGTTTATATCTAGAAGGCTTCTAAAGAAAATGAGAGTCGAGATCTAAACCAACATACAATATGCGCGACTAGATCTAAACCAAACAGGGCCAAAGCCATCAGCATTGATCACGTGTCTCTGTGCCAAAATGTTCAGGCATACAGAATAGTAGTACCAATTGAATTAAGCAATATTATTATAAGAGTACCTCATCCATTAATGTTTAGTGAGGTCGACAATTTAAATTCTTTCACGATAAAAAATAAAAATAAATAAGATTTGAGAAATTAGAAATCATTGGTGCAAATATACATGTGAATTTTTAAAAACATGGATAAGTTTCATAAGCTAAAGTACTATATAGATTTTTTGTGCATGAACTGAATAAGAGAAGATCAAAGCAAGTGTGCGCACTCATGTCTCTCGATGTTGCTTTGCATACGTGTGTCAACCCAACATTATAAACCCACACAGTATATATAATGATTTTGTGGTGACTTCTGGCCGGGTACCAAAGATCCGGCTAGCAGACCCCAACTCTATAAGTTCAAGATTAAGATTTTACAAATGGGTGTTTTATAATGCTCTGAAATCGCTCCAAAACCAAGAGCATTAAAAGTAGAACATTAGTAACAACCACTAGTTCATGTCTAACTAAATTAAGATGAAGAACTCGTGCACTACTCGATAACTAGCTAGGCCCTAGAGATCTATCACATGTCGTTTGCTGTAACTGATCAACCCCCTAAAGATCTTTCACTTCACTACTGTCGGCTATAAATCACTAAGTGGCGGATATGGTAGTCCATGACCATAAAGAAACTAAGTGCTATCCATCACAGGAAACAACTGACCGCCAAATGATCACCACATGCATGTTCCATTAACTCCTAAACTGAATAGAGACCAACCCACTTATCCTCGTCACCAAGCACTGCAACTCTTTCTGAGTTTTTTCTCCTCTAGCTTTGCCCTAATTTGCCAGGTGTACTTCTGGAGCTAGCTGTGTGCTAACTGTGTGTGTGGATGATGTGGGATGTGTGGAGCTGTGTGCCCTATGCATGCTTTGGCCTCATCACCCTCTTCCCCATATATAACGCCTGCTGCTGATATTGGATCTCTGTCACTTAGCTCAACACTGTTGCTAAACGTAACGCATCCAAACCGCACTCATGCTTTGTTTGCCAGAAAACAGAAGAATACAAATTGTAACAAACTAGGTGAGAAAACTCATGCATGGTTGAGCAAATTCTGAGTAAAGAGAAAAGGAAAAACATGTAAATATATGGTCAAGAGCTAGTGATTCTCGGTGAAAAAGTGGAAAACGTACGCAGTGCATTACCCAATGAGGTTTAAGCTAAATGGAGCTCCGGTTGGACCCTCAGACAAAAGTGGTAATGGTGCGTAGGATGAAAGATGATGCTTTGCTCTCTCTCCAGGCCTAGCTTTAATACCTTGTTGCAGCTTAAATCAATAATGTCATATTGATTGAATCTTAATAATTACTGAAAATTGCGTGTACAAGAGTCTCTAGTATCATTATTTGTGAACCAATTATTAGAGAAATCCACAAGTAAGGACAATGTTAGTATTTTTGTGAAGTCATTCGACTTCACTGATGCTTCTTTATTTATTTTTATAGTGTACGAAACAAAAATATTACTAACTTTAGAGTATACGATGACTTCAAGTTAATAAACAGCTCAGTCATTAAGTTGGATCTGCATGATTAACAATTCAGTCATTCAATGGATATATACGCTGCTTTAGTGCTTTTCACTAACTTTGTACGTATATGAAAATAATAAGTTACTTACTGTAAAGGACATAATGATTTCGAGAATATATGCTAATACTAACTCATATCGTTCTATTGGTACATTCCTGGTCTTTATGAAGTTTTCTGGAGCAAGCAGTCCTACGTGTCAAAGGATAAGTTTACGTGTACCATTAAGTGGCACATACAAGTGATTCGATCAGTTCCTACAACAAGGAATCTGCATGGGGCATCTTATTCTTTTGTTGCATCCATCAGATATTATTTTCTAGCTAGCTAGCTATAGATTACGTGGCCACAATACAGACTCATGCCATTAATCATCGAAATTGACATAGTCGGAAAGTAACTCTAGGTTTACAAGTAATAAATCTAAAACAAGGATTCTGGAGTTCACCAGAGATAAATGAGAAAACTCTCAATTTGATTGATAATTGGATAAAAGATAGGTTCTACAGCAGTCGAAGGTTGCTTATATATGAGAAAAGAAACCCTAAGGCGACTAACAATGAAACCCTAAAGCTTACGGGTAAAAACAAAACAAATCCAAAACAAACTAGAAAACCGAAAATTCTGAAAAATAGTAAATTGCAGTTTTGAGGCCCTAAACAACCCCGAAAGCCAGAAAAAGCCCACATGTCATGGCAACGCAACGAGTTTTGTTCCTAGCGTTGTTCTCTTTCCGGAAAGGTATAGTAATTACGATTCGGACACCGAATGCCAAAGTTGTAGCAAACCGGGTTTTCCTCCTTTTCCACAATCGAGCTGTTCTTCAATTCTTATCACCATTCACTCTACATCAGAAATAAAAAGTGGGATCTATTTTAGCTTTCCATTTCTTATAAATAGTGCATAAGTATTAGAGGGGAACTTAGCTAGCTTAGTGGATTTGCGTTGTGTGTCCATTAGCTCAAAGCCTCTTTGATATTTGTCTGTTGGTAAAAGGAATTGAAAGCAGAGCAAAGAAGCCAATAATGAAGTACTCGGCCCTAGCTAGTGTTTTTGCTGGTGGAGATCATGAAAAGTACAAACAGTGATCTACAGAAGCTGACAGAAGAGGAGAGGAGCTAACTAGCTAGTTTGGTGGCATACAGATATAATTTCCTTCTTCTTCATAATCTCAGAGACTCATCACATTCATTCTCCTTCGATCCCTCCCATGGCTGGTTCAACAAGAAAGAGACTCGGCAACTCATGCATTCTTCTCATAGGTATTCATCATATACCCTCCCGTTTCTTTGCTCCCTCTAAAACTTTTAATTTCGACCATTTTTATATATAAATACCTTTCTTTAATATATAGCTAGGGACCCAACTAATAATTACCTCATGATTTTTCTTTTTGGTCCTGGAAGGATCTTTGTCTTGGGTGACCATTTCTACTGTACTCTTGGCTAGGTAATTCAGTAAGAATAATTACATGATCACTCTTCGCTAAGTTTTGGTTTCGGTGTCTGTTTGTTTGATGACAGTAATTGCTGGTATGGAAAGATTTGCATACAAAGGAGTGGCATCCAATCTGATAACTTATCTGACCGATGTAGTAAAGATGAGCAACTCTTCTGCGGCGAAGACGGTGAACAGGTGGTGCGGATTCACATCCATGGTTCCACTCTTGATTGCACCCCTAGCTGATTCTTACTGGGATAGATATTACACCATTGTAGCCTCTTGTTTTATCTATGTTGCCGTAAGTACTAATTACTTCTCTCTCTCTCTCTCTCTCTCTCTCTCTCTCTCTCTCTCTCTCTCTCTCCCCTCTATTATTATTATTATTATTATTTTCTGTTTCTCGTTAGCTCTGTATTTTGGTAATAAAGCATCTTTTCGATCTGGTCAGTAATTTTTGTCCTCTGAGAGTGCTCAATTACTCTCTTTCCCTCTGTTGTTGTTATTATTATTATTATTTTCTGTTTCTCGTTAGCTCTGTATTTTGGTAATAAAGCATCTTTTCTGGTCAGTAATTTTTGTCCGCTGAGTGCTCAATTAGTAGGAGTACGATTAGGAAAACCATTATTAAGATATGGATCATGAGTCATGAGTCATCTGCACTAAGCTTAAAGCTATATATATATATATATATATATATATATATATATATATATATAGAGGACGTCCGCACAGATAAAAAAGTGCGGATGTCCCTCCTCCGGCCTCGATCAGGCAGTGATGGCGGCGCTGCGGTTGTCAGACCCGAACCAAGCCTCAATGTCGAGTCTCTGCTTGCCGTTGGAGTCGTCAATGAAGAGTTTGAAGTCGACCTCGATGGGCTTCCATAGTTTCAGGCGAGCTCACCGCGCACACTTTCGATTCCGATCAGCTAAGCCTTCGCTTAATTTGATGGTGATGCCTTCCAGGATGTCCAGAGGGTTCTTTCGGCAACCGCAGTGCCTGAAACCGCTGCCTGATCGAGGTTGGAAGAGGGACGTCCGCACTTTTGCGTATGTGCGAACGTCTGCTTCTGATCCGGCCTGCATATGTGTGTGTGTGTTATTGGACTGGCGGGTCAAGATTAATGCATTTTAGTGTGAAAATAAGCCTACAATATTATTGACCCTTCCTAAGATGAGTTAGGGAATTGATCTATTATATCTAGAAATTGTTAGATTGATATACGTTAATATAGATGCGTGCTCCAATAATATGAGTTTTGGTAGCGTAATAATTGCCAAACATAGTATAAAAAGTGCTGTTTGTTTGAAGTCTTATATTGGAAATTTGGAATTCTAGTGTTACTTAAAGTTCGCTTTTGGGGCATACTAGTTGTCTATTAGTAACAACGACATGCTCCTGTAACGAGTTGGACTAATTGATCATTGTCTACTCTTCTGGTTTTAGGGGCTTGTGGCATTGACATCAACAGCACTAATGTCCCGGGCATCGTCCGATCAAGCAAACAAAACAAGTTCATCTTCATTTCTGTTCTGCTCATTGTATTTGATTTCTCTTGGTCAAGGTGGCTACAACCCATCTTTGCAAGCTTTTGGAGCAGATCAACTTGATAGTGAAGAGGAAGAGTTGCCTAGTAGCAAAGATGACAAAAAATCCAACAAAAAGAGTTTGTTCTTTCAATGGTGGTACTTTGGTATTTGTAGTGGCACCGTCTTGGGTATCAGTGTTATGTCCTACATTCAAGATACTTTTGGTTGGATACTAGGTTTTGCCATCCCCATGATTTCGATGGTCACATCAGTCATAGTTTTCTCGTGTGGAAGCCCAATTTATACATATAGACAGAGAAATGAGACCATGGGTAATAAGCCAGTTGTGAGCATGCTTCAAGTTATTAAGGCAGCTGCATTGAAATTACTGAATTCCAAAGTCAAGTTACCCGATGGAAATGATGTTACTGAGCTAGAGTAAGCTCTTTTTTTTTTTTTTTTTTTTTTTTTGTAACTCAAGTGTTGTTAAGATTACTGTGCATGAACTTTGATCTGATGCTATCCAATTTGCTTAGGCTTCAAGGGAAACCGCTCTGTCGACATCAGAACTTAAGCAGCAATGAAGGCTTGAACAATGAGCATCCCAAAAGCAGCATCCACATGTTCGAAAATGCAAAAGTTATTCTTAGGCTTTTGCCCATATGGCTAATGCTTTTAATGTTTGCAGTGATTTTCCAGCAACCTTCGACATTCTTCACCAAACAAGGCATGACAATGAAGAGGAATATCGGAAGCAATTTTCTGATTCCACCCGCAACACTACAGAGTGCTATTGCACTTTCTATAGTTGTGTTGATGCCTCTTTATGACAAAGTTCTGATCCCAATTACTAAGGTCCTGACTTGTAACGAAAAGGGTATCACCGTAATGCAAAGGATGGGGATTGGGATGTTCACTTCGGTCATAGCACTGATCATTGCAGCACTTGTAGAGACAAGAAGGCTCCATATCAGCAGAAATATGGAAATGCTAGGATCTCAATCTGAGACGGTTCCATTAAGCATATTCTGGTTGCTGCCACAGTACATTCTTCTGGGCATTTCGGACATTTTCACTGTCGTTGGGATGCAAGAGTTCTTTTACTCTGAATTTCCCATTAGAATGAGAACAATGGCCTTTGCACTATACACCAGTGTTTTTGGGGTCGGGAGCTACTTGAGTGCCCTTTTGATCTCAACAGTTGAAGGCATCACAAGTTCAAATGGAAGTAAGAGCTGGTTCTGTGATGATATGAATGAAGCAAGGCTAGACAAGTACTACTGGTTTTTAGCAGCAGCAAGTGCACTGAGCTTTCTGTTTTTTGTGATTATTTCATCATTTTACACAAGTAAGAGGGATTTGGAGTTGGACAGTAATGAAAGTTGTAAATAAGCTGTTTGTTTTGAGTTTGTACATTTCAGAAGAAAACTTTCTCTTCAAATAGTTACTTTAATGTTGTTAATTATGAGCTTATTTATGTACAAAGAGCATTTGTTATTCAAGTTTCAAAAGTTCAAATAAATTTGAGCTCCACTTATTATATCCGAACCCATGCCCTCTTGCAGGGTTTACAACAAAATGAGAAGAGTGAAGCTGATCACACTAGTTATATGCAACCCAATGATTACAACAAATCAGATATTAGGTTTTTCATCAATGATTCAGAGTAATTAGTCAACCTAAAGATCATTTAGTCATTTGATAATCATCATCATCGTTACATCCATTATTTTTATGTGACAAAATGTATTCCAAAAAAAAAAAATTTGACTATTGAAACATATTATGTGGTTGCTGGCAGACACAAAACTAGCTAAGGTCGGAATTTTTTTTTTTTTTTTGAAAATAGGATGTCAAGCATTTCATATATTCGAATATAAGTGATTACACAACATGACCTACCCCCGAGAGGGCCACGTCAATATCAAGCCATGCAGGTTACCCTAAAGCAACTAAATGAAATCACTGTAGCAATAGGACCAAGAATCAAACCTAGACAATGTTAGGGCTAGAAAAGAAATAAAAAACCCCAACTTATTCAACGGAACCTTGGACCACCCTACGCAGAGGGGGCATCCCCAGGATCCATAGTTACCACACTCAAAGGAGTAGCCTCCCCCACGACGGTCTCCTCCACCACCGTAGTCTTCTCAGATTCAACTGTTACCATTGGAGAAATCTCCTCCACAACAGCCTTCCCCGTAGGAAACTCCCCCACCGCCGGATCTTCCTCCATAACCAAAGCTTTCTTGGCAATATGAAATTGACGCTTCTTAACTTTCTTGGTTGAGGCAGTCCCTAGCTTCCAAGGGTAGATCTCCTCCACCCTAGGCTTATTCTTTGCCCCTACAGGCCTACCCACCTTGCGCCTCTTCGGGGGAGAGACAATCAAGATACCCGCCTGGTGAGGTAGAGCTAACTCAGGGACAAAATCAATGCTCACAGGTTCAGTTATGGGAACAGGAACCACAGCTCGAGCTTTCTTACTGTATGTCACCAATTCCCGAGCCTCAGCCTTCCTTTTAGTCCCATCGACCACCGGTTGCCGGTGTGGGGAAGGGATAACCGGGAGCGCCACTTGCTTAGCTAGCTCCTCTGTAGTGTGGCCGGGTGTAGAGAGAGACAAACTAGAATGGGAGGGCTTGACAGTAGGAGTGGCCACGCTACTGCTCATAGACAAACCTGCAGTAGCCTGAAACGTCGGCCTCGACGTTGAACCCAACCCAACAAAATCAAACACAGGGGGTAGGTTCGACCTAGGGTTAGAGCCCCCCACCTCCAAATGCCCCTCCTGATGTTGCGCCCCAGCCACGATGTCGGTTCCAGACATATCCAGCAGCCCTGCGTAGCCAGACTCCAAGTGTTCCAGTAAGCCACAAACCCTACAGAAACCAACCATCTTCTCAAACCGGAAAGTCACCCTAGCAGAAACCATATCCTTCCCTGTCCCAAACTTGAAGAGCATAGGAGGGTAGGCTTGCTTCACTGGAGTTGTGATCAGATGGGAGATGTGAACCCTAGCCTTCAAGCCACGGCGAATATTCACTTTGTCCAATTAAAGGACCTGACCCAGAGAAGCACCGATCATGGAGATAGCTTCAAAGGTCATCAGTATTGGAGGAAGGCCAAGCACTTCCACCCAGACCGGGATCGCTGGGATGGGCACCGACTCCGCCTCACAGCAGCCGTCATACACGGCCAAAGCAAACATAGAGCGACCGTAGAACCACGGCCCTTCGAACAAGATCTTGTCTCGTTCCTTCGTCTTCGTAAAGCGCAAAATGAAACGATGGCCTTGATTCCGGATAGAGAGTCGCTGTTTCAACCCCCACACATTGGCCATGGTAGCCATAAAAGGACGTGAGTAAAAGTTTGATCTTCTTCTGAGACAAAAGCCTCCCAATGGCATAGGACTGGCTAGAGATCGCCGACGAGCCCGCAGTCCCAAAGGACACCCTCCCATTCTCCTTGATTGCGAGCGCAGCAGCCATACGGGCTGAGACCTCCTCCACCATCGTGTACGTACGACGGCTATGCCAAAACTTCTCAACCCTAGAGAAACCCTAGCGCTGAGAGTTTTTCTTTACAATGTTGAACTATTTAAAAAAAGGATTAAATACTGTTTAGTCCTTGAGCTTTTGACCAAAAAACACTTCAGTCCATGGCCTTCTAATTTCACAGGTTTAGTCATTGTACTTTCAGAATTTGGACCAATAGGTCCATTCCATTACTCTCCGTCCAAAAACTCAGTTATGTTGCTGACGTGGCAATCCGTCCGCATTGAAAAGTCTATTATACCCTCACATTCCTTTTTTTTTTTATTCCCTTAATTTATGTTTTCCCTGTTTTTTTAATTTTTTAATTTATTTTTTTAATTTTTTTCTTCTACTTATCGAGATTTCTCTCTCAACCCCTCAAATCTCTCCGCCCACAAACCTTACCGCCCCAAACTTTGAGCCATCGTGGGTAGTAGGGAGGTGAAATGGAGCTGGACCTCATCTCCATCGATCTCACTTTCCCTCGAAGCCCAAGGAACCTACCTAGCTTCGACCTTATCTTCATCGATCCCACCTCCTTCAAGCTCAACCTCCGGATCCATGACGCCGACAGCTTTGAATTGGTGAGACGAAGAACATGGATGCAAGGAAAGGTCAGAGAAGTCGAAAAATTACCAGGAGATTGCTAGATTTAAGGAATTTGTAGACTTTGTTGTTTTTGCAGAAGCACTAGAAGATCGAGACCCATATCGATCTTCTTGATCAAAAGCCCAGATTGAAACCCAGCCGGCTGGGAATTGATGGCTTGTGCTAAGATCGGGTCTGGAAATATGGCGACATTTTGCTTCCCGATTTGCAGCAACGTCTCCTGCGAGTTCTTCGAGGCCGGCGCCTCGATTCTCCACCCCAAGAACTTCGACGCCGTGAACTACACCAAGCTGCTGAACCTCACCGCCAACAGTCCATCGGATGATTATGAGGTTTCAGAATTTGGGATGGGGACGAGTTTATATTCAAAACTTTGAGCGTGAAATCCAAGCTTCCATTTGTGGACAGGATAGTTTCGTTGGCGAATTCGCCGCTGCTGTTCGTCCTATACGGCTACTCGCTCAATAGAATTGACAGATTCGTAGAGGTACATGTACTTGTGCAATGTGTGATTTGGTTTAGTTGGTTGATTGTGATTAGAGTGGTCAAGTTTTGATCTTGATTAGAAGTTTGGTCGTTTGATCAATTCTGGAATTATAATTTTTGTTCGTTGATTTTGGAAGTTTAGTTTGGAGTGGGGTTTTGCAGGTCACCATTGGAGAAATGGGGGATTTTCATTTTGGATATGGTTTTGGGCGGCGGAGCAGTAGCGGTGGGGATGAAAAATTTCTGGGGTTCGAGGGTTGGGAGTTGGTGGTTGGTAGAGAGGAGATTGGAGGTTTTGGAGAGAGGGTAAGCAGAAAATAAAAAAGAGATAAAAATTAAAAATTAAACCCTAAAAAAAAAAAGGCAAAAAAAAAAGGAAAAAAAGGAATGTGAGGGTATAATAGACTTTTCAA
This sequence comes from Rosa rugosa, assembly GCF_958449725.1. Classification (NCBI taxonomy): domain Eukaryota; kingdom Viridiplantae; phylum Streptophyta; class Magnoliopsida; order Rosales; family Rosaceae; genus Rosa; species Rosa rugosa. Next base: position 69,401,637 of record NC_084820.1, read on the forward strand.
TGCGGACGAATTGCCACGTCAGCAACATAAATGAATTTTTGGACGGAGAGTAACGGAATGGACAACGGAATGGACCTATTGGTCCAAATTCTGAAAGTACAAGGACTAAACGTGTGAAATTAGAAGGTCAAGAACTGAAGTGTTTTTTGGTCAAAAGCTCAAGGACTAAACAATATTTAATCCTTAAAAAAAAACAAAAATGAACTTAAAAGAAGAATTTGGCAACAGAAGATGGTACTTTTATTCATCCACTGTTGTACACAGCATACAGGTGCATTATTTGTTAATAAGAAAAACTAAAAGTTGCCTTTGGGGGAACATAACCAGTAAAAGGCATACAATTAACAATGCTTTAAATTATTTGATCGAGCACTACTCCTCAAACGTTGTATAAAGCTTTAATTCCTTGAATATCGTCCTCGTTCAAACTTTTAAGAGTGACTCCCGGGGAGATGGTTGCTGCCATGACAGCTCCCTTCACTGAGCTATGTCCAAGTCCCAGAAGGTGCCCTATTTCGTGCAAAGCAACACTCTCCAAGTCATAGGCACCTGGTTTAGCACCCGCGGACCAATTTTCAGCTGCGTCGAAGTGGAATCTTCCATCCGTAGGGTAAAAAGCATGGGCCAGCACTCCGCCAGGCCCATCAAAATTACGCCCGTCTCCATGATTACCTCGGTGAAAACTAATCTTGACATCTGCATTCTGGTAATTTTGGGCCTGACTGAACTTGAAGGGAGTGCTTCTAGCCCATGTTGCGAAAGCCTGTGCTATAGCACCCGTGGCTTGGGATGGGGTGCCGGGGAAGAAAGCGTATGTCAGATGGTATTTAGAGGAAGGCCATTTTGGTTTTCCATTAGGAAATGAGTAGTGAACAGTGGTATGAATTGAACCTGTAAAACAATATCGAGGACTTAAATTCGTTAGACGTACGTAATGATCAAGTCTTAATTCAAGAGTATTAGTGTATGCATGCTTTTTAACAATTTTTGATGTACCTACGGGTACAGTAATGTTTTCTTGATCAGCAACCAACTGGGAAAATACTACTAATAAACCGTGTAAAATTAAGATGATAATCTAATTTTTTTTTAGTAACATGAAATACGTACCGTGCTGGTGCTTTATCTTGGCTGATCGCATGGATGTGGTGCCATTGACGATATCGGGCACACCACAACGAGGCATCATCATCTGTAATATGGTTTTGTCGTCCACCGTTCCGGTGGACTTGAGGTGGAAATTGAGCTGGTAAGTCTTGACGGCTTCCTCCAAGAGCTCGTCGAAATCATCGTCATCAGAATGAATGTGGTTCTTGTAGTTCAAGTAACCGAAGTTGTGAAGGTACTTCTTGAGGTCATTGATGCCCTTGACCTTGTCACCTTTTTGACAACCCTTAAGATGCTCAAGGAACTCAAGCGGAGATGAGTTTGCCGTTGCATTAGAGAGGAAAGAAAATAGGGCGAGGAGGAGGAGGGGAGTGACTTTGAAAAGAGAAAGATCAGATTTTGGTGCCATTGCTCCGAATTAAGAGTATGGATATTGCAGAAGCCTCACATTCGCAATGGAATTTATAGGCATGCAATAGTATTGATGTGTACATGTAAAGAGATGGTGTGATCAATTACGTTTTTCTATAGAATTGGTGTACGTACGTCATGCATATAGAGCTGTTGAGCTTAACAAGCAGAACATGTTGAGCTTAACATTTGGCAACATTCTTTATCAGTTAGGCTTCTGTTAGTAGTTAGGTTTAAGCCGTTAAAGCATAGAATTTTGAAGACGAAACTAGCTTCGATGCGGAAACATTCACTGTCGATAGATCATTATTGATGCACAAAATGTTCAAATACCAAATCCCCCCTCTATATATAAAACCAATTTCCATATGGATGAGTTTGCAGAATGAGATAATCTGGACGAGAGATCACTATAATATTCTAGTCATCTGACATTCCCGATGGATGGTCACTTGCATGCATAAGTGCCTTTCTTCTTTTGAAGTTAAACATGCACGTACAAATTTTTTACTGATTATTTGATTATCAATACCATCACATCTGTTTTCTCCAATAGATTAATTGATGATACGGTTTTTAATACAATTAAATTTCAGCACAATATTTAGTCTGATTATCATCAACGATGGTATTTTTTCTGATTTTTACTGTTAACTTTATCGGTGAATGCATATAGATATATATATATCTTGATGCATAGAACTTTTTTTTTTTTTTCTTCTTTTTGCTGATAGATCGATGATGTATACGAGAGGAGTAAAAAGTACAAACATTTCCTTATCACTACGTTTTATTAATTAGAGAAGAAGAACAATACGAGGGGTACGTACCAAAACCAATATCGCGAACAAGAAGAAGACTAACACAAACGAACTTGAGGTGGAAATAAAATGCACAAAACAAAAGGGGAGGCACATCTCACCACCCCAACTCGATCAGAAGAAAATGTACCAAAATTTGCCAAAGGATTGGCTCTTCATGCATACAACTTTCTTCATTATTTTTTATTCTGAAAAATCTCAACACAGGGTATTCAGGTACATTATTTGATAAAGGAAAGTCCTCAGACGTTGTATAAAGCCCTTATTCCTTGAACATCGTCCCCAGTCAAACTTATTCGAGCCACTCCCGAGGGAATAACTGGGGCCATGATAGCTCCCTCCACTGAGCTATGTCCAAGTCCCAGAAGGTGCCCTATTTCATGCAAAGCCACACTCTCCAAGTCCATAGCACCTGGAGTAGCACCCACAGACCAAGTCTCATCTGCGTCGTAGTGGAATCTTCCATCCGACGGGCTAAAAGCATGGGCTAGGACCCCACCCGGGCCATCAAATGAATTCCGGTCTCCATGATCACCCTTATGAAAACTAATCTTCAAATCCGCATTCTCGTAACTTTGGGACTGGCTGAACGTGAAGTGAGTGTTTCCAGCCCATGTTGCAAAAGCCCGTGCTACAGCGCCCATGGCTTCGGATGGGGTGTTGGGGAGAAAACCGTAAGTGAGATGGTATTTTGAGGAAGGCCATTTTGGATTTCCCTGGAAAAATGAGTAGTGAGCAGTGGTATGAATTGAACCTGTAAAACAATATCGAATACTTAAATTCGTTAGACGTAATGTTCAAGTCTTAATTCAAGAGAATTACTGTGTATGGCTTTAATTTTGATTTTAAAATTCAATTACCATTAGGAGAAATGGTAATTGTACATATCATTTTGGGTATATTATTGTATAATTGTATACAGTAGTGTATATTCTACTGATAACACGTTAGAAAGTAAGAGGACAAAGTAATTGTCTAATAAGATGAAATAGCTAGATACCATGGTGGTGCCTTTTCTTGGCTGATCGCATGGACGAGGTGCCATTGATGATATCCGGCACGCCACAACGAGGCGTCATCATCTTTGACACTGTTTTGCCGTCCAATGTTCCGGTGGCCTTGAGGTGGTAATTGATCTGGTAAGTCTTCACGGCGTCATCCAAAAGGTCGTCGAAATCATCGTCGCTTGAATGACTCTGGTTCCTGTAGTTCAAGTAACCGTACTTTTCAAGGTATTTCTTGAGGTCATTGATGCCTTTGACCTTATCACCCTTGTGACAACCCTTGAGATGCTCAAGGAACTCAAATGGGGAAGAGCTATTGTTGTGGGGATGAGAAGCAGTTGCATAAGAGAGGAGAGTAAGAATGGCGAGGAGGAGAGTGATAGTGAAGACAAAAATATTAAATTTTGATGCCATTGCTCTATTAGCTAGCTATAGTTATGTTGCAAAAGCCTCATATTTGCATTGCTATTTATAGGCCTGTAACATAAGAACGTTCTTCGCTATGTTTTCCATATTGCGGTCTTCCTTAACAGAGTAAGATGATCAATTGGGAGTGAAGAAGAAGAAACTACCATGGACACGGCATGGACAACTTCTTCGTAGAAAATACCTTTGCGGCACAGTAATCTCTCGTGAGAAACACCAACGGCACATTTTTACCAGTCCTGCCATAAGTCTCGCTTTGAATTTGACTCTTGACCATCAGAAGTAAAAGTTCTTCATTCTACGAAAGAGAAATTAAGTCTTATGAAGTATGTTTGGGTCGATGTTCGCCTTTCACACTCCATTGTGTAAGACAATTCTTCAAATTAATAACAAACAATTAAAAGGTAACGGGAGCTCATAACCAAACAAAATATATATTTGGTATTCGATGGAAAAGCCAAAATATGGAAAATCATATTAAGGTTCTCATTTTCCTTTTTTTTTTTTTTTTTTTTGAGTTCTTTTACGGCATAATCTCATCATTGGTAATACATTATTTTTTAGAACTGCTCCAAGTGATAGACTTTAAAAATCTCCTCCTAACAAAAATTCTCGGTTTTCTAACTTTGGAAAATTGTCAAAAAATAAAATTGGGTCAACATTTTTGAGGTCTATCAGTTCTATGATTGCCTAAAAATCATGATTTTAGTGTGAAAAGATTTTTGTGAAAAAATAAAAACATGCATTGTTTGTCAAAAAATCATGTGCTATAATCCACCGTTTTGGGGGTAAATATTGATTTTGAACCAAAAAATAAAAATTGAGAAAAAGTTTAAGGCTTGATTCTCATAAAACTTGTACTTATTATGTTACCCCAGAGTCAAGGAATAATATTTCTTCTTATCAAATATTGTACCTGCTCTATGTTAATGTACCTGTCAGGGGCGGATCTAGGATCTGAATATTGGTAGGGCTTCATAATTGGTTTTTTTTTTTTTTTTTTTTTTTTCTGGTACAACAATGCAAAAGTCTAAGCCCTGAAGAGCCGAGTAAGTGTAATTGAAAGAGGTTGAAAATCTTATTATAGTGAAAATAGTACTGTAATTACTCACGCATCAGTGTCACTAGAGAGAATTATTATACAGAGTATATTACAAGAGCACACATCTAGCACACTCACTTTTTAGGATTACATCCAAAATAAAGAAAACTAAGAACTTTGAATGAAAACAAAATGTAAAACAAAGTCCATGTATCTTTGCAACCTACTCACTCGAAAAAAAAAATGACCTAACATTCTTTTTGTATTAAAATGCAAGCCCAAAGATAAAATACTAATACAAATACATACAAATCTAAAGAGTAAATACCAAACAAATCCAAAACCACACACAAAGAAGGCCCAAGGTCCAACTTAGAACCCACTATGGATTTAAAAGACAAGATGAAGTAAAAGAAAAAAAAAGGTATGGAAAGCTAACAACGATAGGATTCGAACTTGAGAGGGCTCACTAGAAGCCATAGCACTTGACCAATGCAACAAAAGGCTTCAAACACGCAGATGATACATGTACTAAGTTATGTATAGGAAAAATCTCGGTAGGGCTTGAGCCCTACCAACACTCTACTTGGATCTGGCCCCTGGTACCTGTGTACAACATTGAATAAAAGTTGTGTGAGACCCCTTTCTTTCGAGATTGTGGGTGAGTGCCAGTCACCCCAAATCGACTGTCGCAAAGGAACTAATATCGCCTAATCTTCAATTTAATTTATATAAAAAAAAAAAGTTGTGTGAGGATTCTAGATTCTCTACTAATTAAAAATAACACTAAAAGAAGAAGAGAATAGAAAAAATTAGGGTTAAATACTGTTTACTCCCTGAACTTTCAGGGAAAAAACAGTTCAGTCCCTGTATTTTCAATTTCACATGTTTACTCCCTCATCTCTCAATTTTGAACCAATAGGTCACTACTAAAAAAAACTCCAATTGCGACGGCAGTTTGCGACGGCAAATCGTGATTTTGCAGTAGCAAATACTTTTCACAAGGGCAAATTAAGCTTTTGCGACGGAAATGTCAGCGTTGCAATAGGTGGCGTCACAATATCCATTTGCGACGGTAAATTTCCGTTGCAAAAAGCATTTGCGACGGAAACTATTGCCGTCGCAAAGGCTAATTTAGTTGCGATGGATACTTTGCCGTCGCAAAAAGATATTTAATTATAAAAAAAAAAAGGACTAAATTCAGTTTGCCCCCTCCAACTTTGGGGCAAACATCAGTTTGGTCCCTGACCTTTTTTTTTTAATCATGATCGTCCTTGCACTTTCAATTTCCATCAGCGAAGTCCAAATTTCAAATTTGACGCCAAAGATGACGTCAGAAGCTGAGTTGGCACCGACATAAGGGCCCACTTTTCAGATTTTGACCCTCAAATGTCCAAACTACCCCTCAAAACCCTCTCTCTCTCTCTGTCTTTCTCTCTCGCGTTTCAGATGGAAGACGAGATCCTAACCCCAGCTCCTCCTCCTCAATCTAATCATTGCATAATAACATCGATACGAAGCAAAAAGGTATACTCGATTAAGAAGGCAGCTCCATCAGAAACTTCACCACATTGATTCAAGAAGGCAGCTTCCCAGCTCAAAAAGTTGCAAATTTCGACACTTCGAAGTATGAATACTTCACCCCCATTTTCCTTCAAGAACTCCTCGATCTTCTCCTTTGCTTCATCAGGATCAACACACTTACACTCAATCTCATGAAAAGTTTCAAAATCATACTGAGTCTCATCCACCTCTAATTTCAACCCTCCGCGGGCGACGGCCACCAATCGAGTCAACCATCCGCGACCGCATTGACAACCACCAACGCGCCATTGCCTGTATCCCCCGCCTCTAGCCTGTGCTAAGCCCAAGCCCGCTAGACATAGCTCCGACCACTCTTCACCTGTCCTGATGCGCACACATGCCCGATCAATGAGAAGATATGGATGAGGCTAGGGAGAAGATCGATGGCTACTCGGTCTATGTGCCGCTCTATTGCAGGCTTTGGCTACCCGGTCCATCGAAAAGCCCAGTAAAATTCGGATCTCCGGTATACCCGCTCCGTCTTTAGGGAACTCTCCGGCAGCGTTGGTTGAAGCAGCTCCCCAAACCCACTGTCTGTACTCTCCAACTTGGTCACCAGTCGTATCTCGATAGAGAATCAAAGAAATTGGCAATTCAATTAAACACCAAAGTTGGTGTTCGGTTATACTGGTTGACAAAAATTTGAAGAAATCGGACTCAAATCCAAATGCCCATATTGGGGAAAAAAGAGCTGCAGCAGGCTGTGGAGGATTTACCTAGAGTTGATCAAGAAGATGATCCATTAGAGGAGGAGGAGGAAGATGACGACCATAACCATAGCCATAAGCTCGATCATCTTCGATTCTTCTCCGAAAGTGCTTTTTGAGGGCTGGGTTATGAGGAGCAGTGGGTATTTTAGAATTGAGAACGGCGGAGACTAGAGGTGGAGATGGCATTGGGATTTTGGGTCGTCGGAGAGGAGGGGATTGAAGAATGAAGTTGATTTTTTTTTTTTAATTTTTAAAACGGATTAAAGTCCATTTAAAAAAAAAAAATCTTTTTATTGTTAAAATGTCTATTTTGCCCTTCTTGTGGGCCCTTATGTCGATGACAACTCAGCTTGTGACGTCATCTTTGGCTTCAAATTTGAAATTTGGACTTCGCTGATGAAAATTGAAAGTGCAAGAACGATCATGATTAAAAAAAAAGTTTAGGGACCAAACTGATGTTTGCCCCAAAGTTGGAGGGGGCAAACTGAATTTAGTCCAAAAAAAATCTAGTGTGAATTTCACACCAAAGCTAGTACCGTACTGCAAAAATTATAAGGTGAAAATGTTAAAATAGCATATGAACTCATTTCAATTACAAACCAACAATCACAATTGTAAGACCAACCAAAGGTTTTGCATAATTACAAGCATCAAAATACCAAAAGCTACTAAGTTTCTTGTTGAAATTAAGAGTTACACCAGAAAATAGTAGGAAGGAGACCTTGGGTTGCCCAGGAAGTCATACAATCCTATCAGCTTCTTCTTCATTCACTGATCCATGACTTGTGCTTTTGAACAGCCCCACAAGCAAACTAGAGACATATCCTCAATAACCTAACCCACAAATAGCAGATAACAAGTAAATACCAAAGAGAGAAATTAACTTTTGTAACCATAGATAAAACTTATGATTGAGAAGCATACATGTTTTATAGTGAAGTGAGAATGAGAAAGAGCATGAAACTTAAAGCAAAGTTTCTTGAACAACATTTCTGCCTGATCAAAGATATAGACCCCTCTAATAAATGAGCAGTTTTATGAACACAGAAGGATGTACGCATGACAAATAACTACTCAATTAGAGAAACGAAAAGAACCATTTGCTAGTGCTAGTAATTATATAGAAGACAAATAAATAAGCAACCAAAGTAATTCTTGGCCACAAGAATGAACCATTTGCACATGAAGTGTATAAGAAGAATATCAAGGAATGTAATACTTTCCTCAATTGAATCGAATGGAAAGTGAAATCGGAATCGAATAGTTGGAGAAAGGAAAAAAAAAAAAAAAAAAACAAAACAAAAGAGAAAAAAATCTTTTAAAAAAAATTAATTAATTAATTAAAAAAAAGATAAAAAAATAAATTAAGAAAAAGAAAAAAGATGAACTGAGGGTATAATAGACATTTTAATATAGTTTTTCGACGGAATGGACCCATTGGTTCAAAATTGAGAGATGAGGGAGTAAACGTGTGAAATTGAAAAGGCAGAGACTGAACTGTTTTTTCCCTGAAAGTTCAGGGAGTAAACAGTATTTAACCCTAATTTTTTCTATTCTCTTCTTCTTTTAGTGTTATTTTTAATTAGTAGAGAATCTAGAATCCTCACACAACTTTTTTTTTTTATAAATTAAATTGAAGATTAGGCGATATTAGTTCCTTTGCGACAGTCGATTTGAGGTGACTGGCACTCACCCACAATCTCGAAAGAAAGGGGCCTCACACAACTTTTATTCAATGTTGTACACAGGTACCAGGGGGCGGATCCAAGTAGAGTGTTGGTAGGGCTCAAGCCCTACCGAGATTTTTCCTATACATAACTTAGTACATGTATCATCTGCGTGTTTGAAGCCTTTTGTTGCATTGGTCAAGTGCTATGGCTTCTAGTGAGCCCTCTCAAGTTCGAATCCTATCGTTGTTAGCTTTTCATACCTTTTTTTTTCTTTTACTTCATCTTGTCTTTTAAATCCATAGTGGGTTCTAAGTTGGACCTTGGGCCTTCTTTGTGTGTGGTTTTGGATTTGTTTGGTATTTACTCTTTAGATTTGTATGTATTTGTATTAGTATTTTATCTTTGGGCTTGCATTTTAATACAAAAAGAATGTTAGGTCATTTTTTTTTCCGAGTGAGTAGGTTGAAAAGATACAGGGACTTTGTTTTACATTTTGTTTTCATTCAGAGTTCTTAGTTTTCTTTATTTTGGATGTAATCCTAAAAAGTGAGTGTGCTAGATGTGTGCTCTTGTAATATACTCTGTATAATAATTCTATCTAATGACACTGATGCGTGAGTAATTTCTGTACTATTTTCACTATAATAAGATTTTCAACCTCTTTCAATTATACTTACTCGGCTCTTCAGGGCTTAGACTTTTGCATTGTTGTACCAGAAAAAAAAAAAAAAAAAAAAAAAACCAATTATGAAGCCCTACCAATATTCAGATCCTAGATCCGCCCCTGACAGGTACATTATCATAGAGCAGGTACAATATTTGATAAGAAGAAATATTATTCCTTGACTCTGGGGTAACATAATAAGTACAAGGTGATATAAGGAACATTACTTAATTTGAATTATAATTATTTGATGGAGCACTATTACTCAAACGTTGTATAAAGCTTTTATTCCTTGAATATCGTCCTCATGCAAACTTTTATACGCTCCCTCGGGGATGGTTGGATACATGATAGCTTCCTCCACTGAGCTGTGTCCAAGTCCCAGAAGGTGCCCGATTTCATGCAAACCAACACTCTCAATGTCCATGGCACCTGGTTTGGCACCTACAGACCAAGTCTCTTCTGCGTCGTAGTGCAATGCTCCCTCCGTAGGGTAAGCAGCATGGGCCAGCTGTCCGCCAGGCCCATCAAATGAATTCCCGTCTCTATGATCACCCTTATGAAAGCTAACCTTCAAATCAGCACTCTGGTAATTTTGAGCCTTGCTGAATTTGAAGTGAGTGTTCTTAGCCCATGTTGAGAAAGCCTGTGCGACAGCGCCCTGGACTTCTGATGGGGTTCCGGCTTGAAAACCGTAAGTCAGATGGTATTTTGAAGAAGGCCATTTTAGATTTCCATCGGAAAATGAGAAGTGAACAGTGGTATGAATTGCACCTGTAAAACAATATCAAGTACTTTAATTCGTTTGACGTAATGATCAAGTCTTAATTCAAGATTATTATTATCTGCATGCTTTTAACAATTTTAATGTATCTACAAGTACAGTAATGTTTTCTTGATCAGTATCTGAGAGGAAAAACACTACTAATAAACAATATAAAATTAAGATGATAATCTAATTTTCTAGTAAGATGAAATACTTACGGTGCTGGCGCTTTATCTGGGCTGATCGCATGGATGTGGTGCCATTGATGATATCAGGCACACCACAACGAGGCATCATCATCGTTGATAGGGTTTTGTCGTCCAATGTTCAGGTGGACTTGAGGTGGAAATTGAGCTGGTAAGTCTTGACGGCTTCCTCCAAGTGCTCGTCAAAATCATCGTCATCGGAATGTCTCTGGTTCTCGTAATTTAAGTAACCGAACTTTTGAAGGTACTTCTTGAGGTCGTTGATGCCCTTGACCTTGTCACCTTTGTGACAACCCTTAAGATGCTCGAGGAACTCAAACGGAGATGAGTTTGCCGTTGCATTACAGAGGAAAGAAAAGAGGGCGAGGAGGAGGAGAACGAGAGTGACTGTGAAAAGAGAAAGATAAGATTTTGGTGCCATTGCTCCGAGTTAGAGTATGGATGTTGCTGAAGCCTCATACTCGCAATGGAATTTATAGGCAATAGCATTAATGTATAAATTTAAACAGATGGTGTGATCAATTACGTTTGTCTACAGAGTTGGTGTACGACGTCATGCATATACAGTCGTTGAGCTTAAGAAGCAGAAATCATATATAAAAAACGTTCTCACCAGAACATGCTGTAGACACCAAAAAATTAATGAAAATAAAATTCATTAAATAATTTGGTCAATACTTGAAATTATGACCGAATAAATTTAGTCGGCATGTGGGTCCACCAAAATGTGCACGCAGCTTGAGCGTAAGCAAAACCAAGCAGACTCAGAAAACGACACTTGGTGACACATGAAAGGCCCGACGGCAATAAATGAATTTGTTCCGGCTAAATCAATTGATATTAAAGCGGATCAATCAAATTAAATCAATTGATTCCAAGTCAAATCAAGCATTAAATTTCGTCTGCGGATTAGATGTCAATATATTTAAATTGATAATTAAGATGAAAATCAGCCATTAAATTAATTGACTAAATTTCTTAATAGTCGTGATTAAATCAGTTAATTAAAGCTGATTGATTTGATTACGCTATTAATGAAATACAATTAAAATCAGCCATCAAATTGATTGGCTAATTTCTTAATGGTCATGCTTAAATCAGTTAATTAAAGTTGATTGATTTGATTATGCTATTAATGAAATACAATTAAAATCAGCCATCAAATTGATTGGCTAATTTCTTAATGGTCGTGATTAAATCAGTTAATTAAAGCTGATTGATTTGATTATGCTATTAATGAAATACAATTAAAAGCAGCCATCAAATTGATTTGCTAAATTTCTTAATAGTCGTGATTAAATCAGTTAATTAAAGCTGATTGATTTGATTATGCTATTAATGAAATACAATTAAAATCAGCCATCAAATTGATTGGCTAAATTTCTTAAGAGGTAATGACCATTAACTACAAATTCTCATATTTCTTTCCCGTGCGCAAAGGCTAGAGATGTGGTTCCCATGCGGTCACTGTTCATTTGCATTAAAAACATAAAGGATAGTTAAAGTTTTATGAAATTACGAAAATTGCCACTCTATCACGATACATCAGCTCTCTCCCTCTCTCTCTCACATATCTATTTCTCCCCAAAATCAAAACCTCCATTTCTCCCCAAATCAAAACCTCCTCTCTCTCTCTCACAGATCCATTTCTCCCCAAAATAAAAACCTCTATTTCTCCCCAAATCAAAACCTCCATTTCAGCGGCGAAGCAACAAAGCGAGGTTCCGGCGGCGGCGAAGCAACAAAGCAAGGTTCCGACGGCGAAGCAACGAATCGAGGCTCCGACGGCGAGGCAATAGATCTTGGATGCGGCGGCAAAGCTAGCGGTGAAGAGGAACTACTGAGGCTACTGACCCCCAAAACGAAGCCCCAGGTCTCTTCTGACGAAGCCCTATCCAATTCCAAGGAGGAGGAGCCGATCAACGACGAAGAGGACGAGGAAGAGGTAGAGGTCGTCGCTCGCTCCGCCAACTCCGACGATGAAGACGCCGCCGAGGACAACTCCCACGGCTCCGATGACGAGGCTGTGCCGGTCGAGAAGGACTATGACTTTGAAGAAGAGGTATATTTTCGATTAGGAGAGAATTCGGTTTGTTTTGGTTGGATCTGAGTTTAGGTGTTGGCATTTGTGTGCCCTAGAGTTGTTTTGTGTTGTAATTTGTGGAGTTCGTTGCATTGGGGAGTCGTGGTTTGGGGCTTGGTTAGGTTTGCTTGTTGTAATAGCGAGGGAGATAGAAAAATGCTAGGACTTGGGGTTTTTTGACTAATTTTTTCTGCATGTTCCGTTTTTGGGAGCTAGAACTGAGCAAAGGAGAAAAGCTTGTTGATTTGTGTAGTCACCTTGTTTGCTTAGTGAAAGAGGCCAAGTTTTTGTGGTGGGTCATGTCTTTAGTATCTCAATTAGATAGTGTTTGGGAGTCTTTAGGGATTTTTTTTCTGTTGTAAATTCTAGAAGTTTAATCTCCCTCAATTGCCTTTTTGAAGTCTAGAGTACCTCCTAGGATTTGATTGTTGGTTTGGGTTATTACACATGAGAAGAAAAGCATTTTTTGTTGCTTTCTTTGCATTTGTGTATGATGTCACTGGTTTTGGGTAAGCTATAATGGACTATGTGTTGTTTATTTGTTTCACAATTTGGTGGAGCTGTACTAATCTTAATTTGTTTGTTATTTCTGCAGGACTCAGCAAATTTCGTTTGCAGGTCAGTAGCTATAGTCTGATTGTCAGTTTTATATTGAGGGTCAGTAGCTTTAGTTTTGTGTTTATGTTAGTTTCTTATGGGATTGGTGGTGTTGTGTAATGCTTTAGTTTTATGTTTATGTTTGTGCTATGTGTTGCTGGTTGACTTGCAGGATGGAGCTAATGAAAGCAATGCTGATGTGAGCAAACGCAATAAGGCCAGGCTAGTATACTACTGGGGGTCAGTATACTACTGGGGATCAGTACACTACTGAGGGTCAGTATACTACTGGGGGTCAATATACTACTGAGGGTCAGTACTCCAGGAAATCCTGCTGGAGAAACTTCTTCACCATGAGAAGAGGTGAAATTCAATGCAACTTGTATGTGCAAGCAGCAAAGCCAGAAATAAATGATATATTGTTCAAGTTTCATATTGTAATATTTATAAATAGTTTTTGGAATTATTAAATAAATGAGTTGTTTCTAAGAAAAACAAAGATGGAATATAGAAATATTATTTCTTCACAATGCTACTGACATTCAGCAGTGTTAATTCACATTATCAAACTCACAAGGGCAGATTCGTAAATTACTTACCAATAGAAATAATTCAAAAAGTGAACAGTACCGCATGGGAATTTAAAAAAACAAGCCTGCTAATGGTAATTTATGGACTAAAAGTGTAGGTAGTGGTAATTTGCTAATTTCTTAATAGTCATGATTAAATCAGTTAATTAAAGCTGATTGATTTGATTATGCTATTAATGAAATATAATTAAAATCAACCATCAAATTAATTGACTAATTCCTTAATGGTCGTGATTAAATTAGTTAATTAAGGTTGATTGATTTGATTATGTTATTAAGGAAAATGCAATTAATTACGTGTCATCAAGGCATTCCAAATCGAGAGAGACGCCGACACTATAAATACCCCCTTTCAAATCAAGATGTGGGGACGACGACGATAGACAGAGGGACGCAAGTAGACAGAAGAAACCTCTCCAAAGTTCAGAAGTCTCCCAGCTCGTGAAGAACCATCAAGCTACCAAATAGCTGGTCACTTCACCTCACCGACTTCAGACAAACAAGTGAAATCACCTGCAAGCTCAGAAGTCGTCAAACTCGCGGAGAATCAACAAGCACCAAGCAAAAGTGCGATTCATCCGCCATCAAAGCCATACTCGCCACGTGACACCCTCGTGGTTCAATTCTGATTAAGTTCAAGCCTCTGCAGCCCTTGATCATTTGTCGTCTTCAAGTCGTCAACAAAGCAAAGCTTCTGCCAAGTTCTTCATCAAGCTCGTGGATAATTAACAAGCACTAGCACACGTGCCGATTCATTCATCATCAAAGCTAAAGAACACTCATCACGTGACATCGCTCGTGGCTCAAATCTGATCAAGAGCAAGCCGCTGCATCCCTTGATCAACCGCCTTCAGCAAGTCGTCAACAAAGTAAATCCTCTACAAGTTCTTTATCAAGCTCGTGGAGAATCAACAAGCACCAAACACACGTACCGGTTCATCCCCTACCAAAGCCGAAGAATGCTCACCACGTGACACCACTCGTGGCCTAAATCCGATTAAGATCAAGCATCTACAGCCCTTGGTCAATCGTCTTCCTCAAATCGTCAACATAATAAGAAGTTCATAGTGCAACTGTTCGATTCAAGATCAAGTGCTCGCCACCTTTAGATCAAATCAACGTCAGAGATCGAATCAGATGAGATATTTGTGAAAGAGCATTTATAGAGATTGTAACCCTCAAATTCATTAATAAAAATATATTACTTTGTACACGTGTTCTTCTTTCATTCGTTACAGGATTTTTTGTGTTTACAGATGCATGCTGAGCTCAAGATTTGGTTTCTGTTAGCAGTTAGGTTTGAGTTGTTGTATCAGAGAATTTGATGGGATTCAAATTGTGAAAGGAAGATAAGAATGGAAATGCAGAAAGATAAAGACTGGAAATGAAAAAAGTAGATTCAATTCATTGTTCAAAAGGTGGTTGCCAAAATGGCTGTAGGTACATAATATAACTGTGATATTGTCCAGTACAAGTCGGTTGTTCTACACGTGTCTACTAAGTACCACAACAGAGTGAAGGACTAAACATCATGGGCTTAATATTAGTGGACTAACTGGCTTAATATTAGTGGCAAAATCACGATTTGCCGTCGCAAACTGCCGTCGCAATTGGAGTTTTTTTTAGTAGTGACCTATTGGTTCAAAATTGAGAGATGAGGGAGTAAACATGTGAAATTGAAAAGGCAGGGACTGAACTGTTTTTTCCCTGAAAGTTCAGGGAGTAAACAGTAATTAACCCTAATTTTTTCTATTCTCTTCTTCTTTTAGTGTTATTTTTAATTAGTAGAGAATCTAGAATCCTCACACAACTTTTTTTTTTATATAAATTAAATTGAAGATTAGGAGATATTAGTTCCTTTGCGACAGTCGATTTGGGGTGACTGGCACTCACCCACAATCTCGAAAGAAAGGGGCCTCAAACAACTTTTATTCAATGTTGTACACAGGTACCAGGGGGCGGATCCAAGTAGAGTGTTGGTAGGGCTCAAGCCCTACCGAGATTTTTCCTATACATAACTTAGTACATGTATCATCTGCGTGTTTGAAGCCTTTTGTTGCATTGGTCAAGTGCTATGGCTTCTAGTGAGCCCTCTCAAGTTCGAATCCTATCGTTGTTAGCTTTTCATACCTTTTTTTTTCTTTTACTTCATCTTGTCTTTTAAATCCATAGTGGGTTCTAAGTTGGACCTTGGGCCTTCTTTGTGTGTGGTTTTGGATTTGTTTGGTATTTACTCTTTAGATTTGTATGTATTTGTATTAGTATTTTATCTTTGGGCTTGCATTTTAATACAAAAAGAATGTTAGGTCATTTTTTTTTCGAGTGAGTAGGTTGCAAAGATACATGGACTTTGTTTTACATTTTGTTTTCATTCAGAGTTCTTAGTTTTCTTTATTTTGGATGTAATCCTAAAAAGTGAGTGTGCTAGATGTGTGCTCTTGTAATATACTCTGTATAATAATTCTATCTAATGACACTGATGCGTGAGTAATTTCTGTACTATTTTCACTATAATAAGATTTTCAACCTCTTTCAATTATACTTACTCGGCTCTTCAGGGCTTAGACTTTTGCATTGTTGTACCAGAAAAAAAAAAAAAAACCAATTATGAAGCCCTACCAATATTCAGATCCTAGATCCGCCCCTGACAGGTACATTAACATAGAGCAGGTACAATATTTGATAAGAAGAAATATTATTCCTTGACTCTGGGGTAACATAATAAGTACAAGGTGATATAAGGAACATTACTTAATTTGAATTATAATTATTTGATGGAGCACTATTACTCAAACGTTGTATAAAGCTTTTATTCCTTGAATATCGTCCTCATGCAAACTTTTATACGCTCCCTCGGGGATGGTTGGATACATGATAGCTTCCTCCACTGAGCTGTGTCCAAGTCCCAGAAGGTGCCCGATTTCATGCAAACCAACACTCTCAATGTCCATGGCACCTGGTTTGGCACCTACAGACCAAGTCTCTTCTGCGTCGTAGTGCAATGCTCCCTCCGTAGGGTAAGCAGCATGGGCCAGCTGTCCGCCAGGCCCATCAAATGAATTCCCGTCTCTATGATCACCCTTATGAAAGCTAACCTTCAAATCAGCACTCTGGTAATTTTGAGCCTTGCTGAATTTGAAGTGAGTGTTCTTAGCCCATGTTGAGAAAGCCTGTGCGACAGCGCCCTGGACTTCTGATGGGGTGCCGGCTTGAAAACCGTAAGTCAGATGGTATTTTGAAGAAGGCCATTTTAGATTTCCATCGGAAAATGAGAAGTGAACAGTGGTATGAATTGCACCTGTAAAACAATATCAAGTACTTTAATTCGTTTGACGTAATGATCAAGTCTTAATTCAAGATTATTATTATCTGCATGCTTTTAACAATTTTAATGTATCTACAAGTACAGTAATGTTTTCTTGATCAGTATCTGAGAGGAAAAACACTACTAATAAACAATATAAAATTAAGATGATAATCTAATTTTCTAGTAAGATGAAATACTTACGGTGCTGGCGCTTTATCTGGGCTGATCGCATGGATGTGGTGCCATTGATGATATCAGGCACACCACAACGAGGCATCATCATCGTTGATAGGGTTTTGTCGTCCAATGTTCCGGTGGACTTGAGGTGGAAATTGAGCTGGTAAGTCTTGACGGCTTCCTCCAAGTGCTCGTCAAAATCATCGTCATCGGAATGTCTCTGGTTCTCGTAATTTAAGTAACCGAACTTTTGAAGGTACTTCTTGAGGTCGTTGATGCCCTTGACCTTGTCACCTTTGTGACAACCCTTAAGATGCTCGAGGAACTCAAACGGAGATGAGTTTGCCGTTGCATTACAGAGGAAAGAAAAGAGGGCGAGGAGGAGGAGAACGAGAGTGACTGTGAAAAGAGAAAGATAAGATTTTGGTGCCATTGCTCCGAGTTAGAGTATGGATGTTGCTGAAGCCTCATACTCGCAATGGAATTTATAGGCAATAGCATTAATGTATAAATTTAAACAGATGGTGTGATCAATTACGTTTGTCTACAGAGTTGGTGTACGACGTCATGCATATACAGTCGTTGAGCTTAAGAAGCAGAAATCATATATAAAAAACGTTCTCACCAGAACATGCTGTAGACACCAAAAAATTAATGAAAATAAAATTCATTAAATAATTTGGTCAAATACTTGAAATTATGACCGAATAAATTTAGTCGGCATGTGGGTCCACCAAAATGTGCACGCAGCTTGAGCGTAAGCAAAACCAAGCAGACTCAGAAAACGACACTTGGTGACACATGAAAGGCCCGACGGCAATAAATGAATTTGTTCCGGCTAAATCAATTGATATTAAAGCGGATCAATCAAATTAAATCAATTGATTCCAAGTCAAATCAAGCATTAAATTTCGTCTGCGGATTAGATGTCAATATATTTAAATTGATAATCAAGATGAAAATCAGCCATTAAATTAATTGACTAAATTTCTTAATAGTCGTGATTAAATCAGTTAATTAAAGCTGATTGATTTGATTACGCTATTAATGAAATACAATTAAAATCAGCCATCAAATTGATTGGCTAATTTCTTAATGGTCATGATTAAATCAGTTAATTAAAGCTGATTGATTTGATTATACTATTAATGAAATACAATTAAAATCAGCCATCAAATTGATTGGCTAATTTCTTAATGGTCGTGATTAAATCAGTTAATTAAAGCTGATTGATTTGATTATGCTATTAATGAAATACAATTAAAACCAGCCATCAAATTGATTTGCTAAATTTCTTAATAGTCGTGATTAAATCAGTTAATTAAAGCAGATTGATTTGATTTTGTTTTTTTTTTTTTTTTTTCCTTTTCCCATCTATTCAATTCCGATTTCACTTTCCTCAATTGAATCGAATGGAAAGTGAAATCGGAATCGAATAGATGGAAAAAGGAAAAAAACAAAACAAAACAAAAGAGAAAAAAATCTTTTAAAAAAAAAATTAATTAATTAATTAAAAAAAAAGATAAAAAATTAAATTAAGAAAAAGAAAAAAGATGAACTGAGGGTATAATAGACATTATAATAGAGTTTTTCGACGGAATAGTCCTATTGGTTCAAAATTGAGAGATGAGGGAGTAAACGTGTGAAATTGAAAAGGCAGGGACTGAACTGTTTTTTCCCTGAAAGTTCAGGGAGTAAACAGTATTTAACCCTAATTTTTTCTATTCTCTTCTTCTTTTAGTGTTATTTTTAATTAGTAGAGAATCTAGAATCCTCACACAACTTTTTTTTTTTTATAAATTAAATTGAAGATTAGGCGATATTAGTTCCTTTACGGCAGTCGATTTGGGGTGACTGGCACTCACCCACAATCTCGAAAGAAAGGGGCCTCACACAACTTTTATTCAATGTTGTACACAGGTACCAGGGGGCGGATCCAAGTAGAGTGTTGGTAGGGCTCAAGCCCTACCGAGATTTTTCCTATACATAACTTAGTACATGTATCATCTGCGTGTTTGAAGCCTTTTGTTGCATTGGTCAAGTGCTATGGCTTCTAGTGAGCCCTCTCAAGTTTGAATCCTATCGTTGTTAGCTTTTCATACCTTTTTTTTTCTTTTACTTCATCTTGTCTTTTAAATCCATAGTGGGTTCTAAGTTGGACCTTGGGCCTTCTTTGTGTGTGGTTTTGGATTTGTTTGGTATTTACTCTTTAGATTTGTATGTATTTGTATTAGTATTTTATCTTTGGGCTTGCATTTTAATACAAAAAGAATGTTAGGTCATTTTTTTTTTCGAGTGAGTAGGTTGCAAAGATACATGGACTTTGTTTTACATTTTGTTTTCATTCAGAGTTCTTAGTTTTCTTTATTTTGGATGTAATCCTAAAAAGTGAGTGTGCTAGATGTGTGCTCTTGTAATATACTCTGTATAATAATTCTATCTAATGACACTGATGCGTGAGTAATTTCTGTACTATTTTCACTATAATAAGATTTTCAACCTCTTTCAATTATACTTACTCGGCTCTTCAGGGCTTAGACTTTTGCATTGTTGTACCAGAAAAAAAAAAAAAAACCAATTATGAAGCCCTACCAATATTCAGATCCTAGATCCGCCCCTGACAGGTACATTAACATAGAGCAGGTACAATATTTGATAAGAAGAAATATTATTCCTTGACTCTGGGGTAACATAATAAGTACAAGGTGATATAAGGAACATTACTTAATTTGAATTATAATTATTTGATGGAGCACTATTACTCAAACGTTGTATAAAGCTTTTATTCCTTGAATATCGTCCTCATGCAAACTTTTATACGCTCCCTCGGGGATGGTTGGATACATGATAGCTTCCTCCACTGAGCTGTGTCCAAGTCCCAGAAGGTGCCCGATTTCATGCAAACCAACACTCTCAATGTCCATGGCACCTGGTTTGGCACCTACAGACCAAGTCTCTTCTGCGTCGTAGTGCAATGCTCCCTCCGTAGGGTAAGCAGCATGGGCCAGCTGTCCGCCAGGCCCATCAAATGAATTCCCGTCTCTATGATCACCCTTATGAAAGCTAACCTTCAAATCAGCACTCTGGTAATTTTGAGCCTTGCTGAATTTGAAGTGAGTGTTCTTAGCCCATGTTGAGAAAGCCTGTGCGACAGCGCCCTGGACTTCTGATGGGGTGCCGGCTTGAAAACCGTAAGTCAGATGGTATTTTGAAGAAGGCCATTTTAGATTTCCATCGGAAAATGAGAAGTGAACAGTGGTATGAATTGCACCTGTAAAACAATATCAAGTACTTTAATTCGTTTGACGTAATGATCAAGTCTTAATTCAAGATTATTATTATCTGCATGCTTTTAACAATTTTAATGTATCTACAAGTACAGTAATGTTTTCTTGATCAGTATCTGAGAGGAAAAACACTACTAATAAACAATATAAAATTAAGATGATAATCTAATTTTCTAGTAAGATGAAATACTTACGGTGCTGGCGCTTTATCTGGGCTGATCGCATGGATGTGGTGCCATTGATGATATCAGGCACACCACAACGAGGCATCATCATCGTTGATAGGGTTTTGTCGTCCAATGTTCCGGTGGACTTGAGGTGGAAATTGAGCTGGTAAGTCTTGACGGCTTCCTCCAAGTGCTCGTCAAAATCATCGTCATCGGAATGTCTCTGGTTCTCGTAATTTAAGTAACCGAACTTTTGAAGGTACTTCTTGAGGTCGTTGATGCCCTTGACCTTGTCACCTTTGTGACAACCCTTAAGATGCTCGAGGAACTCAAACGGAGATGAGTTTGCCGTTGCATTACAGAGGAAAGAAAAGAGGGCGAGGAGGAGGAGAACGAGAGTGACTGTGAAAAGAGAAAGATAAGATTTTGGTGCCATTGCTCCGAGTTAGAGTATGGATGTTGCTGAAGCCTCATACTCGCAATGGAATTTATAGGCAATAGCATTAATGTATAAATTTAAACAGATGGTGTGATCAATTACGTTTGTCTACAGAGTTGGTGTACGACGTCATGCATATACAGTCGTTGAGCTTAAGAAGCAGAAATCATATATAAAAAACGTTCTCACCAGAACATGCTGTAGACACCAAAAAATTAATGAAAATAAAATTCATTAAATAATTTGGTCAATACTTGAAATTATGACCGAATAAATTTAGTCGGCATGTGGGTCCACCAAAATGTGCACGCAGCTTGAGCGTAAGCAAAACCAAGCAGACTCAGAAAACGACACTTGGTGACACATGAAAGGCCCGACGGCAATAAATGAATTTGTTCCGGCTAAATCAATTGATATTAAAGCGGATCAATCAAATTAAATCAATTGATTCCAAGTCAAATCAAGCATTAAATTTCGTCTGCGGATTAGATGTCAATATATTTAAATTGATAATTAAGATGAAAATCAGCCATTAAATTAATTGACTAAATTTCTTA
The DNA here is from genome assembly GCF_958449725.1 of Rosa rugosa. NCBI lineage: Eukaryota > Viridiplantae > Streptophyta > Magnoliopsida > Rosales > Rosaceae > Rosa > Rosa rugosa. The sequence goes on from NC_084820.1 coordinate 69,423,252, forward strand.
ATAGTCGTGATTAAATCAGTTAATTAAAGCTGATTGATTTGATTACGCTATTAATGAAATACAATTAAAATCAGCCATCAAATTGATTGGCTAATTTCTTAATGGTCATGCTTAAATCAGTTAATTAAAGTTGATTGATTTGATTATGCTATTAATGAAATACAATTAAAATCAGCCATCAAATTGATTGGCTAATTTCTTAATGGTCGTGATTAAATCAGTTAATTAAAGCTGATTGATTTGATTATGCTATTAATGAAATACAATTAAAAGCAGCCATCAAATTGATTTGCTAAATTTCTTAATAGTCGTGATTAAATCAGTTAATTAAAGCTGATTGATTTGATTATGCTATTAATGAAATACAATTAAAATCAGCCATCAAATTGATTGGCTAAATTTCTTAAGAGGTAATGACCATTAACTACAAATTCTCATATTTCTTTCCCGTGCGCAAAGGCTAGAGATGTGGTTCCCATGCGGTCACTGTTCATTTGCATTAAAAACATAAAGGATAGTTAAAGTTTTATGAAATTACGAAAATTGCCACTCTATCACGATACATCAGCTCTCTCCCTCTCTCTCTCACATATCTATTTCTCCCCAAAATCAAAACCTCCATTTCTCCCCAAATCAAAACCTCCTCTCTCTCTCTCACAGATCCATTTCTCCCCAAAATAAAAACCTCTATTTCTCCCCAAATCAAAACCTCCATTTCAGCGGCGAAGCAACAAAGCGAGGTTCCGGCGGCGGCGAAGCAACAAAGCAAGGTTCCGACGGCGAAGCAACGAATCGAGGCTCCGACGGCGAGGCAATAGATCTTGGATGCGGCGGCAAAGCTAGCGGTGAAGAGGAACTACTGAGGCTACTGACCCCCAAAACGAAGCCCCAGGTCTCTTCTGACGAAGCCCTATCCAATTCCAAGGAGGAGGAGCCGATCAACGACGAAGAGGACGAGGAAGAGGTAGAGGTCGTCGCTCGCTCCGCCAACTCCGACGATGAAGACGCCGCCGAGGACAACTCCCACGGCTCCGATGACGAGGCTGTGCCGGTCGAGAAGGACTATGACTTTGAAGAAGAGGTATATTTTCGATTAGGAGAGAATTCGGTTTGTTTTGGTTGGATCTGAGTTTAGGTGTTGGCATTTGTGTGCCCTAGAGTTGTTTTGTGTTGTAATTTGTGGAGTTCGTTGCATTGGGGAGTCGTGGTTTGGGGCTTGGTTAGGTTTGCTTGTTGTAATAGCGAGGGAGATAGAAAAATGCTAGGACTTGGGGTTTTTTGACTAATTTTTTCTGCATGTTCCGTTTTTGGGAGCTAGAACTGAGCAAAGGAGAAAAGCTTGTTGATTTGTGTAGTCACCTTGTTTGCTTAGTGAAAGAGGCCAAGTTTTTGTGGTGGGTCATGTCTTTAGTATCTCAATTAGATAGTGTTTGGGAGTCTTTAGGGATTTTTTTTCTGTTGTAAATTCTAGAAGTTTAATCTCCCTCAATTGCCTTTTTGAAGTCTAGAGTACCTCCTAGGATTTGATTGTTGGTTTGGGTTATTACACATGAGAAGAAAAGCATTTTTTGTTGCTTTCTTTGCATTTGTGTATGATGTCACTGGTTTTGGGTAAGCTATAATGGACTATGTGTTGTTTATTTGTTTCACAATTTGGTGGAGCTGTACTAATCTTAATTTGTTTGTTATTTCTGCAGGACTCAGCAAATTTCGTTTGCAGGTCAGTAGCTATAGTCTGATTGTCAGTTTTATATTGAGGGTCAGTAGCTTTAGTTTTGTGTTTATGTTAGTTTCTTATGGGATTGGTGGTGTTGTGTAATGCTTTAGTTTTATGTTTATGTTTGTGCTATGTGTTGCTGGTTGACTTGCAGGATGGAGCTAATGAAAGCAATGCTGATGTGAGCAAACGCAATAAGGCCAGGCTAGTATACTACTGGGGGTCAGTATACTACTGGGGATCAGTACACTACTGAGGGTCAGTATACTACTGGGGGTCAATATACTACTGAGGGTCAGTACTCCAGGAAATCCTGCTGGAGAAACTTCTTCACCATGAGAAGAGGTGAAATTCAATGCAACTTGTATGTGCAAGCAGCAAAGCCAGAAATAAATGATATATTGTTCAAGTTTCATATTGTAATATTTATAAATAGTTTTTGGAATTATTAAATAAATGAGTTGTTTCTAAGAAAAACAAAGATGGAATATAGAAATATTATTTCTTCACAATGCTACTGACATTCAGCAGTGTTAATTCACATTATCAAACTCACAAGGGCAGATTCGTAAATTACTTACCAATAGAAATAATTCAAAAAGTGAACAGTACCGCATGGGAATTTAAAAAAACAAGCCTGCTAATGGTAATTTATGGACTAAAAGTGTAGGTAGTGGTAATTTGCTAATTTCTTAATAGTCATGATTAAATCAGTTAATTAAAGCTGATTGATTTGATTATGCTATTAATGAAATATAATTAAAATCAACCATCAAATTAATTGACTAATTCCTTAATGGTCGTGATTAAATTAGTTAATTAAGGTTGATTGATTTGATTATGTTATTAAGGAAAATGCAATTAATTACGTGTCATCAAGGCATTCCAAATCGAGAGAGACGCCGACACTATAAATACCCCCTTTCAAATCAAGATGTGGGGACGACGACGATAGACAGAGGGACGCAAGTAGACAGAAGAAACCTCTCCAAAGTTCAGAAGTCTCCCAGCTCGTGAAGAACCATCAAGCTACCAAATAGCTGGTCACTTCACCTCACCGACTTCAGACAAACAAGTGAAATCACCTGCAAGCTCAGAAGTCGTCAAACTCGCGGAGAATCAACAAGCACCAAGCAAAAGTGCGATTCATCCGCCATCAAAGCCATACTCGCCACGTGACACCCTCGTGGTTCAATTCTGATTAAGTTCAAGCCTCTGCAGCCCTTGATCATTTGTCGTCTTCAAGTCGTCAACAAAGCAAAGCTTCTGCCAAGTTCTTCATCAAGCTCGTGGATAATTAACAAGCACTAGCACACGTGCCGATTCATTCATCATCAAAGCTAAAGAACACTCATCACGTGACATCGCTCGTGGCTCAAATCTGATCAAGAGCAAGCCGCTGCATCCCTTGATCAACCGCCTTCAGCAAGTCGTCAACAAAGTAAATCCTCTACAAGTTCTTTATCAAGCTCGTGGAGAATCAACAAGCACCAAACACACGTACCGGTTCATCCCCTACCAAAGCCGAAGAATGCTCACCACGTGACACCACTCGTGGCCTAAATCCGATTAAGATCAAGCATCTACAGCCCTTGGTCAATCGTCTTCCTCAAATCGTCAACATAATAAGAAGTTCATAGTGCAACTGTTCGATTCAAGATCAAGTGCTCGCCACCTTTAGATCAAATCAACGTCAGAGATCGAATCAGATGAGATATTTGTGAAAGAGCATTTATAGAGATTGTAACCCTCAAATTCATTAATAAAAATATATTACTTTGTACACGTGTTCTTCTTTCATTCGTTACAGGATTTTTTGTGTTTACAGATGCATGCTGAGCTCAAGATTTGGTTTCTGTTAGCAGTTAGGTTTGAGTTGTTGTATCAGAGAATTTGATGGGATTCAAATTGTGAAAGGAAGATAAGAATGGAAATGCAGAAAGATAAAGACTGGAAATGAAAAAAGTAGATTCAATTCATTGTTCAAAAGGTGGTTGCCAAAATGGCTGTAGGTACATAATATAACTGTGATATTGTCCAGTACAAGTCGGTTGTTCTACACGTGTCTACTAAGTACCACAACAGAGTGAAGGACTAAACATCATGGGCTTAATATTAGTGGACTAACTGGCTTAATATTAGTGGCAAAATCACGATTTGCCGTCGCAAACTGCCGTCGCAATTGGAGTTTTTTTTAGTAGTGACCTATTGGTTCAAAATTGAGAGATGAGGGAGTAAACATGTGAAATTGAAAAGGCAGGGACTGAACTGTTTTTTCCCTGAAAGTTCAGGGAGTAAACAGTAATTAACCCTAATTTTTTCTATTCTCTTCTTCTTTTAGTGTTATTTTTAATTAGTAGAGAATCTAGAATCCTCACACAACTTTTTTTTTTATATAAATTAAATTGAAGATTAGGCGATATTAGTTCCTTTGCGACAGTCGATTTGGGGTGACTGGCACTCACCCACAATCTCGAAAGAAAGGGGCCTCAAACAACTTTTATTCAATGTTGTACACAGGTACCAGGGGGCGGATCCAAGTAGAGTGTTGGTAGGGCTCAAGCCCTACCGAGATTTTTCCTATACATAACTTAGTACATGTATCATCTGCGTGTTTGAAGCCTTTTGTTGCATTGGTCAAGTGCTATGGCTTCTAGTGAGCCCTCTCAAGTTCGAATCCTATCGTTGTTAGCTTTTCATACCTTTTTTTTTCTTTTACTTCATCTTGTCTTTTAAATCCATAGTGGGTTCTAAGTTGGACCTTGGGCCTTCTTTGTGTGTGGTTTTGGATTTGTTTGGTATTTACTCTTTAGATTTGTATGTATTTGTATTAGTATTTTATCTTTGGGCTTGCATTTTAATACAAAAAGAATGTTAGGTCATTTTTTTTTCGAGTGAGTAGGTTGCAAAGATACATGGACTTTGTTTTACATTTTGTTTTCATTCAGAGTTCTTAGTTTTCTTTATTTTGGATGTAATCCTAAAAAGTGAGTGTGCTAGATGTGTGCTCTTGTAATATACTCTGTATAATAATTCTATCTAATGACACTGATGCGTGAGTAATTTCTGTACTATTTTCACTATAATAAGATTTTCAACCTCTTTCAATTATACTTACTCGGCTCTTCAGGGCTTAGACTTTTGCATTGTTGTACCAGAAAAAAAAAAAAAACCAATTATGAAGCCCTACCAATATTCAGATCCTAGATCCGCCCCTGACAGGTACATTAACATAGAGCAGGTACAATATTTGATAAGAAGAAATATTATTCCTTGACTCTGGGGTAACATAATAAGTACAAGGTGATATAAGGAACATTACTTAATTTGAATTATAATTATTTGATGGAGCACTATTACTCAAACGTTGTATAAAGCTTTTATTCCTTGAATATCGTCCTCATGCAAACTTTTATACGCTCCCTCGGGGATGGTTGGATACATGATAGCTTCCTCCACTGAGCTGTGTCCAAGTCCCAGAAGGTGCCCGATTTCATGCAAACCAACACTCTCAATGTCCATGGCACCTGGTTTGGCACCTACAGACCAAGTCTCTTCTGCGTCGTAGTGCAATGCTCCCTCCGTAGGGTAAGCAGCATGGGCCAGCTGTCCGCCAGGCCCATCAAATGAATTCCCGTCTCTATGATCACCCTTATGAAAGCTAACCTTCAAATCAGCACTCTGGTAATTTTGAGCCTTGCTGAATTTGAAGTGAGTGTTCTTAGCCCATGTTGAGAAAGCCTGTGCGACAGCGCCCTGGACTTCTGATGGGGTGCCGGCTTGAAAACCGTAAGTCAGATGGTATTTTGAAGAAGGCCATTTTAGATTTCCATCGGAAAATGAGAAGTGAACAGTGGTATGAATTGCACCTGTAAAACAATATCAAGTACTTTAATTCGTTTGACGTAATGATCAAGTCTTAATTCAAGATTATTATTATCTGCATGCTTTTAACAATTTTAATGTATCTACAAGTACAGTAATGTTTTCTTGATCAGTATCTGAGAGGAAAAACACTACTAATAAACAATATAAAATTAAGATGATAATCTAATTTTCTAGTAAGATGAAATACTTACGGTGCTGGCGCTTTATCTGGGCTGATCGCATGGATGTGGTGCCATTGATGATATCAGGCACACCACAACGAGGCATCATCATCGTTGATAGGGTTTTGTCGTCCAATGTTCCGGTGGACTTGAGGTGGAAATTGAGCTGGTAAGTCTTGACGGCTTCCTCCAAGTGCTCGTCAAAATCATCGTCATCGGAATGTCTCTGGTTCTCGTAATTTAAGTAACCGAACTTTTGAAGGTACTTCTTGAGGTCGTTGATGCCCTTGACCTTGTCACCTTTGTGACAACCCTTAAGATGCTCGAGGAACTCAAACGGAGATGAGTTTGCCGTTGCATTACAGAGGAAAGAAAAGAGGGCGAGGAGGAGGAGAACGAGAGTGACTGTGAAAAGAGAAAGATAAGATTTTGGTGCCATTGCTCCGAGTTAGAGTATGGATGTTGCTGAAGCCTCATACTCGCAATGGAATTTATAGGCAATAGCATTAATGTATAAATTTAAACAGATGGTGTGATCAATTACGTTTGTCTACAGAGTTGGTGTACGACGTCATGCATATACAGTCGTTGAGCTTAAGAAGCAGAAATCATATATAAAAAACGTTCTCACCAGAACATGCTGTAGACACCAAAAAATTAATGAAAATAAAATTCATTAAATAATTTGGTCAATACTTGAAATTATGACCGAATAAATTTAGTCGGCATGTGGGTCCACCAAAATGTGCACGCAGCTTGAGCGTAAGCAAAACCAAGCAGACTCAGAAAACGACACTTGGTGACACATGAAAGGCCCGACGGCAATAAATGAATTTGTTCCGGCTAAATCAATTGATATTAAAGCGGATCAATCAAATTAAATCAATTGATTCCAAGTCAAATCAAGCATTAAATTTCGTCTGCGGATTAGATGTCAATATATTTAAATTGATAATCAAGATGAAAATCAGCCATTAAATTAATTGACTAAATTTCTTAATAGTCGTGATTAAATCAGTTAATTAAAACTGATTGATTTGATTACGCAATTAATGAAATACAATTAAAATCAGCCATCAAATTGATTGGCTAATTTCTTAATGGTCATGCTTAAATCAGTTAATTAAAGATGATTGATTTGATTATGCTATTAATGAAATACAATTAAAATCAGCTATCAAATTGATTGGCTAATTTCTTAATGGTCGTGATTAAATCAGTTAATTAAAGCTGATTGATTTGATTATGCTATTAATGAAATACAATTAAAATCAGCCATCAAATTGATTTGCTAAATTTCTTAATAGTCGTGATTAAATCAGTTAATTAAAGCTGATTGATTTGATTAAGCTATTAATGAAATACAATTAAAATCAGCCATCAAATTGATTGGCTAAATTTCTTAATAGTCATGATTAAATCAGTTAATTAAAGCTGATTGATTTGATTATGCTATTAATGAAATATAATTAAAATCAACCATCAAATTAATTGACTAATTCCTTAATGGTCGTGATTAAATTAGTTAATTAAGGTTGATTGATTTGATTATGTTATTAAGGAAAATGCAATTAATTACGTGTCATCAAGGCATTCCAAATCGAGAGAGACGCCGACACTATAAATACCCCCTCTCAAATCAAGATGTGGGGACGACGACGATAGACAGAGGGACGCAAGTAGACAGAAGAAACCTCTCCAAAGTTCAGAAGTCTCCCAGCTCGTGAAGAACCATCAAGCTACCAAATAGCTGGTCACTTCACCTCACCGACTTCAGACAAGCAAGTGAAATCACCTGTAAGCTCAGAAGTCGTCAAACTCGCGGAGAATCAACAAGCACCAAGCAAAAGTGCGATTCATCCGCCATCAAAGCCATACTCGCCACGTGACACCCTCGTGGTTCAATTCTGATTAAGTTCAAGCCTCTGCAGCCCTTGATCATTTGTCGTCTTCAAGTCGTCAACAAAGCAAAGTTTCTGCCAAGTTCTTCATCAAGCTCGTGGATAATCAACAAGCACTAGCACTCGTGCCGATTCATTCACCATCAAAGCTAAAGAACACTCATCACGTGACATCGCTCGTGGCTCAAATCTGATCAAGAGCAAGCCGCTGCATCCCTTGATCAACCGCCTTCAGCAAGTCGTCAACAAAGTAAATCCTCTACAAGTTCTTTATCAAGCTCGTGGAGAATCAACAAGCACCAAACACACGTACCGGTTCATCCCCTACCAAAGCCGAAGAATGCTCACCACGTGACACCACTCGTGGCCTAAATCCGATTAAGATCAAGCATCTACAGCCCTTGGTCAATCGTCTTCCTCAAATCGTCAACATAATAAGAAGTTCATAGTGCAACTGTTCGATTCAAGATCAAGTGCTCGCCACCTTTAGATCAAATCAACGTCAGAGATCGAATCAGATGAGATATTTGTGAAAGAGCATTTATAGAGATTGTAACCCTCAAATTCATTAATAAAAATATATTACTTTGTACACGTGTTCTTCTTTCATTCGTTACAAGATTTTTTGTGTTTACACATGCATGCTGAGCTCAAGATTTGGTTTCTGTTAGCAGTTAGGTTTGAGTTGTTGTATCAGAGAATTTGATGGGATTCAAATTGTGAAAGGAAGATAAGAATGGAAATGCAGAAAGATAAAGACTGGAAATGAAAAAAGTAGATTCAATTCATTGTTCAAAAGGTGGTTGCCAAAATGGCTGTAGGTACATAATATAACTGTGATATTGTCCAGTACAAGTCGGTTGTTCTACACGTGTCTACTAAGTACCACAACAGAGTGAAGGACTAAACATCATGGGCTTAATATTAGTGGACTAACTGGACTACTTGAACTGTGGGCTTAATGCTAGGAAATTAATATGGGTGTGCTCAACAAAATCAGAGAATTGTGAAGGCGAAACTAGCCAGCTTGGACGTCGTAACATTCATTATCGACTAGACTAGATCATTGATGCACAAAATATACAAATACCAAATCCGCCCTCTATATATAAAACCAATTTCCAGATGGATGAGTTCACAATATGAGATAATATGAATGGGAGAGGTTGTCATATTCTAGTCATCTGATGTTTCCGATCGATAGCCACTTGTATGCATGATTGCCGTTTCTTTTGACATTAAACACGTACAAATTGTTTATTGATTATTTGATTATCATTACATCATATTTGTTTTCACCCATAGATTAGTTGATTCTACGGTTTTCAATATAATTATTTTTTTACACAAATAATGCTTAAAGAAAGACCTAAAGAAATCTAATTATTGTAGTTGTCGTGATAAGACTAATCGTATTTTTCTTCATTTTACGATTAAGAACTTCACTAGTGAATGCATATAGATATATGTACTCATGCATAAAACTTTTCTTTTTCTTTTTTGCTGAAAGGACGAGGATATATAAGAGATGAGTGACAACCTCCCGATCACTCTATTTTATTAATTAAAGAAAGAACAATAGGAGAGGGACCAAAATCAATACCTCCAACAACAAAAAGGCTAATAAAAACGAATTTGAGGAGAAAATAAAATGTTGCAAAACAAGAGGTGAGGCACATCTCATCACACCATAATTTACCAAAACATCAGTGATAAAGTAATCTGGGGTTCACATCCAAAACCAATTGGCAATGGATGGAGTGGCCCAAACCTTTATAAACCCATAGGCAAGATCCCATTTTTCCCATGTGGGATGTATATATTCTCAACACGCCCCCGCACGTGTGGCGAATTTTCAAGCCATACACGTGGACAACTTTGGGTGACGTGGAGCCCGTGTGGCCGTTAGGCATGCACACGTGGGTAACCCGCTTTGATACCATGATAAAGTAATCTGGGGTTCACATCCAAAACCAATTGGCAATGGATGGAGTAGCCCAAACCCTTATAAACCCATAAGCAATATCCCATTTTTCCCATGTGGGATGTATATATTCTCAACAATCAGCTCTTCATACATACAACAACTCTCTTTGTTACTTTTTAATCTGAAAAATCTATCTCGGCACAAGTTATTCAGATACCTTATTTGATAAAGGAAAGAATTAAAAGCTGACTGTGGGGGAGCATAATCAACAAAAGACTACGTGGTAATTAACAAGAAGGCATTGAATTGTTTGATCGAGCTAGTGCTAGCACTGCTCCTCAGACGTTGTATAAAGCCTTGATTCCTTGAACATCGTCCCCATGCAAACTTTTAGTCACTCCCGGGGGAATAGCTGGGGCCATGATAGCTCCCTCCACTGAGCTATGTCCAAGTCCCAGAAGGTGCCCTATTTCATGCAAAGCCACAGTCTCCAAGTCATAAGCACCTGGTGTAGCACCCACAGACCAAGGCTCATCTGCGTCGTAGTGGAATCTTCCATCCGACGGGCTAAAAGCATGGGCTAGGACCCCGCCCGGGCCGTCAAATGAATTCCCGTCTCCATGGTCACCCTTATGAAAACTAATCTTCAAATCCGCATTCTCGTAACTTTGGGACTGGCTGAACGTGAAGTGAGTGTTTCCAGCCCATGTTGCGAAAGCCCGTGCGACAGCGCCCGTGGCTTCGGATGGGGTGTTGGGGAGAAAACCGTAAGTGAGATGGTATTTAGAAGAAGGCCATTTTGGATTTCCCTGGAAAAATGAGTAGTGAGCAGTGGTATGAATTGAACCTGTAAAACAATACCGAGTACTTAAATCGTTAGACAGAATGTTCAAGTTTTAATTCAAGAGAATTACTGTATGGTTTTATTTTGATTTTGAATTTCAATTAACATATGGAGAATGGTAATTGTAGATGCATGTACAAATCATTTTCAGTATATTAATGTATAATTGTATATAGTAGTGCAGTAGTGTATGTTCTATTGATAACTCGTAAGAAGTCAGAGGACAACGTTAAAAAAAAAAAGTTGGAGGACAACGTAATTGTCTAATAAGATGAAAGAGCTAGATACCATGTTGGTGCCTTTTCTTGGCTGATCTCATGGACGAGGTGCCATTGATGATATCCGGCACGCCACAACGAGGTGTCATCATCTTCGACACTGTTTTGCCGTCCAGTGTTCCGGTGGACTTGAGGTGGTAATTGACCTGGTAAGTCTTGATGGCTTCCTCCAAAAGGTCATCAAAATCATCGTCGTCCGAATGACTGTGGTTCTTGTAGTTCAAGTAACCGTACTTTTCTAGGTATTTTTTGAGATCATTGATGCCCTTGACCTTATCACCTTTGTGGCAACCCTTCAGATTCTCAAGGAACTCAAATGGGGAAGATCTCTTGTTGTGGGGATGAGAAGCAGTTGCATAAGAGAGGAGAGTAAGAAGGGCAAGGAGGAGAGTGACAGTGAAGAGAGAAAGATTAGATTTGGATGCCATTGCTCCGAATTAGGTAGCTAGTTATATTTTGCAAAAGCGTCATATTTGTATTGCTATATATAGGCCATTCTTTGCTATGTTTTCCATATAGCGGTCTTCTTTAACAAAATAAGATGTGACTTTGACTAGTATTACTAGCTAGTCCTAAGGTTCGAGATGATCAATTGGGAGTAAAGAAGAAGGTATATAAATTAATATACTAGATCCTAAGTCGGAGAAGACGTTAAGTATTTGAGTGCTCATTCGATCAAGGTCATCACTTGCTAGAACTAGTCCTGCAGTTTACCTAATTACTCCCCTAAATTAATCAATTAAGAAGCCATTGGTGGACTACACATATAAATTGTGAAGACCTAAACTTCAAACGTGCCTCAAAGTTAATATATGTTTTGGGACCATTTTCTTAATAGTAAATAAAGATTAACGAGCTTCATCAAGTAGCCTTTTTCCGTCGAAAAGGAAACGAACTTTTTAATACAAAATACCTCAATGTTCGCTCACAATAATGTCTCATGAGAAACACCAATGGCATTTATTATTATTATTATTATTAATTTTTTTTTTTTTACTAGTACTACAATAGGTCTCACTTTGTATTTGACTCTCTAGACCGTCAGTCACTACTAGTTATTTGGTCTATGGCCATAGCCACAAGGAGCATTCCGTCACCTTATAAGCACAAATATAGCAAATATAGCTACGGACTGTAAAAGTAAAATGACAATTGAAATTAGTCTACTCATTTCATTTCATAGTCCCTTTATATAGGAATAGAATTACAACGGAAATATCAATTACATTAATGATACTAAATGCTGATTAATCCGTAATTGCGCTGATTGATGGTAATCACTGATTCCTTGATTCCCTCTCCGTCAGTTGCTTTGACGAGGGCACACAATATGTTTTTCCTTTAACACTTCCCCTTGTGCCAAGTCAAAGACGAAATGGTGCATGAGTTATTGCCTCACTAAAAACCTTGCCAAGTAACAATAAAAACCTTGTGGGACAAAAAATACACCTTGGTCGAAGGAAAAGAGCACAACGCACCTTCTACATTTGAGGCTGACATGTGTGTGTTACACTCCCCCTGACGTCTACACCTCCCCCTGATACTTGCATTAATCAAGGGAGTTTGGAAAGACTTCGCATTCCTATGTTTTTCACATGTTTCTCAAATGTGGCCTTGGGCAATAATTTGGTGAACAAATCTGCCACATTCTCCTCAGACCTTACTTGATTCACTTGAATCTTGAGGAGAGCCTGTTGTTGCTGATTGTAGAACTACTTTGGCGATATGTGTTTTGTGTTATCACCCTTAATATAATTACCTAGCTTCATCTGTTCGATGCAAGCTGCATTGTGTTCATAAATGCAAGTAGGCTCTTCAGTGGTAGAACTCAAACCACTAGTCCCTCGATCGATTATGTGCAATGATAGCTCTTAACCATACACACTCACAAACTGCCTCATGTAGAACAATGATCTCTGAGTGGTTCGAGGAGGTAGCCACAAGGGTTTGCTTGGTTGATCTCCAAGATATCGCTGTGTTCCCATTGGTAAATACATAACCAGTTTGGGAACGATCTTTATGTGGGTCAGAGACGTATCCAGCATCAGCAAAACCGACCAAAACGTCATTTGGCGTTTTAGTGTAGTGAGTGGCGGTTTCGCCATCAACATTTCCTTTAGGGATTGCAGTTCCATCTGCGGTCCCACTTGTCTCTCTGTAGGGAAAGAACAGTCACAAGTCAAAGGTTCATTTTAGGTATCGAAAATGTTCTTGATACCATTCTAGAGACACTGCGTTGGCGCTGAGCTAAATCTAGCTAACAAGTTCACTGAGAATGCAATGTCTGGTCGAGTACATTAGGCTAAGTACAATAATGCGCCTATTGCACTTAGATAGGGAATTTCAGTTCCCAACACATCTTCGTCATCTTCCTTTGGACGAAATGGATATTTCTTCGCATCATCCAAGCTTCGACCGATCATGGGAGTGCTAGCAGGATGCGCTTTTTCCATGTTAAATTGCCTGACTTTTGGACATACGCAGACTGGTGGATTAGTATTCCACAAACTCGGTGTTCTAGTTCAAGGCCTAGATAGAATCGAGTTTTCCCAAGATCCTTCATCTCAAATTCGGATTTCAAGTAGCTCGCGGTTTCTCTTATTTCATCAAGAGTACCTATTATGTTCATATCATCGACATATACAGCTACAATTGCAAATCCGAAACTTGTTTTCTTTATGAATAAGCAGGGGCATACTTCATCGTTCTTATATCCCTTCCTAATCAAGTAGTCACTTAGACGGGTATACCACATCCGCCCGGATTGTTTCAATCCGTAAAGTGAGCGTTTCAACCTAATTGCAAACGCACTCCATGGTTTAGAGTCACTTGACTTGGGTAATGTAAGGCCATCAGGCACTTTCATATATATCTCTGAATCTAGATCCCCATAGAGATATGCAGTAACCACATCTATGAGCTGCATTTCCAGTCCTTCGGAAACTACTAAGCTAACTAAGTAGCGGAACATTATAACGTCCATTACGGGAGAGTATGTCTCCTCGTAGTCAATTCCAGAGCGTTGTGAGAAACCTTGTGCCACAAGGCGAGCCTTGTACCTTAGGACTTCATTCTTCTCATTACTCTTTTTGACAAAGACTCATTTATGTCCTACAGGCTTTACACTTGGTGGGGTTAGCACTACCTGACCAAATACATGTCTCTTTGTCAGAGAATCTAATTCTGCCTGGATTGATTCTTTCCATTTAGGCCAATGATCTGCTCTTTGTTGACATTTTGCAACAGAGTGTGGTTTGATATCATCGTGCTCTATGATTCCTTGAGCAACAGTATATATCATCAATGTGTATGGAAGATCTTTCTATCAACTCATACGCACTCTCATAATCCTATGAGATTTCTTTGTTCTCTGGAATCATTTCAAACATCGGAGCGTCCTCCAGTATTGATTCATGGACATAACTGTAATCAGAGACAATCTCATGAGAGGGATTCTCTACATTGATGATTAATGGATCGGCTTGTGCCTTACTCACCCTCTTCTTCCTTGGGTGAGTGTCAATCGAACCAAGTGGCCTCCCCCTCTTCCTTTGGGGAGCCACGGCCTCAACCACACCTCCACTAAGTGTGGTTGCAGTGCCTCTATCTACAACACCGTGCCCATTGTTGGGGACTTCTAACCTTGCAGGCACATTTGCAGCTGGTATATGTGATCTCATCACTTTACGATATCAGTAAACATATCAGGCATCGAATCTGCTATGTTCTGAAGATCGATTATTCTTTTCACTTCACTTTCACTTTGTGAAGTGCGGGGATCAAAATGAGACTGAGTGGGGACAAACCATGACAATTCCTGTCGTTCCCTTGGAAAATCCTTTTTCCTATCTCCCTCTAACAACGGGAAGACTGTCTCATCAAAGTGATAATCCGCAAATCTAGCGGTAAAGAGATCGCCTGTCAAGGGTTCCAAATAGCGGATAATTGTTGGGAATTCGTATCCAACATAAATACTTAATTGTCTCTAGGGACCCATTTTGGTGCGCTGTGGGGGCGCAATAGGCACATATATTGTGCAACCAAATATGCGTAAGTGTGAAAATGTCAGGCTCATATCCAGTTACCAACTGGTACGCAAAAAATGGTTGGCTAGCAGTGGGTCTGAACCGAATAAGTAAAGCTGCGTGCAATATTGCATAACCCCATGCAGAAATAGGCAGGTTGGTGCGCATAACCAATGCCCTAGCCACCATCTATAGCCTTTCGATGGTGGCTTCTGCGAGACCATTTTGTGTATACACATGGGGTACAGGATGCTCCACATCGATCCAATAGACATGCAATAATCATCAAATGCTTTTGATGTAAACTCTCCAGCGTTATCAAGTCTTATAGACTTGATAGGGTGATCAGGGTGATGAGCCCTTAAAAGTATAATCTGTGCTAGGAGTTTTGCAGCAATTATTGTGGACAATAAAGCGACATGTGACCAGATTGTCGAAGCATCCACTAGAACCATAAAGTACTTGAATGGTCCGTATCTTGGATGGATAGGTCCACAAATATCTCTTTGTATCCTTTGTAAGAATGGAATGTTTTGTTTTGTATCTTTAGCATAGGAATGTCTCAATCATGTTTTTGCTAAAGAGCCGGCTTTGCAAAACGAGTGATGTGCCTTTGAAATAGTCAATGAGGCATAATGGGAGGTAGTGCTTCTGGTACTTTAGAAAGCAATGATTGCATTTGAGCAGTACTAGGACCGACACCTTGCAGTGTGACGGATTTTTTTCCCACTTTATTTTTCACTTGAAATAAAGGATGTCCATATGAGTTCTTTAAAATACGGATCATCATGCCAAAGCCTGTATGAGTCAGTGTCCCACATTTCATTGTTGGTGACAGCATAGGATTCAATTATCCAAATCGTAGTGAGGTACAGTCCATTAGGTTGACTCATAAGTTTCTCTAAAATGTGTTTCCTTCCACATTCATTAGAGTTAATATCAAGGTATTCAGTTCCATTCTCACAGTGTGTTTCTACTGGATAACCGTTGGCACAAATATCTTTGAAAATTAACAAGGTTCGATTAGCTCTTGGTCCATACAGAGCATATCTCATTTTCTTTAGAGTATTTCTATTTAGGTAGAATGATAATCTTTTCATTCTAAGTTTTTCTTTTTTCTAGATGTATTGCTTTACATCTTTATAGTGCTATTTCGAACCATGTAAATATGTGTAGTAAATAAATTTGAATAAATTCAATGCTTCAAAATAAAATTCAAAATTTATTAATATGCCAACGATAATCAAATCAAGGTCTTGTTCAGAAATCTAATTCATCAAACCATTCTTTAAGACCAAGCAATAGTCTAATTAGAAATGAGGCATTATGCCTTCACATATGTCTTTGGAAAATAAATAAAGCAGATCAGTCAAAGTCTGAAGCATCCATTGACGGAGCAAGTTCATTGTTGCCATTGAAGTCTGCAATAGTGAGGTTGACATCTGGGTCATGACCTTCTTCTTCCATATAGTGAGCCTTTTGTTCTTTAGACTCCTTATACCTCTTGTAAGTGGCCGCAACTATGTTGCTTGCTTGGCAGTTCTTGTACCAATGCCCAATGACTCCACACCTATAGCATGGTTCATTGCCAACTCTATCCTGTTTGACTGAAGGGTTCTTGGGTGCCCTTTGCACCTTGTTTCCATGACCAGTAGAGCCAACACCACCATCTATGCTCCATACATTGGGAGGGCCTCCACGACCCCCACGTCCCTTGCCACATGGTGCATTGTTACCACCTGGGTAGGGATCAGTATGTCCAACCCCCTTTGCATTGGGGTTCTTTCCACCTTTCACTTTGCCATAATTAGCCTCGGAAATTTTCTTTGTCCCAACCGGCCTGACATTATTGTTTAAAAGAACCTCATTATGCCTCTCAGCCACTTGCAGTAGGTTGATCAGTTGATTGAATGTTGTGATTCTTTTGTTGTCATACTCCAGCCTATACTGGTTCGCTAGTATAATTGCTGAAGTTGGAAAAGTAGAAAGAGTCTTCTGGATCATATCATCTTCTGTGAGTTCCTTTCCACAGAAATTTAGACGTGCCTTGAGGCGCAACATATCCTTGTTGAAGTCATTTATCCTTTTATAGTCAAGCAGGCGGATTTCATTCCACTGAACGGTTAGTTCTGGGAGCAAGGTGTCATAAATGTTCCCAAAACGTCATTTAAGGGCATCCCACAGTTCTTTGGGTGTCTTTAACTGAAGGTACTCCCAGCGTAGGCTAGGATCAATATGTCGCCTCAGAAACATTAAGGCATTTGCTTTCACCTTATTAGATAGTTCATCATCTTTGGGGTCAGTAATGGTGACAGTGTAGTCTTTTGCCACAAAGGCAGTTTCTACATCGGAAACCCAACAGTGGTACTCAAGTCCATCTCAGTCCAAAATGTCAAATTCAGGTCGAGTTGGATCAGCCATCTACATAAACAAGAGAGAATAAATAAATTACGCAGTCATAAAGACATCCACGTGAATTATTTTCCAAACATATGAATTAGATTTCAAGACCAAGATTCGTAATGGTCACATTTTGTTTTCGATGCTATGTGAAAATACTTTATCACGATAAGTGTGTGTGTATAATGCGCATGAATTTTCATTATCATGGCAAAGCGGATTGTATATGTTGCATGCTAAAAATAACCATAGCACATTTAAACATAGCATATATAAAAATAAACTACATGGCATGCTCAAATTTCACACATATACAACAAATTATATACTACACATAATAAGAGCAATAATATATCATGCATAAAATAAAATATAAAAAATAGCATAATATAAAGGCATGCGTAGGCATAATTTATATAAGTGTAAATAAAAACATGCTCAAAATTTCATAAATAATATATAACAAAATATATATAATCATGCTTAAAGATAATTATATAAAACAAAAGTAACCAGGCATGCTTGAAATGATCAAAATTATCTAACTAAACATGCTCAATAACAAAATATAATAAAAGCATAAATAATAAAATATAAAGCATGTTTAAAAATAGAAAATAAAATTCACATGCTCGGTATAAAATAAAATAAAGAAAACATACTTCATTTCGAGAAAAAAAAAACGATCCTAGCGCACGCGCGTATTAATGCAGGCGTGCGTAGCGATATTTTTGGACTTGAGAAAAACTGGACTGCTTCCTCTCTTTTTTTCAGCAATAGACCACAAGGCTTTTTTTCTTTTGTTTTTGTTTTCTTTTTTTTTTTCTTTTCTTGGGCCGCAGGCCTGCTTCTTTTTTTTTGTTGGGCCGGGTCTTTTCTTTGGGCCTGGTCAGTCCCGTTATTTTTTTTTATTTTGCTGTTTTTGTTCTGGGCCGCCCTTTTTCTTTCTTTTTTTTTAGGCCGGGTCCCTACTCTCTTCTCTCTCTTTTTTTTCCTCTTTTTTTTTTTTCTCTCTCTCTCTCTCTTTCTTTTTTTAATCTCTTCTCCGCGTGTTCTTCCTTCTGGTGGCTATCGATCTCTGCAGCGCAGCAGGTGAGCGGACACATGCCGGGACTGGGCAGGCGCTGGGGGCTGCGCTTACACCGCGAAAAGGTGTTAGGATCTGCTGCAACGACGGGATCGACAGGGCCGAGGTTGCGCAGGAATGGGGAGGGCCGAGGGTGGAGGCAGCGCGGGACTGGGCGGGGGCAGCAGCGAGGTGGGTCTGCCGGTGTTGTTGATGCGCATAGGTTGAGGCCGGCTGGGTTCGCGCGGGTGGGCAAGCTGGAGGGCACGGCCTGGTTGGCTGGGCGTGCTAGGCAGGAGGTTCCGGTGAAGGGAAGAAGGTGAGGCTCCGGTGTGGGCTGGCGGTCCCCGATCTGGACGAGAATTTTTTTTTTTTTTTTTTTCCGACAGGAAGAAGAAAGAAATTAGAAAATTAGGTTTTTTTCTTGGCTATTGGCTCTGAGTGTGCTGATAACGTGTAAAAGTAAAATGACAATTGAAATTAGTTTACTCATTTCATTTCATAGTCCCTTTATATAGGGATAGAATTACAACGGAAATATAGATTACATTAATGATACTAAATGCTGATTGATCCGTAATTGCGCTGATTGATGGTAATCACTAATTCCTTGATTCTCTCTCCGTCAGTTGCTTTGACGATGACACACAATATGTTTTTCCTTTAACACGGACATAATATTATGACAATTCACCGTCTTAAACGGAAAATTGTTGAAGAAATCACTCTCAATGGCACACCTTCCGTCGCACTCTTTCAAATAGGAACAGAACTCATACGTCGCATAATACTCCACCGACCACCGTGACTAGTCATCGATCAGAAGTATAGGTTATTCATTCTTCGAAAGAGAAATCAAGTCTCTTATGAAGTATTTTTGGGTCGATGTTCGCCTATCACTCTCCGCCATTGTTGGAAAATTCTTCAAATAGCTAGCTAGTTGGCAAACAATTAAAAGGTAATGCGAATTCAGAACCAAACCATATATAAGTGTGTGTGTGTGTTTGGCATTTGGGGACAATGACGAAATATGAAAAATTATATTAAGGTTTTTATTTTACTTTTTTTTTTTTTGAAATTTTTTTTGCATCATATTCTATTATTAATTGGTAATACATTATTTTTTAGAACTGCTTCAAGTGACGAACTCAAATATTTTGTCCTGATTTTTCTTAATGATTTTCTCAGTTTCCCAACTATAGAAAATCGTAAAAAACAATTTGGTCAAAATTTTTGAGTTCCATAAGTTCTTAAATTACTTGAAAGGGCAAAAGTCACAAATAGTACCCTAATTTAAAGTCACTCTACAATCGTGTGCTATAATATATAGTTTTGGGTATAAACCATGATTTTAAATCAAAAAATAAAATTTTAAAAACAATTCAAGGGTTAATTCTCGTTAAGTTGAGATAGTATATCATATCATTCTTTGTGTTAGTCTCGCTTAAATGAACACCATTAGTTTATTTTCCATCTGCACCAACAAATATATGGTGGCATGGATCAAGAGTTTAGAAGATGATCTGCTTGGCAATTATCTCATCCATATGGAAAATTTCAGAACTGGGAAATATATTGTTAAATTATAATTACGGAGACTAAAATAGTGGAAATTATGGTTTACAAACTCTCAAGTACATGATACTGAGGTCCTTTTTTTTTTTTTTTTTTGAAAATACTGAGGTCCCTTATTTGAAAATGAAAAACGCAAAGTTCACTTTATGTGAACTACCCCCATAATTGAAAACTGAATTGAAACTACAATACATATTTCTTCATATAAATTAAACACGGCAGCTCTCAAACGTTGTATAAAGCCTTGATTCCTTGAACATCGTCTCCATGCAATCCCTGAGTCACTCCGGGACGGATAGTAGGTTACATGATAGCTCCCTCAACTGAGCTATGGTCAAGTCCCAGAAGGTGTCCAATCTCATGCAACGCCACCGTCTCCAAATCGTAAGAACCTTGCTCAGCTACAACTAACCACAACTCATCGGCATCATAATGAAATCTTCCATCGGAAGGTGCAAAAGCATGAGCCAGGATCCCTTGGCGCCAGTCTGGGTAGCCATCTCCATGATCACCGCTGTGGAAACCGACCTTCAGGTCCGCATTCTCGCCACTTTATGCCTGGCTGAAAGTGAAGTGTGTATTAGCAGCCCATGTTTCGAGAGCCCGTGCCACGGGACCCTTGGCTCAATCTAAGGTTTCGGGGAGAAAACCGTAGGTGAGATGGTACTTTGATGAAGGCCACTTAGCTAGGGTTTCCACTGAAAAATGAACAGTGAGCGGTGGTATGAATTGAACCTGCGAAATAGTATCGAGTACATCCATTAGATTCAGGACCTCATCTTGAGTTTTAAGATTCAAAAACTACGTAAGGGTAAAATGTCTTTATGTACGTCTGGGAAAGCAAATGTAAACCTAGGTCAAACTGAGTTACTTTCCTAATTAATTAATTAACCACTGTAAAAACTACTTTGTGTATTCTCATTGTTTTCTAATAATGGACACAAATCTTTTCTATAAGGATGAAACATATAGCGCCAGGAGGACTGGGTACACGACTTTTCTTGCCTAAACGCATCCCCGAAGTGCCATTGATGATGTCCGGCACACCACAACGAGGCATCATCATCTTCGATACTGTTTTGCCATCCAATTTGCCTGTTGGCTTGAGGTGGTATTTGAGCCGGTAATTCTTGATGGCTTCCTCCAAGAGGTCGTCGAAGTCATCGTGGTTAGAAAGAATGTGTTTCTTGTAGTTCAAGTAACCAAATTTTTCAAGGTATTTTTTGAGGTCATTGATACCTAGCTTTGACCTTGTCACCTTTGTGACACCCCTTGAGATGCTCAAGGAATTCAAAAGGGGATGATAATTTGTTGTGAATTTCTTTTGCATTTGCACAAGAGAGGAGAGGAAAGACGGCGAGGAGGACAAAGAGAGTGATTGATCCAGCACAGAGAAAGATTAGATTTTGAAACCATTTTGGATTAGGATGGAGTGTAGCAAAACCCTTGAATTTTGGTTGCTATTTATAGGGTTAATTACAATATGATCTCTTGTCAAATAATTTTGACAAGTAACAGTGTACCGGTTAATTTGGTCTTGATGTTCGAGATGAATTGGAAGAAACTACAATAAAACAAGAACACAAATAATAGATAATTCTTAACCAGGAGAGTACATTGGGTTTTAACTTAACGTCCTAGTCATTCTACGGGAGACTACTGTAGGAAGGCTAGTCTTGCATATACGTACAGTTTGGGTGACTGGATCTCTAAATTGAATCAATTAATTAACTATGGAGATATAGACGTGTTGAAAGGACCGAGTCAAAGTTTATGCCGAAGAAATGAAGAGCGCGCCATCATAGAAAGAAAGGAGTTATAAACTATTCCAATATTCCCAAAAAAGGTAGATGGAGCTCAACAGTTTCTGTTTAATTAACTAGCTCAGGGTGGAAATTTGCTGTTCTATAATTTAGAGGCCATGTTCACAGCTCATCATAGCCGGCCGGATGTGGACGGGGTAAGCAGGAATTTTTTTTTTTTGATTTGTCAATCACATAGTGTCCTCAAATGCTTCATAGGTCTATAGACTAATCCGTGCTCAGTGGATCTTGTCAGAACGCTTCCTTCTCCCTGACCACCAAGAATATATTGGGATTTAACTCCAATAAGCGTCGGCGGAATTCGAACCCGGGTGTGGGGGTTCCACACCTGGAGGCTCTTACCAATAGTTTGCCCTACCCATTATGTAAACTTGTAAAGTACGTCAACTAGAACGCTTCTCTGATATATTGTTCGCGGCTGCATCTGTTTCTTTTCCAGGGTTTGATATAACTTCCAGCTAGATTCATGTCAGAGTTTACGTACTCCACTCTACTTCCCATTTTTCCTTGCTATGATTGACGTGGGCTGGTAAAATTTAAGTCCAAAATGTTTTGGATGGTAACAAGGAATATCGATGAACATAAATCCATAGCAGTAAACATGCAACGGAGCTCATCATGAGTATACAAGCTAGTTAATTAGTGGGAGTCTAAGACTAATTACGGTGTAAGGATGACTGGTAATTGGTTTCATTTTTACAACAGTTGAAAGGATTGTCAACGTCAATTAGTATCATTTGAGTTTTCCTTTCTGTTGGTTAATCAAGGCTACTTCTCTCAAAATTCTCTGAAACAAGCACAAACAGCTACATGTTCAAGTATGCGAAACCATATTTGGAAGTGATGTGAAATAGTGAAAATAACCCACCCCATGTTCGTCTTCTATCAGTTTAGGAATGATATGAAAACCTTGGTATAGCCATAATTGTACAATATCCATTACAAAGAAGAGCATTTACAGATAAAGAAGGCTAGTATTCTTCACATCCCCATTTTTAGGCAATGGAAGAAAATCAAATAAGCAGTAGAGTTTCATCTAAACTTACGAAATGAGGTACGTACTAGGAACTTGCTTGGTTAAAATGAAAGCTTAATATTTAGCCTGCTACTATATAGATACTTCCAGCTTAAACATCAAAGATGTTCTATTCCCCTGCATGTCTGGCACAACGTACTACTCTTCTTAATTTCTATATATTCCAGACTCCAGCGCAAAGGAAGAAGCAATTAGCCCTAACCTGTCTATCGACCCTGAGAATGTGCACAAAACCACAGCAACTGACTTTAGCATCCAAATTGCAAACATAGAGGAACACTTTCAATTATTTATTAAAAAGACCTCATCAAGCAGTGACATGATCAGCTCATCCGCAATCTTTAAGATTGTATAACCCGATGGCAGTTGACACACTTAACCTAAAGCCATTTAAATTAAATAAAAGATCGAATAGACGTAACATGCATCTGTTTAAGGTGTCTAACATTCATCCAAATCCTTACATAAGATTATCTGAAAGATTAAAGAATATCTAGCTACACATCATGAATCTTTAACCCATACAACAATAATGTCAATGCAGCTCCATAGTTACAAGAGGTGGTCAAAGTCTTGATGCCTTCCTCCACGAAATCCTCATCGTCATTGGACTGATTGTGGATCTTGTAGTTCAACTCCAAGAAACCAAATTTTTTGAGAAATTTTTGGAGGTCATTGATGCTTTTGACCTCACCTTTGAGAGACCCGTTGAGATGCTCAACGAATTCAACTGGGGATGATGTTTTGTTGTGAGTTTCTTCTGCATTTGCACAAGAGAGGAGAGTAAAGAGGGTGAGAAGGAGGAAAGCGAGTGTGAAGAGAGAATTAAGACTAGATTTTGAAGCCATTGTGGTTTAGGATGGAATGTATTGCAAAAGCCTCAGATTTGATTGCTATATATAAGAAATTACAAAAGCAAGAACAGAAATAGTAGATAATTTCTAGCGCATAGACTTCGTCGGGACTATTGTAGTCTTTGAACCGTAACGCGGTAGTCTTTCTAAGGGACTATTGTAGGAAGGCCAGTCTTGCCTATGCGTACAGTTTGGGTGGCGATGATTAAATGAAGCCATTAAGATATAGACGTTGGAATCGTCAAAGTTTCTGTGTCTAGCAGTGAAGACGTGAAGAGCCTGATAATTTAGTTGCTACCGACAGTTTTTTTTTTTTTTTTTTTTTTTTGAAAAAACTTTCTATAACTTTTTTATGCTGGATCCATAATCGGAATGATTTACTTTATGTTAGTAAACACATCGGGAGTCATGTATTAAAATTATTTTTATTGTTATATTAATTTTAAATTAGTAAAGGTGTCATACGTGCATAATAAGGGAAGTCGATGATCACCCAATAACGAAGGTCATCATGAACTGTAGATCTGTAGCTACTTACTGAGAGCCTACCACTGATTAACTGGTGAAAGGAAAACTGGTAATTGATTTCCTTTAGGATTATTGAAATTGATTTGTATCATTTCAGATTTTCTTTTTGTTGTTCAATTAAGACTACTCTCAAAATTCTCTGAAAGAAGCACACAGACACGCCTCTCTGTACAAGCATGCGAAACTATAATTAGGAGTGATGCGAAACAGTGAAGGTTGTTAGGGTTATAAAAGTCATTTCTGTTGTAATCAATTAAGCTAGATAATTAGTTAATTAGGTTGCTAATTTCTGTTAAGCATGCACAGTTAGTTAGGTCTTGTGCCCTTGATTTGTGACACATGTCACTCATCTAAGCCATTACCTCTAACTATATAAACACCCTATCTGTACATTTTCTATTTCAGTTAGACAATTCAGTGGTTCATATTCATCGAATTCTCTCTGCAACTTTCTTCGTCTTTAAGCTTTCATACCAGCTTTCATGGTATCAAAGCCAGGTTGTACAAGTGGAGCTGATACAGGAGAGGAAATGTGAGATTGTGTATAGGCTTGAACAGGTGAAGACAGATGGGAAGTGGCATAATGCACAGCTTGTGTATATACTTGAGGTGAAGCCACAGTAGGTGAGGCTGAAAAAGAGGAGGCAACTGGAGTCACAGATGAGGATGCAGATGGTGTCACAGTGAATTGAGGTGATGCAGGGACTGAAGCAGAAGAGCTTTGAGGGGTGTGAGAAGTGGTTGGATCAGGCTGAGTGAGAGCAGACAGGTTGAGGTTGCCTTTGGCAAGCATAGCAGTAAGTAGCCCTTGTAAGCCTTGTGTCTCACTATCAATATCCACTTCAGCAACCTTAAGGAGAGTCTTGAGCTGACTAAGTGAGCAACTAGATTGAGTTCTAATAACTGTCTTAATGGCTGCAAATTCAGAGGGAAGGCCCCTGAGAACAGTCACCACTATATCCTCATCATCAACTACAACTCCAACAGTCTCAAGTGCATCTTTAGCTGTTTTAATTTTGTCCAGATAAGTTTCTATATCATCATTGCCCTTTTTCAGATTCTGGAGGTTGGATTTGAGCTGAAGAATGTGTTGTCTATCAGGTGCAGCAAATTTTAGTTTGAGTCGAGACCATAGGTCCTGAGCAGACTTGCTCCCAACAGCACAAGTCATGGCCACAGCACTCAAAGTTTGGCCAATCATGTTCACTATACTTTGATCTTGAGTTTTCCAAGCTATGTATTCAATAGAAGGCACACTAGTAGAACCATCAGAGGACAGGACAAACTGTGATGGGCAAGGAATAGAGCCATCAACAAAACCAAATAGGTTTTGACCACTGAGGAAGGATTCCATTCGAAAGAGCCAAGTAGGATAGTTTGATTCATCCAGGAGTATATTTGGAAGATACACAGTGGTGTGAGCGGTGTTTGTAGGACTAGTCATGGCTGGTATAGCAAGAAACTAGGTTTTCACGAAAGAAATCGGGTGTATGATCACTCTATGATTGCAAGAACAAGTAAAGCAACAACGAGCAACAGGAATCACGTTTAAGCAACAATTATCACTTCTAGGGTTTCAGAACAAATCCAAAGTTATAGATCTAGAAAATTCAACACTGTATGAGTAATATATTGATGAATATCAGCTCAATATGTAAATCCAAGTCTTCGATGCAGTAGAGTAGTATCAATTTCACAAAGAAATCAAGTACATCTTCAATTCTTCAAGATTTGATATAGAAACTTATCTGAAAATGATGAACAAACTTGATCGAGTAAAGCTGTGTATGAATATTACTGGAATCTTACTTGCTTTGACATGCTCTAAGGTCACAGAATCGAACCTGAGCTCTTGATACCATGAAAGCTGGTATGAAAGCTTAAATGCAGGTCTTAAATTGTCATTCTTACAAGCAATCCTTGCTTGAGAAGCAGAGAGAATTGAAGAAGCAGCGAACTGGTATCAAGTATTTTTGTAACTTGTTACAGAAATAGGAATACAGTTGCATCTATTTATACCTATAGCTAGAGATGTAGTACAGCTGTAAAAAAGTCTCCTAACTAACAAATAAAACTATACCAAATTTTTACTATTTTACTAACAATTATCCTTAACACCCTCCCTCAAGCTGATGGGAGAGAAGGTACCATCAGATTGCATCAACAAAGAGCCAAGCTATAGGTATAAATAGATGCAACTGTATTCCTATTTCTGTAACAAGTTACAAAAATACTTGATACCAGTTCGCTGCTTCTTCAATTCTCTCTGCTCCTCGGCAAATTGTTGCCTCTGGATCTTATATGCAGTGTCAGATTTGCATGAAGTCAGGTCACAGTGCAGCTGAATGCTTGTACAGGCATAACTATACTTTTCAGCCACCAAATTATGTCTCAGATGCTAGTCAAAGTCTTCCCTTGCATATTAACAATGCAACTCCAGCTCCCTCTGACCTCTCCAAATGGCAACAAGAACTGCTCAAGGAAATTGAAGCTTTTCCGATGCAAGGCACTTGGCGGCTGTTATCTACTCCTTTGGATCAAACTACACTACATTGTAGGCAGGCAGCTTATCCTATGAAGCTATGCCAATCACTGCCACTCATTAATCCTGGTTGAAACCAATATCATGGGTTACTCTATTGCTGAAGTCTTTGGCTCTTTGTTGATGCAATCTGATGGTACCTTCTCTCCCATCAGCTTGAGGGAGGGTGTTAAGGATAATTGTTAGTAAAATAGTAAAAATTTAGTATAGTTTTATTTGTTAGTTAGGAGACTTTTTTACAGCTGTACTACATCTCTAGCTATAGGTATAAATAGATGCAACTGTATTCCTATTTCTGTAACAAGTTACAAAAATACTTGATACCAGTTCGCTGCTTCTTCAATTATGATCTTGACCACAAGAATCATTGCTTTTCTGAGAATTATCAGGAGCTTGCTGCATAAAGCCATCATTGGTCTGAAAGTCACCATTTTGACATGAAAAAGTACCATGTGGTTCAATAAAGCCTCCATTATGTTGAATTCTACCATTGGGTGGAATAAATTCTGTGTTGACTTGTGACTGAACCAAACCATTATTATAAGGAGAATAACCAACATCTTGAGGTTGGACATTGAACATGTATGGTGAAGGAGAAGGATAAATGATGCAGCCATTTAATGCAGCAGGAGTAGCACTCATCATAAACTCAGAATTAGGCATGTATTGCATAGTGCATCCAGTAGGAGAAGCAACACTACTCGTAAACATCATAGTATTAGAGGCATGTACAGTACTAGTAGCATGAGTTGATACAGAAACATACCCAGGTGTGGTAGATATAACAGTCGGTTGAGGCACACAACCAAATTGAGTAACAGGTTTTGAAGAATTGCTTGTAAGAGTAGCTTAAAGTAATATATCAAATGCAGGTCTTAAATTGTCATTCTTCCTCCAATCCTTAAAGTCTTGTGTAAGCTCTGAGCTAATACAACCCTCTTTTGTTGTTTTGTATTGTGGGGGACACGGAATAGACCCATCAATGTATCCCATTAGAGCACACCCTCTTGAACATTGTCACTCTGAACCTGATGCTGTAACTACTGAGTGCCATTATGTTGACAATGATCCCATCATTGTTATTACTCCCTTAACTGATGATATCACAACTAGTCCATCAAGTCCCATGTTTGCTCCTACCTCTGACACAAGAATTCAGTTCGATGACTCTAATGGGGAACTCACTTTATCTTCTCAACCTGGTGCTGGTGTTATTTCCATTGTTCTTGATAGCAAGACTGTATCTGCACCATCAAATCAGATCTCTGAAGCCAATATTTTACATCTTGTTGCAGGGATTTCTTCTCCTATCCTAAATGATCATAATATGCTGACCAGATCCAAACGTGGTATTACAAAGAAGAAATGCTTCTATTCTTTGCTTCATCATATCAGCCTGGATCCCAGTGCCACTGAACCACCTAACTATAAGGCTGCACTTGCAATTCCTGCATGGAAACAAGCCATGAAGGAGGAGTACAATGCTTTGATTGCTCAGCAAACTTGGACTCTTGTGCCTTTGCCATCAGATAAAAATTTAGTTTCCTGCAAATGGTTGTTTAAAGTAAAAAGAAATGTTGATGGCTCTATAGCTCGACATAAAGCCAGACTTGTTGCTAGGGGATTCAGTCAAGAATATGGAGTGGATTATGATGAAACATTTTCACCTGTGGTCAGACACACTACTGTGAGGTTAATGCTTTGCCTAGCTGCTCATCATGGATGGAAATTACATCAGATGGATGTCAAGAATGCCTTTTTACATGGCCTCATAAATGAAGAAGTCTATATGACTCAACCTGGTGGTTTTGTTGATCCAACTGTACCAAAACATGTGTGCAAACTTAATAAGTCCTTATATGGATTGAAACAGGCACCTAGAGCATGGAATGAAAGGTTTACTAATTTTCTGCCTACCATTGGCTTCACTGCTTCTTATGCTGATCCTAGCCTCTTTGTCAAGCAACAAGATGCATCCAAGGTATTCTTACTATTGTATGTTGATGATATTATTATCACTGGAACATGTGAAAACCTTATCTCAGCTGTTAAACTTGCATTACAAGAAGAGTTTGATATGAAAGACTTGAGTCCCCTACATTACTTCCTTGGAATAGAGATCACATATTTGCAGAATGGTCTATTTGTTTCTCAGCACAAATATGCACAAGATTTGATGCATAAGTCTGGGTTAGCTGATTGCAACACTCATTGTACTCCTTGCAAATCTGGCCTCAAATTACTGAAAACAGCAGGTTCACCTTTGCAATCTCATGATGTATTACAATTCAGAAGCATAGTGGGTTGTCTGCAATACCTCACCTTTACTAGACCAGACATTGCCTTTGCTGTCAACTCTGTATGCCAGTTTCTGCATTGTCCCACTGATGAACATCTCATTGCTGCAAGAAGAATATTAAGGTATGTGAAAAGCACTATACATCATGGGATCATGTATAAAAGAGGCCAATACACTAAGCCACCACAACTTCAAGCTTTCTGTGATGCTGATTGGGCTGGGGACCCAAATGACAGGAAATCAACAACAGGGTTTGTCATTTTGATATATAATTCACCTGTCTCTTGGTGTAGCAAAAAGCAGACTGCTGTTTCAAGATCATCAACAGAGGCAGAGTATAGATCAATGGCTGATACAACCTCCGAAATCATGTGGCTCATTCATCTTTTGAATGACTTACATGTCACTCTTACTGAGGTTCCCACTCTTCACTGTGACAATATTTCAGCAATTGCTCTTGCCACTAATCCTGTGTATCATTCCAAACTCAAGCATATAGAGGTTGATGTGCATTTCACTCGAAACCAAGTCAAGGCAGGATCACTCAAGCTTCAGTTTGTCACCTCCCAAGATCAACTTGCAGATTTGTTTACTAAAGGCCTTTGTTCACCTCAGCACAATTACCTTTGCAGCAGCTTGATGTTACTTTCCCACCATCAAGCTGAGGAGGGCTGTTAGGGTTATAAAAGTCATTTCTGTTGTAATCAATTAAGCTAGATAATTAGTTAATTAGGTTGCTAATTTCTGTTAAGCATGCACAGTTAGTTAGGTCTTGTGCCCTTGATTTGTGACACATGTCACTCATCGAAGCCATTACCTCTAACTATATAAACACCCTATCTGTACATTTTCTATTTCAGTTAGACAATTCAGTGGTTCATATTCATCGAATTCTCTCTGCAACTTTCTTCGTCTTTAAGCTTTCATACCAGCTTTCAAAGGTAACCCCATGTATGTCGTCCATCAGTGAAGCAATGATATGAAAACCCTGGTAGCCATTGTTGCACAATATGCATTACAAGGCAGAGCATTTTTGCGACGGGTTCATACAGAGAAAGAAGGCTATTATCCTCACATCCATAATTTCAAGGCGATGCAAGAAAATCAGACGAGTAATGAAGTTTCATTTAAAATTAGGAAAGAGGTTTTAGGGAACAAAAGGTTAACATTTACCCTGCTCCTATATACATATTTTCTTCCAGCTTAAACATCAACGATACCCATTCTTCTTTGTATCTTCTTTTTTATGATCTTTACAATGGGGAGGGTTGCACAAAGATTGATTTACGCCACCAATATTCCATACTCCAGAGCAACGGAAGAAGTAAATTAGTACTAACATGTCAGTCGACCTGAGAATGTACACAAAACTACAGCAACTGAGTTTAGCAGCCAAATTGCAAACACAGAGCAACACTTTCAATTACCTTATTACAACCCTTATCAAACAGTGAAATTTTTTTATGGTATAACCCAACGGAGTTGACACACTTAACATAAAGCTATTTAAAATCAAAGATTGAAGAACAATAACATCTGTTTAAAGTGTCAACATTTATCCAAATCACTACATAAGCTCATCTATAAAGAACATCTAGCTACTCAATATCAATATTCAACCCATACAACATCGGGAATGCAGTTCCTGAAGTCAATGGAAGAAACTAAATGCACAACTCGATGCATCACATCGAACTAAGCTGAAAACCATAACATCCCAACTCAACTCAATTGTATAAAATACACTGATAGAGAACAAAAGAAATGTGGAGTTTTACATTCACTATATCAAAACTGGTGAGATTTTACCTCATTTATAAGTCCCATTACCATTCACACCCAATTCCACTTCCCCGCCGGCCTTGTTCATAACCACATTGCCCTCTTCTCTAACCTCCTCATCACCATCATCCTCCGAATCCAAAGTAAACTGCCCCTGACTATTAATCTGATGCTGCATTTCCGCGCCAAGCGGCTTATAGCTTGAGAAATCAGCAACAACTCCTGTTTTCCTCGCCACAATCAAATACACTCCCACCACCAAAACCACTATCAGAGCCAAATGGCAGTTAAACTGAAGCGTAGCAATAGCTCTAGCCCTGTGATATTCAGGGTGCCCCTTACACTTTGTTTGAACCCAAAATGAATATTTTTCCCGACGAAGGGGACTCGAAGAAAACCAGGCCAATATCCGTGGCCGAAGTTATATATTTTCGACAAGTTCGGAATATATTGTTTAGAGGCTAAATAAAGCCTACTTGGAGGCCAAGCAATCCTAAGGCAAATCTGAATATTCATTGATTTATTATTAATTATCAAATATTTGATAGTTAATGGTAATTTGTTTGCTTGATCATCAAGACTCTGCGAGGACGCGAACAAGTTTGGGAAGGAATCAACCACCTTAATCGCAAATATCAAGGGACATATATATAATATAATTGCCCGTGCAATGTCTTGCGGTGGAGCAATTAAGGAGGGGCATAATCATTCTTGATGGCAATCAACAGAAGATATGTATATATACAAGTTAATCATATATGCAAGCTGCATGGCTCATTACGTGGGCTACATATATACATATGCATGCAAACAAATAATCAATGATGGCACAGGTAAGGCATGTTGGAAAGTGAACAGATGGCAATTATCCTTAATTGTATTTCACAAGGAGATGTGCATGCCCAGAAGTTGTTCTCAGAGGCAAGTAACCTTTGCCTACATTCTAGCTACGACAGAGGACAATTATTAATATCAAAACTATTAAGAGTTTTGATTTGATTCAAGGCCAATAACTGTGGCCTAAAATATAGTATTTCATTCCTATTAGGGAAGAAAATCTGCAGCAGACTATATATGGAGGCTAAAGACGATACAGAAAAGACCTCTCTCATATCAATCAACCTAGCGATTACAAAGCCTCCCCGGCGCAAACCTTCAACCTTGTTGAAACCCGGTGACCGTGCGCCAGTCCTAGTCTCTCCAAGAGCCGACTGTCAGCATCACCAGACCAACCCGGCGACCGTACTTCCAATCCCAGTCTCCCAGCGAGCCGACTGCGAGCGCAACCGCCACCGTTACTGCCAGCGAAGCAAGGGTAACGCCCTCGCAACCCAGAGAAGCTAAAGTCACGCTTTAGCGCAACCCGTGCTTTCTCCAAACTTCCCAGTGATTGCTCTGCTTAGTCTACAATACTAAGTATCGATTCGGTGAACGCAAGAGATCACAACCAAAGTCCTTATCCGTAAGGCAAAACTCCTTTTCCGAAAGGCTAGAGAAGAACCCTGTGACGAGGTTGGTGCTCTCCTTGTCCACAGCGCTTGAAGAAGAAGTCAGGTCAAGGGACTACCCCAACGATTGCACCCCGCGGTGCTGGCACGCCTGCGCAATCACTCGCTCAAAAGAGACAGTTTGCAAGCCAACTGGTTTTGGAGCCAAACACACTTAACCGTGTAATTCCCTCTACTCTTTTCCTTCAATGAGCACCCATGAGCCATCCAATGCGTATAAATCGAAAGACCCATTTGCAAGAACCACAGTCCTTGTAGAACCAAGCCAACTCCGCGAGCCAATTTGGGGAAAACCGATTTAGGGTTGTGCAATTCAAGAACTGTGGAGAAGACACAGACGATTCTGTTCCGCATTTTGTTGCTAAGAAATTAGAAGAAACTGAAAATGGGTTTTGGCTTGGTTTTAAGGCAGGGTTCCAGAGAGCGACGGGTTGGAGAAGGAAGCAGAGAGAAAGTTGACCATTTGATCGTGGGGTCTTTTTGCTTTTTTGTTTTTAAGGGTGAAATGACTATTTTAGCTCTTAAAATGGGTCACATCTTCAAAGTTAACGTCTCATTTAGACGGAGTGAGTGAAATTGGACACAAATGATGAAATTAGAAAGTTTAAGGATGTTACTGATTAAATTGAAACTATAGGAATTAACATGATGTTGGAGCCAAACCTCAAGGGGTAAACTGAAATTAGTCCTACTTTAAATCATATGGGCATGTTCAGTCACCTGCATCTACTAGATTTATCGACCCCCTCTAAACAGGCTACATCACTGGGTTCTTTGGGTGCCCCTATCTCACCTATTTCTGGTGGTACTATTTTCCAACCTAATTATCAAGGTGCTACAGTGTTGAATAATAGTGGACATTCTGAATTACAACCTGCTTTACAAGGAACCCCAATGATGAATAGTTATATTACTATAGTTCAGGCACCTTACATCATGCACAGTACTCCATCCATTGTTGGGTATGGTCATGATGATAAAAGCATGGAGGTAAATCAACAATGGCGAAAACTGAAACCTTAGCTAGAGATTGAAGACGAAGAAACAGAGAGAAAGAGTGAGGAGTCTGGTATTAAACTTTCTGGTAATTGTACAAAAATAGTTGTGTCTAATTACAGTAAAAGAGACTATCTCTATTTATACTATTTAGCTTATTTAAGCACCTTTTGACCTTGACTTTCTTGACTTGGACTATCTTCTATACTCTTAACATCCCCCCTCAAACTAGTGTTGGGATCCCCAAGCACTAGGTTGCAGTAGAGAATGTGGTTTTAGCCAAGAGGAATGAGATGAAGTGATTGCCACAAGTTCGTAGACTCACAAGCTTGCCTACAATTCATTAGATTTTTGTCCGGAGATGAAGAAATTAGCCAAGTTCCTGGTGTCCGCAAAACTTCAATTTTCTTGAAGAGAGTTTGCTGCAAATGAGGGTGAGTAGGAACTGATAAAGGAGATGCATGTGCAAATGACAGAGGCTTGACTTGTGATTGAAAATCATTATTATTTGGATCAATAGCAATGGAGGGTGGCTTTGGTTGAGTGCGGATGGAAGCAAACAAAGCTTTAGGTACTGCACCAACCTGAATCTTCTCTGTGCCCTTAGTTGCACAACTTTCAGAAACAGCGGAACCTGCCATTTCAGATACTACAGGTCTTTTTACCCCTAACAACTATTGTTTAGATGAAATGCCTTTAAGTTCAGATGTTTCCACCTCATGCTCCAAACCAAGTCCAGAGAAAACACTCTTCACATTCATTGAATTATGATCTTCTGCATGTTCCGTACGCTCTGGACCCATATTTCTCTCTTGCAATTCCTCACTCTTATCATCTTCAAGTGTCAAACTGACAACAACAGAAGTATCTACCATATCCACAGTTTTATCAACCTAATTCTCTGTACTCAAAGTGAAACCATAAGGAAAGCCATTAGTAGCTGGAGGAGGCTGGAATGCGCTGGCTGTAACTTACAACCTCTGGTAAGGGCATAGGTGGCGCAAGCATATCCACATATTTTGAATAAGTTGGGGTAATCAGTAATTGCATACTCACGGACGTTATAAGCCAAAAGTTATGGGCATTACGGTAAAAAAATGATGGGTTTGGAGACAATTCGCAGAACACGACAATATTAGAAGGGGCTCCGATCCTTTACTTCCTCTCATATAGCCTCATGCATGTCTACTCGCGGCCGTCCAAGGCCATGATTCACTTTCTGTCTTATTTCTTCTATATACCAAACCCAGCGTTTTTGGTTCCCTGATCGGCTTCTCCTTTCTTCCTCTTCTCTTCCCTTGACTTTTCTTCGACTCCTCATATTAGGTCCTTTCTATAACACCATTCTTCTGCATAAGGAATTTATTTCCTCTGTTATTGGGTTTGGTTTTGATTTAGATGGAGGCTAAAGAAGAGATGTAAATCCAACCCATCTCTGACAAAATTGCAGGGCATCCAATATCAAAGAAATACTATCTAATGTTATTTCAATCTCCGACATACAATTCAATTTGGATGTGATTATGTCTTACACTAATCCTTTATTGATCCATTATTTTCACTATAATTGGAACGAACTAGGAAGAAGATAAGAGATGAGATTGAGTTCATTCATATGATGGTCTAAATTGAATCAAAGGTATCAGATTGATCTGATTCATCCAAATTAACTGAGGGCGAGAAGGATTTACACCCACAATCAATTTGTCCTCGTAATTCCGGTATAGAAATCACCTACCTATGGGTCCTAAGAATTAATCAAGCAAAGTCGCTCCAGAGCAGTTCTGCGAGCTTACACCTAAGTACTCTTTCAGCAAAAGTGACGATTGCGTAAGTAAATCCAACACCCAAATTGATAAACCCAAATATAACTTACAAAGATGGAGAAGAAAAATATCAACATAGTTCTACGATTAAATCCCAGTCACTCAGTCAGGTATACTGGTACAGGCACACCAGTGTTCGACATCTCATCGACCAAAGCGAGCCTCTTTATTAATCTAGCTATCGAACCCGAACCAGATTCAATCAATTTGGATGCGGTTATGTCTTGGGCTAGCGAATGTCCAGAAATCTAAAGGTGTACAGTATCAAGAACTGAATCTCTGATACCATCTTCATTGTTAGAGTCGATGAATGAAACTATGGAAGCTAGAGATGAATTACTAATTTACTATCAGTAGGGATGTGCCACGTGAGAGGGAAGGGTCACAGTCAAAAATCAAGAACTGAATCTCTGATACCATCTTCATTCTTAGAGTCGATGAATGAAACTATGGAAGCTAGAGATGAATTACTAATTTACTATCAGTAGGGATGTGCCACGTGAGAGGGAAGGGTCACAGTCAAAATGTTTTGTTTTTTAACCTTATCACAGTCAAGCGCGTGGAATTATGAAGAATACCCCTCCGTCATAACGACCGTCTAAGGCGTAAGTTACATCGGTTGTGTATTCTAGACATCTCCTTAGTAGCATTATGTTGTGAAAAATCACCATGTCAGTCTGATGAAAAACCATCATTAGAATTCTGAGAATTGATCTGTAGTTGCCGTGTGCCATCATAAGTCTGCTGTAATCCATTTTGAATATCAGCACCAAATCTACCACTTTGTGAAACAAGCCAAGTGGGGAAGAGAACTGACTATTGTTAAGTGCTTCCATATGCTATTACAGGATTCGTATTGAGGCTTCCACATCTATTGTTAAGTGTCAAATCTGCAAGAGACTCGGTCACAATGCTAAAACCTGTAGATATAGACAACAATCAAACAACTCTGAGAATAGCCCAATAGTTATGGTTGCTCATAATAGCATCAATTAACTTCAAGGTTCCTCTTGGTTCTGTTGCACAAATGGAGTATTTGCCATCATCGAATTCCATGCCTACAAGCTCAAAATGTATTCCTGCACCTGGTATGCCATTTAATTTGCCTCTCAATGACCTCAATACTGCCTATGTTGCAAATGTTGGTCAGCATATTGGTTTTTCTGGTCAGCCCCAAGTCTATCATCAAATCAGTAGTCCAGTCCAGAAAAATAGTGGCTTTTCTCATCAAAATGTCTCATTCAAGTCAGTTACTGGTCTCACTCAACAACAGCATTACCCTGCAATCAATGGTTATGCTACTAGCAATATCTATCAACAAAGTCAAGAGTATACTGGGGACTTCACTTTGAATCTACTTTCTAATCCTCCATATGAGCCTAAAACGGAATGTAGACAGGTGTATCAATTCATGGACCTAATGCACTGGCTACCGCTAATTCCTACAGGTTGAAACAAGCATCTTTGTTTCTTTTCAGTGTTGTGCAACCTGATGATTGATCCCCCAACCATCAGTTCGAGAGGGGATGTTAAGGTGATACAAGAAAGTCAAAGGGCAAAAGGTGCATCAACAGCAAAAAGCAGTATAAATAGGGAAAACCTCTCTTACTGTAATTAGTTGCAACCATTTTTGTAAAATTACTAAAAAGTTTAATACAAGTTCCTTCTCTGTTTTCTCTCTGTTTTTCTTCGTCTTCTTCCTCTAGCTTAGGGTTTCATTCACCACCATTGTTGCTTCAATTTCAAGATTTTTCACTATGACTATGAATTTTAGCATGAGTCACTCCGGGACGGAGTAGGGTACATGAGGGCTCCCTGAACTGAGCTATATATGGTTAAGTCCCAGAAGGTGTCCAATCTCATGCAAAGCACCATCTCAAAATCATAAGAACCTTTCTCAACTCCAACAGACCACAATTCATCGGCATCATAATGAAATCTTCCATCGGAAGGCGCAAAAGCATGAGCCAGGATCCCTTGGCGCCCGTCAAATGGTTAGACATCTCCATGATCACGACAGTGGAAACCGACCTTCAGGTCTGCATTCTCAGAGCTCTGTGCCTGGCTGAAAGTGAAGTGTGACAGGCCAGTGTGGTAGGCCATGTTTTGACAGCCCGTGCTACGATCTAGCCAAGTTTCGGGGAGAAAACTGTAGGTGAGAATGTGAGACGGTACTTAGATGAAGGCCATTTAGGGTTTCCACTGAAAAACAAATAGTGAGCGGTGGTATGAATTGAACCTGCGAAAGAGTATTGAGTACACCCATTAGATTCAGGACCTCATCATGACTCATGAGTTTTAAGATTCAAAAACTACGTAAAGATAAAATTAATTTTAATCATTATTATATAGCTTATAGTTTATGAATAAAATTAATTTATCTATAGCATAAATTTTTCCTTTTTTAAAAGTTTGCTACTCCTAATTTCTTCTTATGTCTGTTGAATAACTGTTGAAGGCCTATGTTTAGTACCTTTTCCTTTTAGAAATATATGACCATTTTTTCTTCTTTTAGTGTTAATTGATCTTAATTAGTAGAGAATCTTTTTTTTTTTTTAAGGGAAAGACGACAAGATATATTAATTGAAACTGATGAGTACATGGAGCGATGCAAACGCATTGAAACAAAAATAAGCATAACAAGATGCACAAACGCATCTATAATGAAGAAAAACAATAAAACATAACAAGATGCACAAACGCATCTAGAGTAAAGGGTAACCAGAACGTGACTTGATACCAAATAGATTTGGTATCGCTGCACTGCATATGTCACGAGAGCAGTGTAAAGGTAGTAGTAACCGTAGCCGTAACCGTAACCGTAACCGATGATAGAATCACCTAGGAGAGGTGAATCGCTCACCAAGAGTTCAAAAGTGACGAGGGTGTCAAAAACTCGAATATCAGCCTAAGAACTCCGAAGAACCAGAACCAACACCAACACAAAAGAAGCATCTGTCTCGGATCCAAGATCCGAATTTGGGTACGACCTGAGTCCCAAATTCTGACCCAAATCCTTCCCGAATCCAGAGACAAGCCCGCCAGCCCAAGAAAGGCAGGCCCGCCTATCCAGAAACGCTAAGGACACCCAATTTGCTGGGCACCCAAGCGCCGACCATCTATGCGCTGAACAACCTTGCTGCCCATCCGATCTGACGCGCCGTCGACGAAGCTTGGAGAGGAGCAGACTAGGAGAAGGTGCCCATCGATCGTCCTGGAGAACACAGTGACTTCTTGAACAGGACTCCTCCCCATCAAAGAACACCAGATCGCCAACGTTGGAACAAAATGGCGCCGGTCCTACAACACCCAGATCCGTACCGATTCAGATTGTTCCAACCTTTGAGGCGCGCTCGCCTTGGCCTTGACGTCCCTCCATCGTGAACCACCAAGCGAAAACGCCGATCATCTTCACGGTTTGCTTCACCGCAAGCTTCCGATCGATATGCAAAAGCAATCCAGTTGCCACAACCAGAAGGTTGAACAGAGGTGAGCCACGATCTCAGAGAGGTCGACCAACAGACCCCATGAGGAGGGGAGACCTCAACCGGAGCCAAAATTTTTGACGTTCGAAGCCCTAGGGTTAGGGTTCGCCGCCATAGAGGGAAAAGAGACAGAGCAGTCGCTCTCATCTTTTTTAACCAAAAGAAACTATACAATTAACAATTAATTAGTAGAGAATCTTGAATCCTCACACAACTTTTAATAACAAAGGTACATTATTTTTTTATTGGTTTGAAGAGCAGGTACATTATTTAATAACAAAGAAATATTAGAAGTTGACTTTGGGGGAACATATATAATCAGTACAAGGTGATACAATGAACAATGCTTTGAATTACTTGATCGAGCACTACTACTCAAATGTTGTATAAAGCTTTTATTCCTTGAATATCGTCCTCATGCAAACTTTTATGAACCACTCCCTCGGGGATGGTTGGATACATGATAGCTTCCTCCACTGAGCTGTGTCCAAGTCCCAGAAGGTGCCCTATTTCATGCAAACCAACACTCTCAATGTCTACGGCACCTGGTTTAGCACCTACAGACCAAGTCTCATCTGCGTCGTAGTGCAATGTTCCCTCCGTAGGGTAAGCAGCATGGGCCAGCTGTCCTCCAGGCCCATCAAATGCATTCCCGTCTCCATGATCACCCTTATGAAAGCTAACCTTCAAATCCGCACTCTGGTAATTTTGAGCCTTGCTGAATTTGAAGTGAGTGTTCTTAGCCCATGATGAGAAAGCCTGTGCGACAGCACCTGGGGCTTCGGATGGGGTGCCAGCGAGAAAACTGTAAGTCAGATGGTATTTTGAAGAAGGCCATTTTAGATTTCCATCGGGAAATGAGTAGTGAACGGTGGTATGAATTGCACCTGTAAAACAATATCAAGTACTTAAATTCGTTTGACGTAATGATCAAGTCTTAATTCAAGAGTATTATTATCTACATGCTTTTAACAATTTTAAGGTATCTACAAGTACAGTAATGTTTTCTTGATCAGTATCTGAGAGGAAAACCACTACTAATAAACAATATAAAATTAACATGATAATCTAATTTTCTAGTAAGATGAAATACGTACGGTGCTGGCGCTTTATCTGGGCTGATCTCATGGACGTGGTGCCATTGATGATATCGGGCACACCACAACGAGGCATCATCATCGTTGATACGGTTTTGTCGTCCAATGTTCCCGTGGACTTGAGGTGGAAATTGAGCTGGTAAGTCTTGACGGCTTCCTCCAAGAGCTCGTCAAAATCATCATCGTTGAAATGTCTGTGGTTCTCGTAGTTTAAGTAACCGAACTTTTGAAGGTACTTCTTGAGGTCATTGATGCCCTTGACCTTGTCACCTTTGTGACAACCCTTAAGATGCTCAAGGAACTCAAACGGAGATGAGTTTGCCCTTGCATTAGAGAGGAAAGAAAAGAGGGCGAGGAGGAGGAGGAGCAGAGTGACTGTGAAAAGAGAAAGATCAGATTTTGGTGCCATCGCTCCGAGTTTGAGTATGGATGTTGCTGAAGCCTCATACTCGCAATGGAATTTATAGGCAATAGCATTAATGTATAAATGTAAACAGATGGTGTGATCAATTACGTTTGTCTACAAAGCTGGTGTACGACGTCATGCATATACAGTCGTTGAGATTAACAAGCAGAAATCATTTAAAAAACATTCTCGCCAGAACATGCATGCTGAGCTCAACATTTGGTTTCTGTTAGCAGTTGGTTTCTGAGAATTTGATGGGATTCAAATTGTGAAAGGAAGATAAGAATGGAAATGCAGATTCAATTCATTGTTCAAAAGATGGTTGCCAAAATGGCTGTAGGTACAAGTCGGTTGTTCTACACGTGTCTACTAAGGACCACAACAGAGTGAAGGACTAAACATCATGGGCTTAATACTAGTGGACTAACTGGACTACTTGAACTCTGGGCTTAGTGCTGGGAAATTAATATGGGTTTGCTCAACAAAATCACAGAATTGTGAAGGCGAAACTAGCTAGCTTCGACGTGGTAACATTCATTGTCGACTAGACTACATCATTGATGCACAAAATATTCAAATACCAAATCCGCCCTCTATATATAAAACCAATTTCCAAATGGATGAGTTCACAATATGAGATAATATGAATGGGAGAGGCTGAGATATTCTAGTCGATCATCTAATGTTTCCGATCGATAGCCACTTGCATGCACGATTGCCGTTTCTTTTGACGTTAAACACGTACAAATTGTTTACTGATTATTTGATGATCATCATATCTGTTTTCACTTTTCACCAACATATTAGTTTTTTTAAAAAAAACCTTAGCCCACCTCACCCTTACATATGTTAGTGAGAATCGAACACATGACGGTATGATTTTTACAATGTTGGAATTTTAACTTACCAACATGTCATAGCTCACCGACACCAATAATTTAGTTGATTCTATGGTTTTCAATATAACTAGTTAAAAAGGCCCGCGCGATGCTACGGGTCTTCCAGTGGCAATACTAATTGGCGGATTGTTGCAAACAAAAAAAAAAAAAATGGAATGAGAAAACAAAGAAGAGCAGCCAAAAAGCTTTTATGTACATTGATCAATTGTACAAAATGTCTGCTGTCTTGGTTGATTGTTTCTCTGGGACCATTAGCATTACACAAAACATAGAGTGGTCCTGACAACCAGTGCTTATATGTACACAGCATGACATTGTTTTTGAAGGACCGTTAGCATTACAAAAAACCATACAGATTGGTCCCTATCACAAAAAGACAAAAAGTAGAAGATTGCAAAGCAGAAGTGGCTAGATAAGGTCTTCTATGTCAGATTGGGCCGATGTATTTGCGCTGCTCTGATCTGATGGTTCAAAGTTGTCACTGAGATGTACAGAGGACATGAAGGTTATGTATAAAAGATTAATATAAACTGTAGAAAATAAGTGGAAATGAAATTTGGCGCCATGATTTTAAGACTTGCCTTTTTGGGTTCTTGCTTGGTTTTGCTTTGAACAATTCCTTCCTCTTCTTCTCAAATATTTTCTTATTTGGCGTGGAAGTTGTTGGTTCGATATCTTGGGTTGGTGTGAACTTGTGAACATCTTCGTATATCCCCTTTATAAGGAAATCTCTTTTTGTTCCTGGTTTCAATTTCAGCAGCTT
Organism: Rosa rugosa; assembly: GCF_958449725.1. Taxonomy (NCBI): domain Eukaryota; kingdom Viridiplantae; phylum Streptophyta; class Magnoliopsida; order Rosales; family Rosaceae; genus Rosa; species Rosa rugosa. Next base: position 69,464,878 of record NC_084820.1, read on the forward strand.
GATCTGTCCTTCTAATTGAAGAATTTCTTGTGGTATGATCCTTTGGTTTTTGCAGTTTTTCTTGATAATCAAGTCCTCGCATGAGATTCCACAGATTTCTTCTGCTTCTTTGCCCATTAAGACTGCATGTGCTTGATCAGTCTCATCTTCAATGAGAAGAGTGACTCTGAAGCTGCATTACGACATGGATCAAATTTAGGGATGTGAGGAAGTAATTGCATAAACGAAGTAGATATGATACTGACATGAAGCACAATTGAAGGAGAGGAATATTTGAAAGCTAAGAAAATCTGAATCTGAGGACCATTGTTGAAGTGATATAAATTTAGACCAAAGAACATTATACTAAATGGTCAGCAGTATTAAAAACTGAAGTGAATCGTAGATTATGCATTGACAATATATATATAATGACCTGTTACCTCAACTAAAAATAATGGAAACAAACATCGAAACTTCAAGTGGAATATTCTGTTTGCTGAACATTTATAAAGAACATTTTAGTATCTTACGTATATTTGTGGTGCTGCATATCATGCTGTTGGCATATGAGCAGTTCACTGTCCGGTTTTTTCCTCATTTGTTTGTAGCAGATCGGGCATCCCAGATAGTACCACCCATCTTCTTCTACAATTTTTTTTAGAGTAGCTCTGCAGTATTTGAGCTGCTCCTGAAGTTTAATTGCAGAGATGTTTAGTGCATAGTAATGAAGATGTAGTTAAATTATTGTGAAATGTTTTGAATAACCCGCACTTTACCTCGTTGTCGGTGGTATCAAGTAGGTTTAAATCTGATAAAGATAATTTTTCCACAGTTTCCAAATCTTGAACACCCATGAACCGGTTTTCTGCAGCAGGTTGTATATATACAGCGTACTGAGCTCCTGTGAACCTGAATTTTTTTTTTTGGTTATTGGAAAACATGTACATGGTCAGAATAATATGACATATATAAAGTGAGATTTGCAGTGGTTAGTCTGAATTGGTTTTGCATGCTTACTCTCTCTTGTAATCATTAGCTAGTGGTACCTCAGGATTTAGAAAGTAAAAGCTGCTTCCGGTCGATGACAAATTGATTTTTCCTGCAGCATCATGAATTTGGTAAAGAGGTGCAAAATATTGAGCACTCAAAAGTTTAGGAAAAGTTAGAAAAAGTGTTGGCCAAGGAGGGGGATTTGAGCCATTTATAGATTTGCTGGAATAACCCAGTCAGTTACTTCTGCAAAACTGTACTAATCTACTTGGAATTTCAGGTTGGTTCGTTTTAAAGAGTTTTTGTAGACATTGTAAAGAGTCATGTAGAATTGGGATCTCCCAAAATGGAATTTTGTGGAGTTGGTTATGAATTTTGAAAGTTAGGAGTTAGTGACAGCAATTTCTTGTACAAAGATAAGCTAAAAGGCAGACTCTTCGTATCCTATTCGTATCAAGATTGCATCTTATACTCTTCAGCAATGCATTTTATTCATTAATCTTTCTAGTTGAAGCAAACATATAAACATAAGAATAAAGATAAAGTATTGCTGTAGGAGTTTGACAGAGATACCTTGATATTGCTTGACCTTAAGACTTGTGAAGTAGTACACAAATGATAAGTTCGAAAAATTCTAACTTTATTGATCAAAACCATTTGTGTGAACGATACAAATTTATTAAAGCAACATGCATGTAGATTGGGTGTTGTGAATTTTGATGGTTGAGTTTACCCGGGAGCATGCATGTTGTTTTTCTATTGTTTTTACTGGTGCTGTTTACTGGTGCTGGTAAAGTCGGTGAATGCAGTGAGAGGAAATTACCTGGTCTGATATGCGAAGCCACCCACTGGTTATAGGCACTGAAGTGATCCAAGGAATATAGTAATCAGTTTTGGTGATATACAAACAAAAATGGAGAAAAGTAAATGTAAGTAGTATATCAGAGAAGGACTAACCGATCAATTCAAAAGGGGAGAAGAATCCAGTAGCTCATAGTATCTGAAACTTACTGGGTTGTATTAGATTGAAACAGCAGTAGTTCGGTTTATATACACATGCAGTGCAATTTGACCAAAATATTGTGCATCGGTATCTGTGATCAGAACAATTGAGAAGGGTAGAATGGTCTTTCCAAATTGATTGTTTTAAAAAAAGGAAGAAAAATATCTGTTTTTAGATGGGGAGCATCCATTAAGACACACATATGTAAAAGCAATGCACACCTGTAAGCACAATGTGTTGCAAACTGGAATAGATCGATTATTATAATCATCTCCTTCTTTGATCAGTTTTGGAAGAATCTCTCTCACATACATCGGTATCTGTGATCAAAACAATTAAGAAGGGTAGAATGGTCTTTCCAAATTGATTGTTTTAAAAAAAAGGAAGAAAAATATCTGTTTTTAGATGTGGAGTATCCATTAAGACACACATATGTAAAAGCAATGCACACCTGTAAGCACAGTGTGTTGCAAACTGGAATCGATCCATTATTACAATCGATCGTCTCCTTTTTTGATCAGTTTTGGAAGAGTATGTGTCACATATATCTGCCAGACTTTGCTATTTATATTAATTGAATGGCTAATGGAATGTAGTATCTGTTTGCAAGTAATACATATGTGAGTTCAAAAAGGGAATTGGTTACCATCCAAAATACAATAAGAACACAAATTGCTGAATCCTCATACAAAGAGAAGACATGCAGACAGAGGGTACAAATGAAAAATACATGATTCTACAGCTAGAACAGTGGATTCTGAAGTTCTGATCAGGACTATAGCAGAGGCCAGGACTGCTAACAAAAGCGAATTACCACTCAGTAAGTATATTGGTTTAATTCACAAATATCACACCTTATACGCATCCTGAAGAGCTAGGATTATCAGTTCACTATCAATGGCTACGTTAACAGTGATGTTTATGCTACTATTGTAGTAAAATACATGATCGAGGATCGGCCACGACTGGGTATTTCAGAGGTATAATTCTATACTTTATGATTATTAATTGTCATACAGAAACCCATGTTTTTGTGCATCAAAGATACAGTAGGCTATTTACCAAACTACTACAATGAAAACCAAATACTCAAGTTCATGTTCTTCTTGTTTATCAAAACTTAACTACAACAAAAAATCAATGTATGGGAATTCAAAAAGAGAGGAGGAGGAAGAAGACGAGGGGGAAACTGAACTGCTTACCTGAATAATCTTCAAGTTCTGAATAACAGCAACAGTTAAGGTGTCATAAAGTTCGGAATAACTTGGAAATTGAGTGAACATTTCTAACTCAAAAACTTCCTCCAAGTGTAAGATACTTTCCGTCTCTAACAATCTACCAATTGAAGTTGCTTTTGATAGTTAGAAACTTCAACCATCACAAAGAAATGAAACAGCAGAATATGTAATATACCAAGTTGAGAGAGAGAATTCAAAATTTCTTTCCCTAATTTAGTAAATCATTATAAGTCGGAAACAGAAGCCAAAATTCGAAGAATAAGTCAAAGTTAATTATGCGCTTATAATATTGATGAAGAGTTATATTATCTCGATAAGCAACATTTTTTCACTAAATTAACTAAAACCAAAGAAACTTCAAATTAAGCTTCAGTTCTTATTTACCATTTTCTAAAGGAAACTAAGTCTTTCTAAAGACAATAATGTCTATAAACACATCTGTGAAGTAGAACGTCATTATGAAAGTAGACAATCCTTTTGATGAAAGTAAAATATGAGTTAATCATATATCAAAATTTTGCATGTGCAACACTTTTCATATAAAACAAAGTGCAGAAAATATACAAATAAATCATACTACATTGTATCTGTTTAGAGAAAACTTGCAGCTAGAAAGTAAAATTTCCAGAATTGAAATATGAGAAAAAGCATTAGGCATATGACAATATCAAAAGAAAAGAAGTTGATTCAGAAATTGAGTGCTAATCCCAAATCCATGTCACAAAAATGTCATTTACAAAGGATCTGTGATCCCAAAACAAAAATTACTGATTCTCATTCGTTCCCGTCCCCCTCTTCCTTTTCTCTGAACTATCTACCTTCTTCCCCTATCAATTTCATATATACATATATAACCAATCAGATGACTCCAGCTCTTGCAATCATGGGAAACAAATGAAATTGCACTACCAACCTTATCAAACTGCGAAGGATTTGAAGCTGCTTTATTCTTGTGCTTCTTTCTTCTCTCTTTCTCTCAATGGTCAATTTCAGTCCTTTGGGAAAACAGAGCTGAGGTGTGGCGTCCCTAAACAGCACTTTCTGATGTCCTGTCTCTCCCCCAAGCGGGCGTTCGGTGGAGAGAAGCGCAGAAGACACGCGGCGACAGAAATCGTACAGGTGGGCTGTGCAATTCCTTAAAACACAAAAGGGCAAAAGGGTCATCACACTATTCATAAGGGGAGTTACTGTTCATAAGGGGATTGCATCTTTAGAAGAGAGAAGAATTATTATTTTACACAAATAATTCTTAAAGAGAGTCCTAAAGAAATCTGATTATTGTAGTTGTCATGACGAGACTAATCATATTTTTCCTCATTTTACGGTCAAGAACTTCACTGGTGAATACATATAGATATATATACTCATACATAAAATTTTTTCTTTTCTTTTTCGCTGAAAGGACGAGGATATATGAAAGATGAGTGACAACCTCCCGATCACTCTATTTTATTAATTAAAGAAAGAACAATAGGAGCGGAACCAAAACCAATACCTCGAACAACAAAAAGACTAACAAAAATAAATTTGAGGAGAAAATAAAATGCTGCAAAACAAAAGGGGAGGCACATCTCACCACACCAACTCGATCAAAAAAAGATGTACCATAATTTGCCAAAGCATCGGCTCTTCATACATACAAGTGTACAACAACTCTCTTTGTTACTTTTGAATCTGAAAAATCTCGACACAAGTTATTCAGATACCTTATTTGATAAAGGAAAGAAGAATTAAAAGCTGACTGTGGGGGAGCATAATCAACAAAAGACTACGTGGTAATTAACAACAAGGCATTGAATTGTTTGATCGAGCTAGTGCTAGCACTGCTCCTCAGACGTTGTATAAAGCCCTGATTCCTTGAATATCGTCCCCATGCAAACTTTTAGTCATTCCCGGGGGAATAGCTGGGGCCATGATAGCTCCCTCCACTGAGCTATGTCCAAGTCCCAGAAGATGCCCAATTTCATGCAAAGCCACAGTCTCCAAGTCATAAGCACCTGGTGTAGCACCCACAGACCAAGGCTCATCTGCGTCGTAGTGGAATCTTCCATCCGACGGGCTAAAAGCATGGGCTAGGACCCCGCCCGGGCCGTCAAATGAATTCCCGTCTCCATGATCACCCTTATGAAAACTAATCTTCAAATCCGCATTCTCGTAACTTTGGGACTGGCTGAACGTGAAGTGAGTGTTTCCAGCCCATGTTGCGAAAGCCCGTGCGACAGCGCCCATGGCTTCAGATGGGGTGTTGGGGAGAAAACCGTAAGTGAGATGGTATTTAGAAGAAGGCCATTTTAGATTTCCCTGGAAAAATGAGTAGTGAGCAGTGGTATGAATTGAACCTGTAAAACAATATCGAGCACTTAAATCGTTAGACAGAATGTTCAAGTTTTAATTCAAGATAATTACTGTATGGTTTTATTTTGATTTTGAATTTCAATTAACATAAGGAGAATGGTAATTGTAGATGCATATACATATCATTTTCAGTATATTAATGTATAATTGTATATAGTAGTGCAGTAGTGTATGTTCTATTGATAACTCGTAAGAAGTCAGAGGACAACGTTAAAAAAAAAAAGTTGGAGGACAACGTAATTGTCTAATAAGATGAAAGAGCTAGATACCATGGTGGTGCCTTTTCTTGGCTGATCTCATGGACGAGGTGCCATTGATGATATCCGGCATGCCACAACGAGGTGTCATCATCTTCGACACTGTTTTGCCGTCTAATGTTCCGGTGGACTTGAGGTGGTAATTGATCTGGTAAGTCTTGATGGCTTCCTCCAAAAGGTCGTCAAAATCATCATCGTCCGAATGACTGTGGTTCTTGTAGTTCAAGTAACCGTACTTTTCAAGGTATTTTTTGAGATCATTGATGCCTTTGACCTTATCACCTTTGTGGCAACCCTTGAGATGTTCAAGGAACTCAAATGGGGAAGAGCTCTTGTTGTGGGGATGAGAAGCAGTTGCATAAGAGAGGAGAGTAAGAAGGGCGAGCAGGAGAGTGATAGTAAAGAGAAAAAGATTAGATTTGGATGCCATTGCTCCTATTAGCTAGCTAGTTATGTTTCAAAAGCCTCAGATTGCTATTGCTATTTATAGGCCTCTATAAGAACGCTCTTCGCTAAAGTTTTCCATATTGCGGGCTTCCTTAACAAAATAAGATATGACTTTGACTACTATTACTAGTTAGGTCCTGAGGTTCGAGATGATCAATTGGGAGTAAAGAAGAAGAAACATTAATTAATTAATTAATAGACTAGTTCCAAACTCGGAGAAGACGTTTAGTAAGTATTTAAGTGGTCATTCGATCTAGGTCATCAGTTGCTAGAACTAGGCCATGTTTGGTTCATGGATTTGAGGCATCAGGAAAGGAAAGTCTTTCATTTCCTTTGTTTGGTAACCACAAAATCTGGAAGCACTTTCCTGACAGAGGGAAAAATTGGGGGGAAGGTCAAGACCCATGTGATTGATTTTCCCCTCTTCTTTCCCAGCATTTATGACTGCAATTTTGGACAATAATAACCCTGCTCAAATATGCAATTGCCAAATATACCCATTGAAACATAGTTTGTATTTTTATTAAAATACAAGGGTATTATTGAAACATAGCTATATTTTTACTTTCCTTTCCTTCACCAACCAAACACTGGAAGGGAAATCAAATGGTCTTTCCTGGATGTTTTCCCTGCTTTACCAAACACAGGAAAGGAAACCTGACAGGAACTTTAGTTTCCCTTCCCCACTGGAAAGACAAGGGAATTGATTTCCCTTCCGTGAACCAAACGAGGCCCTAATCTTGCAGTTTGCCTTAATTAATTACTCCCTAACTTGATCTGAGAAAACCTAAACTTCAAAGCTGCCTCAAAGTTAATATATGTTTTGGGACTTTTTTTTTAATATAGTAAAGAAAGATTGAGCTTTCATCTAGAAAAAATTGTACTCCAAAGACTTTACGCGCATTATGTCTTATTTGAGAAAGTATATATAGACATTATAAAGAGCTTAATTTCGATTGTAAATGCATCTATGATATACCAATAATTACTATGTAAAGGATCAACTCGCTCACTTAAAGAGAATTTATTTCATTCTATTGATATTAAAGATTTACTAATATTACCGAATTACATTCAATTTCACATTAGGTACTTCATTTTGTCTAGATGCAGACAGAATAATTAATATGAGTAAAACAATGTGTTCCTCTTCCTTGAGAGAGAAACCCTAAAGCCCCCAAAGTCAAGTTTTTTTCCACTCCAATATTCGATCTCGTCCGGCGGCGCCCCGATTGATGCTTGCCTCCGGGTCTTGCCATCGTCTTGGGGTTGCTGCCAGACGGGCTTTCGATTCGATTTAGCCTGAGATTCATCCATGGGTGGTGTGCTTCGGGTTTCCAGACGGCTCGGTTTTGGGGTTTTCTGGCCTCATCTCAATCGGCGGCGGGGTGTGCTGATCAAGACCAGCAGGTTTTCGGACGGCGTCAGGCACGGCGTGAACTGTGGCAGCATGTCTCATGCATGAGCTGTGGCGGCGTGAGGCGCGGGGGATTGGGCCAAAGCGGTGAGTAGTCGCGGAGGCATCTCTTGGGGTGGCACGGGTCATGGCAGAGTGGGTCGGGTAGGGCTGCTGGGTTTGTGGCGTACGGCATGTCGTCAGGAACGCTGGGATAGTGGCGAATGACTTGTCGTCGAGGACGGATGGGCTGGGGCCAGATCAACTTGATGGGCTCTGGAGTTTGGACTATTCCTTTATATGCTCTTGGGCCTGCTATTTTGGGCTAGGGTTGTTGCCCTAGGCCTTTACTATGTTTTAGCTTGTCTTTTACAATAAATTCCTTTTATTTAGGAACCAATGCACTAATGTGCACCCAATGTCTCTTTAGCGTCTCTGGAGTAGTACCGAAGAAGGATATCCGATATTTCTACGTATTTGATTGTACAATGAGTAGGACTATATATACGTACCACTTGTGGGTACTACCACTAGCTTCTTGTCTGTCTATAAATGACAGCGGAAGGGTATGTAATGGCCTATTCTGGCTTGTGATGAATATACTATTTCGCCCCCGTGGCATTACTCAAAAAAAAAAAAAAAAATTACTAATATTACCAATATATATATGATACACAGACACACGATTCTGATAAGGTCAATAACAATATTTTTCTCCATTTTCAATTGTTCACTCCGGGGTATAGGTTTCAAGCCTTTTTCAGTCAAAAAGGAAACGAACTTCTTCGTAGAAAATACCTTCGTGGTCACAGTAATCTCTTATGAGAAACACCAACGACATATTTTACCAGTCCTGCGGTAGGTCTCGTTTTGAATTTGACTCTAGATCATCAGAAGTATAGGTTCTTCATTCTTCGAAATAAAAAATTAAGTCTTATGAAGTATTATTGGGTCGATGTTCGCTTTTCACTCTCCATTGTTAGACAATTCTTCAAATAGCTAGGCAAACAATTAAAAGGTAATGGGAGGTCCGAACGAAATAATATATATATATATATATATATATATATAGGGTCCTTCTATTAAGGGATTTCTTTTTTTGTCATTTTAAAGTATCTCTTGTGGGACACACTTTCTGATCATATTTCGGCATCTTGACCATTCAGTTTTTAGTTCTTAATGTATAGATTTTTTTGTACATTTTTAGCTAAATTGATGATCGTTAAGGCATCTTGACGAACCGAATCTGTCCAACCTGAACCGTTCGTGTTCGTAATTGTAAATCGTAGTTTTGAATGCCTTAATGATTATCAATTTGGGTGAAAGTTTACAGAGATGATCTACATATATGCCTAAAAACTAATTGGTTAAGATGTGAATATGTGATCGAAAAATGGATCTAATGAGCAATCCTTTAAAATGACCAAAAAAATGGATCCCTCGCTAGAAGGGCCTATATGTGTGTGTGTGTGTGTGTGTGTTTGATGGCATGTCGAAATATGGAAAATCATATTAAGGTTTTTACTTTTATTTTTTGGAATTTTCTTGCGTCATAATCTCATAATTGGTAATACATTATTTTTTAGAGCTGCTCCAAGTGATAGACCTCAAAAATCTCATTCGGATCTTTTTAATGATTTTCTCAATTTTTCAACTTAATTGGGTCAAAATTTTTTAGATTCATCAGTTCTAGAATTGTCTAAAAATCCAATGTTAGGGTGGGAAGATTTTAGTCAGAAAATAAGAACATGTATTTTTGGCCAAAAAATTGTTTGCTATAACCACAGTTTTAGGGGTGTAAAATTGTAAATTGTTTAAGGAAAACTGAATTGGAAGAGAATTGAGTCGTGCTTTCATTAATAATAGCGACCTCTTTATATAGAGAATTACAAGCATAGAGATAGAGTTGTAATGGAAACATAATCGCACATTGATTGGATATCTCCTAAGATTCTCCGATAATATCTCTAATATAAACCATATTTCAACTAGAGCAAGTAACTTCGAGTTTGGGCCAGACACATATTCTGGATTTACTTGAACACTCCCCCTTGTGTCGCCCAAACGTGGTGCTCCTCTCGTTGTCTCATTAAAAACCTTGTTGAGTAACAAAAACCCTGTGGGACAAAAATAACCTCGGTCGAAGGGCAAAAAGAGCACAACACACCATTCACGTTTCGAGACCATACATGTAGACATCTCCCCCTGATGTCTGCATCTCCCCCTGATGACTACGATCATGGGAGTTCGGATAACTTCAGCAAACGATGCTACCAACATGTTTCTCGAAAGTGGAATTTAGGCAATGACTTAGTGAGCAAGTCTGCCACACTGTCGTCAGATCAAACCTAATTCACTTTGATCTTGAGGAGAGTTTGTTGTTGCTGATTATGCTTGGTGTTATCGCTTTTGATGTAGCATTTGTTTCATTTGTTCAAAGCAAGCAGCATTATCCTAAATGCTCGTAGGCTCATCTGTGGTAGACTTCAAACCACAATTGTTTCGAACATGCGTAATTATGGATCCAATCCATATACATTCACGAACCACTTCATGAAGAGCAATAATCTCTGCATTGTTCAAAAATATAGCGACTATGGCCTATTCTATAGACCTACAAGATATCACGGTCTTTTGTCATGGTGAACACTTAACCAGTTTGGGAATGACCTTTGTATGGGTCAGAGAGATACCCAATATCCGCAAAACCTTCCAAAACACATGTTGTTTTAGTATGGGGATAGTGGACGCAGGCCACTGTTGGCGGCATTCCTAGTGTGTGATGGGTCCGAATCCATCATCTCTTTATAGAGATAGAACAAGCCAATATCAATCGTACATCTCAAGTACCGAAAGATATCTTTTACACCAATTCAATGGTGTCGCTTTGGCGCAGAGCTATACCTTAGCTAACAAGTTTACTGCAAATGAGGTGTCCAGTCTTTTGCATTGAGCTAAGTACAATAATGCGCGTATTGTACTTAAGTAAGGCACTTCCACCTATGCATCTATCAACACGATGCTCAAGTTCCAAACCGAGACATAATCGTGTTCTCCCAAAATCCTTGATCTCAAACTCGGAATTTAAGTGTTCAGCGGTTTCCCTTAACTCTTTAAGGGCTTCTAATGAAGATCATGTCCAACATGAACCGCGATAGAATCCGAAACTTGTTATGGAAACGTGTGGACATATCCCTTCCCAATCAAGTAGTCATTTTAGTAAGCGTTTCAATCTTATTGTAAACGCGCAGTGTGGTCTAGAGCCACTTGACTTGAGTAAATGAAGTTCACCATGAACCTTCATGTACATTTCTTATCTAGATCCCCATAGAGATACTTAGTGACCACATTTGTAAGCTGCATATTCAGTTATTCAGAAACTACCAAACTGACAGGGTAGTAGAGTGCAATGACATCCATTACGAGAGAATATGTCTCATCGTAGTCGATTCCAGGGCGTTTTGTGAGAAGCCTTGCACCATAAGGCGAGATTGCCATCTCTTTTTGTGATCACGCTTTCTAACAAAGACCCATTAGTCAATAGGTTTTATGTTAGGAGGTGTTGGCATCACTGGCTCAAAAACCTTCCTCTTCGTTAGAGAATCCAACTTAACATGAACCACATCTTTCCATTTAGGCCAAATTTCTCTACGTTTGCATTCATACATCAACGGAGCGTGGTCCGATATCATCGGACTCAACAAACTCATGCGCAACTACATCATCAATTATGATGGAGTTTCTATCCCACGTCTCATGTACACTAGTGTAATTTTAATAGAGCTCTATATTCTTAGGAATAGATTCTGACGTTGAGGCATCCCTCAACGATAACCATAATCAGGAAGATACTCATGAGACGGATTTTGAGTTTTGATGATCAAAGGATTGGAATGTGCCAAAGTATCCTTCGAACCCACATGCCTCCCACTCATCCTAGCTGGGGTCATGGCCTATAAAGCCATAGTGCCACTCTCTTTGGCATTGGCGCCATGCCTACCTCCGTGTAGGGTGGCGTTACGTCATCTCGCAGGGACGTCCTTCCTTGTAGGCATATTTGGAGCATATTTATGTGATCTCGTCACTTTAACTGGGATCGAGATGAGACATAGTGGGGATAGACCACGACAAGTCATGTCGTTCCTGCTGAACATCCGTGTTCTTATCTCCCCCTAACGACAGGAAGACTGTTTCATCAAAGTGAGATATGCAAATCTAGCGATAAGGAGATCGCCTATCAAGGGCATTAAGTGGCGAACGATTGTTGGAATCTCAAGTCCAACGTAGTTGCCTATTCGTCTGTAAGGACATATCATAGTGTGTTGTGGCGGCGCAATTGGCACATAAATGACACACTCAAATATGCATAAGTATGATACTTGTACCCAGTCACTAGCTGTAACGCAGAGGTAGATTGAGTGGCGGTGGGTCGTAGACGAATTAGCATAGCTGCATGCGATATTACATCACCCCACGCGGATATAAGGAGATTGGTGTGCATTACCAATGTCCTGACTACCATCGTAGTCATTTCCGCGAGACCATTTGGGTGTGTTCATGAGAATATGATGTCCAACATCAGTCTCATTGCAATATCCATCGAAAGTCTTTGATGTAAACTCTCTAGCATAGTCAAATTCAATTGACTGAATAGGATAATTCGGGGAGTGAGCCTGTTGTCATATGATATGTGCTAGGAGTGTAGCATAAGCAGCATTACAAGTGGACAATTGCAGAACACGTGACCAGCATTTTTGTGTGTCAACCAACAACATGAGATATTTAAACGTCCGCAAGTTGGTTGAATCAGTCCATAGAATTCTCATGGATTCAATGTAAGAACAGAATGAGTAGTTTCATATCATTTGCATAGGACCCTCTCAGTCCTAATTTCCTAAGGAACAGGCTTTGTAAAACTAGCGTGAGGCTTTAAAAGCAACCAATGAGGATTTTGGTTGGGCCTGAGCGTCTGAAACGCTATTTGAAGCAAAGTTGGTGATTACAACATCACTTGGGGCTTTATCACCATGATGTATGCTATCCATGGCGTCATGGATAAGGACTATGCCAACCCTAGGCTGGTGGTGGACTGTGGTGACTCTGGAGGCAGCGGCGGCGGTCACACTTAGTCCAGGAATCAACTTTTGATTCATGCTTCGTTTCGCTAGAGAAAATAGATGTCTGTGTGAAGTCTTTAGTAGACGGATCATCATATCATGACTAGGATGACCTATCCTGTCGTGACAAAGCCAATATGTGTCTAAATCCAAGAGATCTTCTCTCATAGCTTTTATTGGATTTAATAGCTCGGATAGTGACATAGAGTCCATTAGAGAGACACATAAACTTCTCTAAGATGCGCCTTTGTTCACAATCGTTAGAGGCATTGCAAAGGAACTCATTTCAGTTCTCTACATGCGTTTTCTCATGGAATCAGTTGGCTATTCATAGGTGTGATTTGCCCTATGAGCGTAGAGAGTTTCTGTGATAGTAATCAAGGTGCCATTTGGCAAGGGGAACTTGGGCTATTCCATGTCCTTGAATTAATACTTATAGCCCAGCCATCGTAGTCACAAAGTAATATGCTCATAATCAAAATGGAGTCATAATGAAAAGAACTCGAAATTTTATTCATAAGTCAACAAAGTACATCATTGTCTCTTAACCATTAGGAGAATCTAATCCAAATGCTAGCTAATGCAAAACAAAGGTAGTCGTTTGACTTCTTTCGGTAACTCCAAAATAAATATGACTAGGTGAGTAGAGAGATGTCGGTGGAGAAAGACTCGCTTAAGTACCACTAATCTCATAACCTTCCTAGACATCACACTTACTTTGGGTGAGCCTACTTTGAAGAGAGACTAAACCATTTGCATCTACTACAAAAATATATTGCAATTGCTCATTACATCTCTTGGAAAAATAAAGACTTAAACAGAATTGACGATCTATTGATCCTAGCCAGATTTGTAGTCTTTAACCCTTCACTCTAGATCATCTTCTTGATCTTCTTGTTCCACATAGTAAGCTTCTCTTACTTCACAATATGCTTTTTAGGCGGTGATAATTTCTTCACGAGCTCTACAAATGTGTGCCCAATGACAGGATACTCCACATTGAGAACATACATCTCTTTTCTCAGACTCCATTGATTGAGGCGCTTTGAAAGCGTCATTTAGATGGCTCTTAGTGTTGGTGGCGCCACCAACATGGCCAGAGGCGTTGCCTCCCTCTCTCTTTCTACGTTGACCTCTTCGGTTCCGTGTTCGCCTATTTTGGCGGTTACCTTCCCAAGTAGAGCCATTATATGAACCAGAACGTCCAGAAGTATCCCTAAGATTAGGGTTTCGCTCTTGGCGTCCTCTCTTAGGGGCGCAACTATAATTGGATTCCGGAATATGCTATGTTTCCATGGATCTCGAATTATAGTTCTTCACAAGAATGTTGTCATGCTTTTCAGCGACATTCATAGCTCCAATGAGCTCATGAAACCTTGTGATTCGTCCTGCAGTAGCATCAATTCGATAGTTCTTAGCAACCATCAGTGTAGAGAAGGGGAATGTAGAGACAGTCTTCTCAATCAACATCGCATCTGTGATCTTTACCACAGAATTCCATTAAGGATTTAATGCGAAGTGCTTCCGAGTTGTAGTCAAGAACTAACTTGAAATCACAGAAGCGGAGACTATGCCATCTCACCTCTAGGTCAGGAAGCAGGGAGTCACGGACGTTGCCAAATCTTTCTTCGAGTGAGACCCACAACCTTTTGGGGTCTTCTTCATTCATACACTCGTACTGGAGCGAATCATCCATATGACGAGTCATTAGGATGATGGCTTTTGCCTTATTTGCCTCTAAGGCTGCTCTATTTGCTTCCAAAGCTTGAGCTTGCTCAACAGTTAGCAAGTCCTGGCTAGGCTCGGGAATCATATCCAGGATTCCATCGACCTTGAGATGCTGGCAGACATCACATACCCACCTGTGATATCCAGAGCCAGTTGTTCCCAGTGGAGCAAAGTCCAATTTGTTTAGGTTACTCATCCTGAAAGAGAACAATAAATTAGGGTTAGTTTCGGAGCGTAAAAGGCTACCACGAAAACATATAAAATTTTTGAGCATAGTTGCTCCCAAGAAATTAGGAATTTCTGAGCATAATCGCTTCCGAGAAATTCAATTCCAAGAGGTTTTAGATTAGATCGAAACAATGACATAAGTGGTCGATCATAAATTCTCTACAAACTCTAAGTTTGGAGATCTCAACAAGCTCTAAGCTTGGAGTGAGCATGAACCCCCACAGTTCGGCTTAATTTGGTCTCTCCTATGATGAAGAAAGGGGGGTAGAAGAAAGGAGGTTGCAAGTCCCTGAGAAAAAGAAGAGAAATTGAAATAAAAACTCAAAAACGGGAACTTTTAGTAAAAATTACCTCGAAATAGATCGCCGGAAAAAGTTGCCGGAAAAGTGACCGAAAATGGTCAACCGGTGTTGATGTGGCGCTGGGGTCTGGTTTCTAACATGGCGGTGGGTCCTTGTGATCACGTGGCGGTGTTGACGTGGCAGTGGGTCCCTGCTATTGATGTGGCAGTGGCTGGGCTTGACTTCTTCCTTTTTTTCCCTTTTCTTTTCTTCTTCTACGTGGGCCGCGTCCCCTTCTTTTTCCTTCTATTTTTCTTCTTCTTCTTTTGTGTGGGCCGTGTCCACTTCTTCTTCTTTTATTTCTTTTTCTGCCCAGCACGTGGGCTACTCCTTCTTTCTCTCTCTCTTTTTTCTTCTCCTTCTTCTGCCCACCACGTGGGATGCTCTGTCTTTTTTTTTTTTTTCCTTCTGCCAATGTGTGCCGCTTCTGCGCTTCCTTTTTTCTTTCTTTGCTGCCTCTGAGCGTCCTTTTTTTTTTTTTCTTTCTTTCTTTCTGCC
Organism: Rosa rugosa; assembly: GCF_958449725.1. Taxonomy (NCBI): domain Eukaryota; kingdom Viridiplantae; phylum Streptophyta; class Magnoliopsida; order Rosales; family Rosaceae; genus Rosa; species Rosa rugosa. Next base: position 69,480,458 of record NC_084820.1, read on the forward strand.
TTTGAGCGTCTTCTTCTTCTAGTTTTTTTGTTTTACAGCAGTGCTGCTGCGTTGGTGTGGGGGAAGCGCAAGCGAGGCCGATAACTGGGCTCTTGAGATTGAAGGCTACGATATTAGGGTTTCAGGGTTAGGGCTTCGTGCTGATAACGTGTTTAAGGAAAACCGAAATTGGGAGAGAATTGAGTAGTGCTTTCATTGATAATAGGGGCCTCTTTATATAGAGGATTACAAGATATAGAATCAAAGTTGTACAAGGAAAGATAATTGTACAATTAATCGGATATCTCCGAGAATATCTCTAATTCTAAACCCTATTACAACTAGATCAAGTAACCTAGAGTTTGGGTCTGACACATATTCTGGATTTACTTAAACAGATATATCCCCAATAAAGTGAAGAAATATCTGTGTAAAATCATTTTTTACAGATTTACAGATAAAGTGTAAAATCATTTTTTTACAGATATTTCTTCACTTTATTGGGGATATATCCTAAAATTCTTCACTTTATCGGAGATATATCACAAATATCGTAGACCAGTGAGCGGCTTTTAACCACCTAGAGTATATTTTTGTTTTTATAAACCTATTATAATTGGTGGTGTATAGGTTGAAGACAAAATAAATAAATAAAATATTAAAAAAAAACTTAAGAAACAGAAACAAAAAAAAATAGAAAATTTTTTTTATAGTTTTTTTTGTCTTGAAATGACCATTTTAGCCCTCAAAGTGGGTCCGATCGTCAGAGTTAACGTCCAATTTGGAAGGAATAGTAGAAATTGGACACGGTTGATTGAAATTGGAAAGTTTGGGGGGTAAAAATTCAAAATTGAGAATAGAGAGGTAACATGATGACACACCCAAACTTCAGGGGGGTAAACTGAAATTAATCCAAAAAAAATACCTCGAAATAGGTTGCCGGAAAATTTGATAGGAAAAAGTGGCCAGAAACGGACCGGTGCTGATGTGGCACTGGGGTCCTCTGCTGATGTGGCAGTGGGGGTCCGCTGTTGACGTGGCAGTGGGTCATGGGATGACGTGGCGGTGGTCCCAGTGATGGCCTGTCAGTGGGTCCTTGTTCTGACGTGGCAGCTGACGCTGATGTTGTTGGCTGACGTGGAGGTGGGTCAGGTGCGTCTCTGGCCTGGGTCAGGTCTGTGGGCTTCTAGGCTTTTTCTTCTTTGGGCTGGGCTGCTTCTTCTTTCTTTCTGGGCCAAGCTTCTTCTCCCCTATTTTTTTTATATTTTCTTCTATTTTCTGCCTGTTTCCTGCAGTAAGGTTTAGCTGCCGGTTCAATATCTTCTTGGCCGGGTTTTGGGGTGTTCCTTCCGGTTCCTGAATCTTTGGTTTGAGGAGCTTCTTGTAGAGAAATTTGGTAGAAATTGGAGGTCTGGAACGTGGTGAACCAGTGGAGTATTTGCTGCGGGTGATTTGGAGCTTTCGGTGGCCGGTTCGGTAGGTTTCTGGTCGGTTCCGGTGGTTCTGGATTCCTGGGGTCAAGGGCTTTAAGTTGTGTGGCTAAGGCATAAAAGTATCAAGGATTTGTATTCGGATTTAGGGTTTTGGCTATTAGGTTTTAGGGTTAGGGTTAGGGTTTCGTGCTGATAACGTGTTTAAGGAAAACTGAATTGAGAGAGAATTGAGTCGTGCTTTCATTGATAATAGCGCCCTCTTTATATAGAGGATTACAAGCATAGAGATAGAGTTGTACATGGAAACATAATTGTACATTGATTGGATATCTCCTAAGATTCTCTGAGAATATCTCTAATATAAACCCTATTTCAACTAGAGCAAGTAACCTCGAGTTTGGGCCAGACACATATTCTGGATTTACTTGAACATAAATCATGATTTTGAACCAAAAATTAAAATTTGAAAAAAAATTCAAGGGTTGATTCTCATAAGGTTGAGATAGTATATCATATCGTTTTTTGTGCTTAGCCTCGCTTAAATGAACACCCTTAGTTTACTTTTCATGTGCACCAACAATTAAATATATGGTGGATCAAGAGTTTAGAAAATGGTCTGCTAGGCAGTTAGCTTGTCTATGGGAAATGTCAGAACTGGGAAATATATTGTTAAATTATAATTACGGAGACTAAAATAGGGGAAATTATGGTTTACAAAATCTCAATATTAGTACGAGACAAGCTAGTGTACTGGTGGGTATGAGATACCCTCATTTACAACTATTTGAACAAAAATTTACAAGTATTTGAACCAAAATTACAACATTGAGAACAAAAGTTACCATATTCATTTACACTATTTACATATAGTTAAACAAAAATTACAACATTGACAACGAATTTGTTCAAAAACTTGTAAAAATGTCGTAAGAGGTGTAATTACCATTATTAGAACTAAGATTACAACATTGACAACGAATTTGTTCAAAAACTTGTAAAATGTCTTAAGAGGTGTAATTACCATTATTAGAACTAAGATTACACAAAGTAGGTCTCAAATTACAACTTTGACAACAAAATTTGTTCTCACTTTTGTAAATGTGGGTATGAGATACCCACCACTACACTAGAATTTCCCTATTAGTACATGGTACTCAGGTCCCTTATTTGAAAATAACAAAAGCAAAGTCCAATTTAGGTGAACTAACTCCATAACTGAAAACTGAATTGAAACTAGTCGAATTACAATATATATTTCTTCATAAGGTAGCTCTCAAACGTTGTATAAAGCCTTGATTCCTTGAACATCGTCCCCATGCAAACCTTGAGTCACTCCGGGACGGATAGTAGCTAGGGCACCTGATAGCTCCCTCATGAGGTGTCCAATCTCATGCAAAGCCACCGTCTCCAAATCATAAGAACCTTGCTCAGCTCCGACAGACCACGACTCATCAGCATCATAATGAAATCTTCCATCCGAAGGCGCAAATCATGAGCCAGGATCCCTTGCGTCCGTCATATGGGTAGCCGTCTCCATGATCAGTTGATCACCGCTGTGGAAACCGACCTTCAGGTCCGCGCTCTGTGCCTGGCTGAACGTGAAGTGTGTATTAGCAGCCCATGTTTCGAAAGCCCGTGCCACGGGACCCTTGGCTCGATCTAAGGTCTCGGGGAGAAAACCGTACGTAGGTGAGATGGTACTTTGATGAAGGCCACTTGGGGTTTCAACTGAAAAATGAATAGTGAGCGGTGGTATCAATTGAACCTGCGAAATAGTATCGAGTACATCAATTAGATTCAGGACCTCGTCTTGAGTTTTCAGATTCAAAAACTATGTAAGGGTAACATGTCTTTATGTACGTCTGTGCAAGCTAATGTAAGAACTACTTTGTGTATAAGTTTATGGATTATAATTCTTATTGTTTTCTAATATTAGTGGACACAAATCTTTTCTGTAAGGATGAAACCTATACCGCCAGGTACACGACTTTTCTTGCCTAAACGCATCCCCGAAGTGCCATTGATGATGTCCGGCACCCCACAACGAGGCATCATCATCTTCGATACTGTTTTGCCATCCAATTCGCCGGTCGGCTTGAGGTTTCAGTTGAGCTGGTAATTCTTGATGGCTTCCTCCAAGAGGTCGTCAAAGTCATCGTCGTTGGAAAGATTGTGTTTCTTGTAGTTCAAGTAACCAAATTTTTTGAGGTCATTGATCTCTTTGACCTTGTCACCTTTGTGACACCCCTTGAGATGCTCAAGGAACTCAAAAGGGGATGATGTTTTGTTGTGAATTTATTTCGCATTTGCATAAGAGAGGAGAGGAAAGACAGCGAGGAGGACAAAGAGAATGATTGAGAACAGAAAAAGATTACATTTTGAAGCCATTTTTGATTAGGATGGAGTGTGCTGCAAAACCTCGTATTTTGGTTGCTATTTAATTATAGGGTTAATTACAATATGATCTCTTTTTGACAAGTAAGAGTGTACCAGTTAATTAGGTCTTGATGTTCGAGATGAATTGGAAGAAACTACAAAAAAACAAGAACACAAATAATAGATAATTCCTAACGGGAAGAAAACGTTGGGTTTTAATTTAACGTCTTAGTCATTTTACGGGAGACTATTGTAGGAAGGCTAGTCTTGCATATACGTACAGTTTGGGTGACTGACTCTCTAAATTGAATCAATTAACTAAGGAGATATAGACGTCGTTGGAAGCTAGGAATGAGTCAAAGTTTGTGCTGAAGAAATGAAGAGCCATCATAGAAGAATGGAGTCATAGACTATTCCAATATTTCCAGAAAGGAAGATGGAGCTCATCAAGTCTCTGTCTAATTAACTGGGACCTAGCTAGCTAGTGTAGAAATTTGCTGTTCTATAATTTAGAGCCCATGTTCACAGCTCACCATCACCGGCCAGACGTCGATGGGGCCAGCAGGAAATTGTTTGCCCTACCCATTATGTTAAGCGTCAACTAGAACACATCTCTATATCGTACTCGCGCGTGTCTGCATCTGTTTCTTTCCCCGGGGTATGATATATCTTCCTGCCGGATTCATGTCTGAATTTACTCCACTCTACTTCCCATTTTTCCTTGCTATGATTGACGTGGGTTGATAAAATTGAAGTCCATATTATTTAGATGGTAATAAGGAATATCGATGAACATAGATCCATAGCAGTAAACATGCAACGGAGCTCGTCATGAGTATACTAGCCAGTTAACTATTGGGAGTCTAACACTAATTACGGTGTAAGGATGAATTGGTAATTGATTTCATTATTACAACAGTTGAAAGGATTATCAACGTCAATTTGTATCATTTGAGTTTTCCTTTTTGTTGGTTAATCAAGACTACTTCTCTCAAAATTCTCTGAAACAAGCACAAACATCTACATGTTCATGTATGCGAAACCATATCTGGAAGTGATGTGAAACAGTGGAAATAACCCACCCTATGTTCGTCTTCCATCAGTTTTGGAATGATATGAAAACCTTGGTAGCCATAATTGTACAGTATACATTACAAAGCAGAGCATTTACAGAGAGAAGGCTATTATTCTTCACATCCACATTTTTAGGCAATGGAAGAAAATCAAGCAAGCAGTAGAGTTTCATCTAAACTTACGAAATGAGGAACTAGGAACTTGCTTGGTTAAAATTAAAGCTTAATATTTAGCCTGCTTCTATATAGATATATCCAGATTAAACATCAAATGTGTTTATAAAACATGGAGATGTTCTATTCCCCCTGCCTGTCTGGCAGAACTACTCTTCTTTCTATATATTCCAGAATCCATCGCAAAGGAAGAAGCAAATTAGTCCTAACATGTCAATCGACACTGAGAATGTACCAAAACCACAACAACTGAGTTTAGCATCCAAATGGCAAACATAGATGATCAGTTTAATACATTACTAATTAAAAAGACCTCATCAAACAGTGACAAGATGATCAGCTTATCCGCAATCTTAAAAGATTGTATAACCCGATGGCAGTTGACACACTTAACCAAAAGTTATTTAGATTAAATAGAGGATTGAAGAACCGTAACATCTGTTTAAGGTGTCTAACATTCATCCAAATCATTACATAAGATTATATATAAAGATTAAAGAATATCTAGCTACTCATCATGAATCTTTAACCCATACAACAACAATGTCAATGCAACTCCATAGTAACAAGAGGTGGTCAGAGTCTTGATGCCTTCCTCCACGAAATCCTCATCGTCATTGGAATAATTGTGGATCTTGTAGTTCAACTCCAAGAAACCAAATTTTTTAAGGAATTTTTGGAGGTCACTGATGCTTTTGACCTCACCTTTGTGAGACCCGTTGAGATGCTCAACGAACTCAACTGGGGATGATGTTTTGTTGTGAGTTTCTTCTGCATTTGCACAAGAGAGGAGAGTAAAGAGGGTGAGAAGGAGGAAAGCGAGTGTGAAGTGAGAAATAAGACTAGATTTTGAAGCCATTGTGGTTTAGGATGGAATGTGTTGCAAAAGCCTCAGATTTGATCGCTATATATAAGAAATCACAAAAGCAAGAACACAAATAATAGATAATTTCTAGCGTAAAGACTCTGCTCCGCCGGGAGCCCGGGACTATTGTAGTCTTTGAACGGTAACGCGGTAGTCTTTCTAAGGGACTATTATAGGAAGGCGGCTAGTCTTGCATATGCATACAGTTTGGGTGGCGATGATTTAATGAAGCCATTAAGATATAGACGTTGGAATTGTCAAAGTTTGTGTGTCTAGCAGTGAAGACATGAAGAGCCTGATCATTTAATTGCTATCGATAGGTAGGTTTTTTTTTTTTGAAAAAACTTTCGATAGCTTTTTGAGGCTGGATCCATTTGCATTCCGATTTATTTTGTGTTAGTAAACACATTGGGAGTCATGTATTAAAATTATTTATTTTATTGTTCAAATTAGTAAAGGTGTCAGAAGTGCGTAATAAGGGAAGTCGATGATCATCCAATAGGAGTAACATGCAATGAAGGTCATCATGAACTGTAGATCTATAGCTACTTACTGAGAGCCTAACACTGATTAACTAGGAAAACTGGTAATTGATTTCATTTTTCCGACAGGAGAAATGACTATTGAAATTGATTTGTATCTGTTTGGCTCCAAAACCAGTATGGGTGCAAACTATCTCTTTTGAGCGTGTGCGCAGGCATGCCAGCACTGTGGGGTGCAGTCATCGGATAATCTCTTGACCTGACTTCTTGATCAAACGCCGTGGACGAGGAGAGCACCAACCTCGTCACCAGGTTCTTCTCTATGCCTTTCGGAAAAGGACTTCTTGCCTTATGGGTAAGGGCTTTGGTTGTGATCTCTTCGCGACACCGAATCGATACTCAGTTGTAGGTTGAGCAGAGCAATCACTGGGAAGTTTGGAGAAAGCACGGGTTTTGCTAAAGCGTGACATTAGCTTCGCTGGGTTGCGAGGGCGTTACCCTTACTTCGCTGGTTTGCAACTAGGTTGCGGGTAGCTAGGTTTGCTCCAGAGAGGCTTTGATAATCTGTATGATTAGTTGATTTGAGAGTTGTCTGTAATTCGTCATTGAAACCTGGTATTTATACGTAGGGCTTCGACTGTTCCTTGCCATAGAAGGATTATTGATTGAAGTTTCCTATTCAATCTCCGCTACTTGATTCCAATAAGGGCTCGTTTTCCTTATGGATCACGGAATGAGTGAAGCTATAACCCAAATCCAAGTAGGCTTATTTTTGGGCCGCATGTATCGGCCCGCTGTGGTAAATCCCCTAAGGGATCTTGCCCAAAATACTTTTGGACTCAAACATTGCCCCCCAGGCCCCGAAATCAGGCTCGTGAGAAGTAACTGATTGAAGGGGACTTAAAACGACACGCCTAACAATTGAAACGAGGCCATTAATGAGGGTCGCGTCCATTCGCTTTGTAAAACGTCTTTGCGTCGTATTGTTTCCCTCACAAAATCTCTTATTTAAATCTCGCAGCCACTTCAGGCCTGTCACATTAGAAACCCTTCCAGTCTCCTAAACCCCGAAAACTCCTTGTTCCAAACACCTGCTTACAGAAACCCAGAAATGGCTCCCCCAAAGAAGATGATCATCGATCAGGAAGAGGAACTTAAAGAGAAAGCTGCCCATACTTGGGGAACCAGCGTAGGTGCCCGCTGTTTCATCCACACCATCGTCCAAAGACCTCTACTTCTCAGACTCCCAAACCAACATGCCGGACTGGGCCCTTCACAGCAAGATTCCATCCCGGACGACGCGCTCGCCCTCTACGGCCTGCCCATCCTACGACCTATTCCGGTCCTCAGAAGAACAACTGGAGATTTCACTAGCTGGGGTGCGCATCAACACAGAGCCAAAATAGGGCATTGGCCCGCCACCATCAACGCGGCGGAGCTTTCATGGTATTGCGAAGCACGGGCGGGAGATCTGGCTCGCTGGGACGCGGCAGGTATTACTCAGACTATTGATCTCTGTTTTTGCCTTCCGCGCGGTGGTAATCGTTCACCGTTGGCTGCCTTTCTTTGTTTCTGGAACACCGTCACCAACACTTTTGATTTTTGATTCGGCCAAATGAGCATCACTCTGCTGGACATCCTCACGATTACTGGGTTACCCATTGACGGTGAGCCCTACATACACGGCCAATTTGACTCTGTCACATTCACCTTGACAATGGCTCAAACCGGCCGCAGCTCTCATAGCAGTTCATATCCGCGGTGGCTGTCCCATTACCGCAGAGAACACAACGTGACCGGAGGAATCGCCTTCCTGGAGTACTGGCTGTGCAAGTTCATCTTCTGCACCTCCGCCAACAAGCCCACTGGACCTTGGACTTCTCTCGCGACGGCCCTCTACAACGGCCACCGCGTAGGACTCGGACAACCGGTTTTGGGCTCCCTCTATCGAACTCTATACCAGGCCACCATGCATCCTTTTGAAACTAACATCTCAGACCCCTTTTGGATTCTTGATTTCTGGATTCAAATTTACTTTCCATTCTTCCGCCGTGACGACATTCCGCCGCTACCTCCAACTGACACTCTTCTTGGCCGATGGCTCTGCCGCGAGGCAAGGTACACATCCCCGCCCTATTCCGAGTGTTTTACATATTTGTATCTCCTGCACGAAATGGCGCACCTCGACTTAGTGATCAATAGGAGATTCCGCCTTTACTGGAACATGGGTTCCTTCCTAGGGATGTTAATTATAGTGATCGCGCGCGCCTGGCTTTTCGCTACGCGATCTCCTGCTCAAACATTAGGCTTGCCGCAGAAGAACTCAGTTATGAGCTTTACGCGCCCAATCACTTTGCTCGCCAACTCGGGCTGATTCAGTTAGTGCCATTCCCCTTCTTTGACACCTGGAACTACAACACCTCCTGGCGCAGAATTGGTCCCCCAACTGGGCCTCCGCTAGCCCAAAGCATGCTAGCATTGGTCGATCTCCCTCAATGGGCCAACCAACTCGCTCCTGTTGACGGGACCTCCGAAGATTATGATCAATGGTGGAAAGAAGTCTCTGTCAATTGCTGGACACAACGAGATGATAAACTTTTCGCGACCATCTTCCAAGACTTGTGGTATCCCTATGATGTTGATACCAAACTGCTTGCTCGCTTCCCTGAAGATGAGGCGCGATCTCCACTGCCCGAACCAGCTCTGCGACCCTTACGAGCCCCGCGTCCTGCTCAAGTTGGCATTGTTATCCACGAACCCCCACAAGAGGTAACTTGCCCTTTGAATGTTTTCATTTTCTTCTTTCGCTTTTAACTCTACTCTTTTCCCCTTACTCGAATTTTAATGCAGCATGGACGTATTCGGCCTTCCAGCAGCCGCACAGTGGATGTTCCTCCAGCCATTGGTCAGGCCACCAAACAAAAAGTTTTAGCCACAGAGCCTGAAGTTGAAGACTCTTCTTCTGACGATGACGACCCACAAACTGTAAGGACTCCCTCTTAGAGCCTGATATTGTGACATTTTCTCCATAATCTAACTTAACTCTCTTTTGATCCTGACAGCTTGCCGCTGCTTTGGCCCACAAACACAGTCGCGCTGACCCCCGGACCGACCTGTGGGAAGAAGATGAACCACTCGCATCTCGACTGGTACTTCATACTTCACGCGAGCACTAAAATTTTCATTCCTTCATTATGTCTGAGCCTATAATGCTCCTTACTTGGAGGTCCGTCATAGGCCCTTAAGGCTAACCGGTGAAGGGTCATCCACTGCTGGCGGCGAAGCACTCCCTTCTCAAGCCCAAGCGCGGCCTGATTCAACCAATCCTCCACCTTCAATTAGTACCGCGGGTGCTTCGCAGCTGCCCCTGGTGCCGGTGCAGATTCTGGACGACAGCTTGCCTGAGGCTGAAGAAAGAGCACCACCAACAGAAACCTCTCGCGAGCAGCCACCTGCAAGCCCTATCTTGGAGCAGGTCATGCCTGATTTGGCCAATCCTCTCGAGATTGCCCAAGAACAAGTGGCAACCGATGCTCCTCACGAGTTACTTGTAGAAGAGGTATGTATTCTTGTAAATATTTCCACTCTGGTTCCCGCCTTACTCTTTTTCACATTCTAACACTTCCTATCAGGGTCAGAATGTCGCTCCTAATGAGGAAGTGGCAATAGCTGCCAAGGAAATTGCTATCGAGAACCCTATTGAGCCAGATGGTGGAAACCCGGCTGATCAGGAACATGCCCTCCAAGTACTTGAAGAAGAGGCAGAGATACTTCATGAATCGGTGCCAGAGGCAGTTCCTGTCGCGGAGCCTCTTGAGGCTCCTGTCGCTGTGGATCCTAACCTACCACCTATGCCTCATTCGAGACTAGAAAGGTTGGCTCACGTGCTTGAAGTAGTCCCACCTGGAGTGGTAGATGATGCTAGAGAAGGCCTGACATCCTAACACCAGGCTCGCCCATGAGAGTCTTGGAGTACCTGAGGGTACTTCTCCGTGAGGGAGCTATTACTGAAGCTCAGTTCATTGACATTGACCAATTGCTGCGGGATCTTCCCCAATGGCTGAATGAGAAGGCGGTCGCGACCGCGCAAGCCAGGCAGACCCAGGCACACTGTTAGGCCCTTACTCATTAGATGGACAATTCACGCGACTCTTTGGGTGATCGGGCCAATCTCGTCAGGAAATTAACGCTCGCGAGGAACCACATCCGTCCTAGATTCAGGATCTTCAGGCCCAATTGACTACTGTGATGGCCAGGCTTGCCCTTGAGGACCCCCAACTGGAACAACCCCTAGCCGCTTTCGAGGCACTTTCACAGGAAGTGGTCCAAGCCCGTGCAGCAGCCCAACAGGCCGCCCTAGCTACTGCCGATGCGAGTTTTCGCCTGGACGAACACTTTCTCCGCCTAACTTATGCGGGCCGAAAACTTTAGGCCTCTATTATTAGGCCCATTATTTTTGTATGAATAATACTAATATTAATTATTTAGCCGACTTTGCTGGCCCAAATGTCTGTTTTATCTTCGTAGATAGCAAAGCAATAACTATTTTGCCTTAACTGTTTAAAGCAGTTTTCAAAGGGATAAACTCGAAAAGGGCAGTTACCTCCTTGGAGACTGCTCTGTTGTCCACGCGTATTCAGTTTTGTTCATTTCCAAGATCATAGCATTGAATTCCCTTGATGACCCCATTGATGGCGTTGAATCTACTTCAACTGCCAAGACCAAAAGGCTGAGGCCACTAAAGTTGGCCCATATAAATACCTATATCGTAGGAGTGCAAATACACGCAAACATGATTCCTCCAGAAATTATCTTGCAATCCCTACTTCTCTTCCTCCTATTCTTGAAATCATCTCATCTTCTCGCCTTTAGCCACTATATCCTAGGCTTTATGGCTTAATCTCATTTCCTGGGTAGGTCTTATGGCCTAATCCCAGGTCCAGCTGCATGTCTTTGGCTTCAGAAATTCTGGACGGGATTCACCGGTTCGAGTTAGGCTGAAGAATACGCGGGGTACTGCATTCTAGGGAGTCTCCCTCTTTAGGTTCCCTCGCGCGGAGCAAAAGGAAGAAGGGTGGAAGACCACTTGAGGCCCTACGCTCTTCTTCGACGCCCTACCTCAAGGGTTTGAAGGACAGACTTCTGTTTTTCCCCTTGAGGGAGTTGAGGCAGCTGGGCCGCGCGCTGCTCTGATGACCATCTCCATTCCGGAGGATAACTCACTGGAAGGGTTGCGATGAATTATTTCCTTCCCTCCTCTTCCAGTACCAATGGTAGCAGCAGCGACTCAGATCAGAGGAGGGTGAAGAGAGAAAGAGGAAGATCGATCATTCCACTGACCCCTCCAGAGACAAAGACTCATAAATCCAGAAATTTTTAGAAGATCTGAAACCCTTATGATTTTCAACCATTGTTGGCTGTGTAATTTGCATATGTGTTTGTATTGCTTTTGGCCGCAAAGCCACTTTATGAATCCAAGCATATTTCTTCCTCTATTTTCAATATCTGTCTACACAATATGGCCTCTGGTATAGGCCCTGTTACATGCTTCTAACACTTATTGTCAAAAGAAAAATGTAAAAAATAAATCCAAATAAATCCTTGTAAAAAATTACAACGAAGAAAGAGATACATAAGGCCGCTACAACAAGCCCTTAATGTGTAGAGTGTTGCTCCCCTAGTCTTAGTAGGTGAAGCGAAGACAGAGGAATGAGGCCACAGAAAAGGCCGAAAAGGAAGGGACGCAAACCAAGGAAGACTATGGTTACCCCTCTTTCCCCCCAGTAACAGGCGGAGTTGGTGGATCTTCGAATTCCCAAACACTGGGGTAATACTTCTTCAAGAACCTGCCATTGATGGGGTTACGGTGGAGGTCGCTGTCCAAATATTTTAGGTGAAACACCCCGCGCTCCAAAATTCGGTGAACAACAAAGGGTCTTTCCCAACGCGGAGTCCACTTACCGCGGCTAGTCAACTTCTCGCCCAATGGCAAAATTGCCTTCCAAACCAGTTCACCCTCTTTGTAACTACAGCCGCGCGTCCGCTTATCGTAGGCACGAGCGATGTGTTGTTTCTCCATCACTAAGCTGTCCAAAGCCTCTAAGCGCTTATCACTAAGGTCTTCATGCTCCTGCCACATAGCCTGGACATAATCTTCACTGATCAACTGATGCTGATCTTGGACGCGAAGGGATTGAACATTCACTTCCAAAGGGAGAACCACATCGTGGCCAAACATTAACGCATAGGGGGTGGTCACAGTAGGGTTCCGCTTAGAAGTGCCATAAGCCCATAATGTCTCATACAATGTTTCATGCCACTGGCGAGCGTTCTCCACAAGCATCTTTTTCAATAGAGTGATGATGATCTTGTTACTGGCCTCTGCTTGACCATTGGATTGAGCATAATAGGGCGTGCTATGGACAAATTGGATGCCATAATCACTGACGAGCTTTTCGACATCACCACCCATGAACGCTACCCCCTATCAGATACTAAGACCTCTGAGATGCCAAACCTGCAGATAATATTGCGAAAGATGAATAGGCGAATGGTGGCTCCAGAGGCCTCCTTCAAAGGCTCAGCTTCCACCCACTTAGTGAAGAAATCAGTAGCGATGATGATGAACTTGTACTGAAGTGAAGAATGCGGGTGAATCATTCCGATCAAGTCTAAAGCCCAGCCTCACGCAGGCCAAGGTTTAATGATAGGTTGCATGGGAATATTAGGAATGTGCTGGATTGGTCCATGAGCCTGGAAATCTTAGCATCCTTTCGCGAATGCGATACAATAGTGACAACCTTGATCGAATGTGTAGGATTATTGGGAGGTGGTGACACACAACGACCAATCCCTCCTTCAAAATGTTGGGGCAATAGTACCCATGTCTCCTGATGAACCAGCACATCTTTGGATCCTCCTGATGAGCTCCACACACGCCTTCATATACTTCTCGCATTAATCTTTTCGCTTCGCGGCCACAGACACACCTGAAATCGATGCCATCTTCGCCACGTTGACGTAGCTCGTCGCCTCTGAGGAAGTAATTTAGTGCCAGAAAACGGGTTTTCCTGTCTGCAGTGGGATCCGGCTACGTGAGGTAGGCGATTAACGGGGTACGCCAATCCACATCAATAGGATCAAGAGCCGCCACTGTAGGCTCTTCTGGTGGGTCAGGTCGTGCAAGCTACGAAGGCAGCGTGCGTCGCTCAACCTTGAGAATTCGCTCGCGAACCCCATATTTCAAAGTGACGCCTATAGCCAACTGAGCAAGTTCATTTGTCGCGAAGTTGCTCTCGCGAGGAATATACTCCAAGTCCACGTCCTCAAATTGGGCCAGAAGTTCAAGAGCGCGATTCAAATACAGCGCAAGCAAGTAGCTGGAGCATTGATACTTCTCGCGAAGCTGATTGATCACGAGTTAAGAATCACCGCGTACCTGGATGTCTCTGACTCCCAGTTCTAGCAACACCTCTAAGCCAATAATAAGGGCCTCATATTCGGCCTAGTTGTTGGTGCACCGGAACTTTAACTGGAAGGTATATGAGAAACAATCGCCAGTTGGATTTTCCAAGACGACTCCGGCTCCGGCCAGTGTCTCTGTTCTAGAGCCATCAAAATATAACACCCAGGGTTGGAGTGAAACTGTGGCTTGATGTAACATGGCATACTCAGGTAAGCATGCCAGATCCGGGCGATCTACAGTTTCAGTAGCAACTTCTAAATCTCTTACCGTAGGAACGTCTAGCATGGGGTGATGCACCAGAAAGTCTGCGATGGCTTGTCCTTTCACTGCTTTCTGAGGGACATATTGTAGCGAAAATTCCGACAAAGCAAGCACCCATTTGCCTATGCATCCCTTTAGGATAGGTGGCGACAGCATATATGTTACTAGATCGGTCTGAGCGATGACGCAAGTAGTAAAGGATAACATGTAATGTCGCAGCTTGCACGCGGAGAAGTATAGAGTGAGGCACAGCTTTTCCATGGGAGTATACCTTGTTTCGCAATCTGTGAGTGTCCGACTGAGGTAAAAGATAGCATGTTCGATGCCAGCTTCATCATCTTGAGCGAGGAGGCTACTAATGGAAGTCTCTGCTGCTGAAATATATAGTTTTAATGCAAAACCATCCTTGGGGGGAACTAGTACAGGAAGACTTGCCAGATAGGCCTTGATCTTGTCAAAAGCCTCTTGATGTTCATGAAGTTCCCAAACAAACTCGTTCTATCCCTGCAACTTCAGCAGCGGGGAAAAAGGCCAGATTTTACCTGCAGAATTAGAGATGAAACGGCGCAAAAAGTTGATCTTACCCAACAGTCGTTGTAGCTCCCTCTTCGTTCGCGGGGGAGATGCGTTGATGACCATGTTTGCCTTATCTTCAGGGACCTCGATTCCTCTTTGATGGACTATGAACCCTAGAAAGTCTGCCTGAACTCCTAAAATACATTTGGCGGGATTAATCTTGAGCTTGTGTAGCCGCATGCGCTCGAAAACTTTTCTAAGATCTACGATATGTTCCCCTCGCTTTTTAGATTTCACGACCACGTCATCAATGTAAACCTCCAAAATCTTCCCAAGTATGTCATGAAAGATCAGGTTCATGGCTCTCTGATACGTGGCCCCTGCATTCTTCAGACCAAAAGGCATGACCACATACTCGAAAACTCCCGCGAAGCCTGGGCAGAGAAACACGGTCTTATGTCTGTCTTCTTCCGCGACCGGAATCTGGTGGTATCCTGCAGTTCCATCCATGAAGGATAACAATTCATGTCCCGCTACTGCGTCTACCAACATATCCGCGACCGGTATGGGATAAACATCTTTAGGTGTAGCCACATTAAGGTCTCTATAATCCACATAGACTCGCATCTTGCCATTCTTCTTGCGAACAAGCACTATGTTAGATAGCCATTGATTGTACTTGGCCACCCTGATGATGCCTGATTTATGCATCCTCTCGACTTCTTCTTTAACTAGAACCTGGGTCTCCGAATTCATTCTTCGCAGCTCTTGCTTCACAGGCCTCTTGTCAGGGAGTGTTGGCAGCTGATGGCATACCAAGTCTGGTGACAGGCCTGACATATCCTCGTATTTTTCCGCCAAGCAGTCCTTGAATTCCAGTAATAAGTCGATGAGCCTCTCCTTCTCGCTAGGCTCTAAGTACGCACTAATAGCCACTTCCATGGGTTCGTCCTTTGTTCCAAGATTGACCTTCTCAGTAGGGTCCCTGACCTTAGGAGGTGTGTCGTCCAATGTCGCTGGGGCGAGCTGAATGTCTTCCTCTTCCTCTTCATGGTCAGAAAGCTCCTCATTAACTATTTCCAAGGTCGCGATTCAATCATAGGCCTCTTTTTCCACCATATATGAGGATAATCTCTCGTACAAAGAGTGGAAGGCCTCTATCCCTTCCTCTGGAAGGTCGTAATCCAGTAATTATTTCAAGGTTTGGGAACAGCGTGGCCAGGCCTTTCCAGGCCTTCTTTCGCGAGCGTAAGCCCCCACTGTACCAATTCAGAGGCCATCACCCCTGTGGGGCGGCCTTTGTCATCGATGCCACTGACCTGTAAAGGAGTGATTGGCTCCAAGTAGTACCTGGCATCTACGTAATTCACAGAAATAGAGAACGGGCGAGGATCAGCCTTAATCACTTCAGCCATATTCGTAGCCATGTTCCACATAATCAATTCCTGATGAAGAGTTGATGGGACACAATAACTTCGGTGGATCTAGTCTCTGCCTAGAATGGCACTATACGCCGCATAGCAGTCTGTCACAAAGAAAGCATATACCCCCTCTGCGGGGCCGACCTTGATACGCAGGAATAATAGGCCCAATGTCTTCGTTACCGTCCCCGCGAAGTTCTTAAGCGATGGGATATAGACTGAATCCTCTCTTTCTTAATTCCAAGCAAGTGCATAGTCCTTGTAGTAATGACATTAACTGCCGCTCCAGTGTCGACCATTAACTTGCTGACTTTGGTGTCGCCAATTTCCGCTGTGATATATAGAGGTCTCATGTGTTGAACCATAGAAGGTGTTGGCTTTGTAAAGCTCATTAAAGACTCTCTGGTGTTGGCATCCTCTGTTTCCAAGAACACAGCCTCTTCCACAGGTGTCGCGGCTGCTGAGGTAATCTGCAAAGGCTGTTCGCTGCCTCCTTCAGCTTCCACACACTCCTGTGCGGCGACCGGTAGTGCATAAGGTGTCTAACACTTCTGTCTCGTCCATCTCCTCATCCAGGTTGTGTTTGGGCTCATCAACTGGTATGTCAGTGTTGAATTGTTTGACCAATGAAGCAACTAACGACTCCTCTATGAGGCCTTTTACCTGGCACTGCTTGTGCTCCTGAGTCGCGGCAATCTGCTTTGGTGAATCCGACCTGTATGCCTCTGTTGCGTTCTCCTTTGGGGAGCGACTACAAGACTTTGAATCCTTTTAGGTTTCCACTATAAGGCATCTGTAGCGTTGTCCTTGCCCCCCAGTCTCCCAAAAACTGAGGGTTTAGTTTCTGGTTCCTTGCGAAACAACCTACTCCTGATATGGGGTCGCCTAGTGGGCGAGCTTTCCTTCCTGGCTGGTGGAGGTGTTCTTTCCTTTTTGATCCTGCAGAAAACACTAGGCTTAGAAGCCCCTGACTCCGAGCGTGCTTGCTTCTGAAAATTGCGGGGATCCACCAATGGCTTAGCGGCTAGCGCCTCCATCTCCTTCTGATATTGCTCAGGTGATTTGACCAATTGCGAAGGCTTAATCAAGCCCTGATCGAGAGCTTCTAATGTTCGCTTGGCCTCCCCGAACCTTCGCTGCAGCTTCCTTTTCTCGGAAGGGCTAATCTCCACCGCTTTCCCTTTCTCTCCTGTGTACCATTTTCCTTCCTTGATGGAGGACGTTGAAGAAGGTAGAATGTACGGCCTGTTCAAGATATCTTTGTGCTCATTTCTAGCCCTATCATCTTGTTTCTATTCTGCTGCAGCCGCTTTCTGTTTCTTGAACAAGTTGGAGTCCCTTGGGGATGACGATGATCCTACCTTGTCACTTGCTCTTAGACTCGACGGTTGATAGTTTCGCGACAGTGAGGCCCACTTGATTAGCGGGAAAGAACCGAAACGAAATATTTGCTCGACTTCTTCATGTGACACTTGGATGCCAAATTCTTCCTTACATCGCGAACAAAGGACTACTGGTGAGGCTTCGCTGACTGGTTTAACTCTCTCCTTTGCAGGGGCCTCGCCCCCTTCTGTCCTCTCCTCTCGCCCCTTTGTAGTTAGGTCTAAGGTTGGCTTTCTCTTGTTCTTCTTGGTCCAGTTCACATCAACCATATTGACCTCGGTGTTTGGGAAAGGGTTCTGGTCTACTAATGCTGCTGCGGTCGTCGAAGCTTCCACCTGCAAACTACCATTATTGAGCCATACCTGAATTTGGTCCTTCAGCTTTACACAGTCAGCCGTGTTATGGTTCCACAAGTTGTGGAATTTGCAGTACTTCTTTCCTTTCAGCTGATCTGGTCGAGGGAACGGTCCGAAGTCTATTTTCACCATCTTCGCGGAGATCATTTCATCTAAAATCTCATGTGCCTTATTGGCATCATATGTATATGTCGCGAACTTAGGTTTGGTAAAGACTACAGATTTGAGTTTGACAGGCTCCTTAGATATTTTCAACTGCTTGAAGGCCGAGCTCTTCCTCCCTGTAAATTCAAACGCGGAGACTTCAGTCTCTTCCTCATATCTTCTTCCTGGCGAACTTCTTCCCCTTGATGATGATAGTAAGGATTATAGGAAATCGGCTGGAAGTGCAACGTGGCTACTGTACGATGCTTTCCTGGTACATATGTCCCTTTGGACGCATTCTTCCTAGCATCAGTCTCTCTGAGGATATGCTCAAAGCTTCCTACTTCTGTGATAAGCTCTCCCATTGACTGGATCATGCTGCCATGTTGCTTCTTTCGCCGACGTGGCTCCAATCCTTTGATTGCCAATTTAACCAACTCTCTTTCAGGCAATATCATGCTTAACTTAGCCTTTTGGATCTGGAAGCATTGAAGATAAGCTACAGCAAACTCGATGGGCTATTGGGCCATCTGGTGAGAGAGGCCAAGTCAACCTCAGGCTCAATTGCTCCAAAAGTCTCTTGAAAGAGCTTTTCCATTGCTGGCCAATCAACCACTGACCCTGGCCGCAGTTTAGAAAACCATCTAAAAGCCGCGCCAGATAGAGAAGTGCCAAAGATCCTGCACTTGAGGATGTCATCATTCTGGTATTGGCCGCACTGCACCTTAAACCTGGCCAGATGGGTTGACGCGTCCTCAGTATCCTCTCTTGAAAAGGTAGAGAATATAATATTTTTGTAGCCTTTCGGAAAAGGCGCGAGTGTTATATGCGGCAGGAAAGGTCCCTTATAAACCCTATCTAGGTGGGCCCTAGGATTCGCCAGTCTGATCATCTCCTCAACCTCTTCACGTTTCACATAGCCCGGATTAGGAGGAGGTATCGCCACGTTCTGGCTAGCATTCTGCAGAGGTGTAGCTTGGCTAACGGCTACTATACCTTCCCCTAGGCGATTTGTCAGGGAAATAATGGATGGCTGTAGTGTCATAGCTGGTACGGCCACATCCTTTACCAAGGCCGTTATCTTGATCGGAGTGCCAGCCTGGTCAATGTCATAATAATTCCCTGGAAGTTCCTTAGAGACATTCTCTGCCCCATCACTGTCGTATTGAGTAAATGCAGCAGGGTCAGGAGGAGTGCCCTCACCAGTCTTCAGAGTCCTACTCTTCTGCGAGGGAGTTGGAGTAGCCTTATTACCACCAATTAACAGGGCTTTGTCCTTGCTTTTTGTTGCTGAGGCAAAGGCGGCTGCAGCTGGTGTAACGGTATTGCCGCTAGTCTTCTCCCGAGCATTAGGAGGTATGTATTTGCCAGTGCCTGAAGGTTGTCCAAGTGAGCCAAGAATGGCGTTAGGATCCCCCAAAGCTTTATTCAGAACTTCTTTAGCCTGATCCAACTCAGCTCTCTGCATGGCGACTTGGGTCGCAAGATTAGATCCCTCGTTGCGAAGCACTGCCAATTCTGACGCAGTATGCTTTGCTTGGTTAGCGATGTCAGCAGAGATACGCTTGCTCTGGGCGGCCTGGCCGGTCATCATATCCACAAGCTCCTTATGGTTTTCCTGGCTTTTCTTGTACGTATCTTGCCACTGCCCCTGCGTTTGTCGCGAACTTGCTTCAAGATTTCGCAGTGAGATCGAGACTTCATCAAGCCTTCAGCACTCTTCCGCGAGGGCTTTTTCCATCCTTTCATTATATGCAGCATTATTCTGTTGAAAGATAGCAAGCCGCTCCTCAATGCTCGCATTCGCCGGGGCGATAATGGGCACAAATGACTCCATTGTCCCCTCACTCGCGGCCACTTGGGTAGTGTTGGTGACTTGGATACACATTTACGCAAGCGTACGTATCATTGTCAAGATAGAGAAGTATTAAGCCCAAAATTATCGTACCACAGGGATTAGTGGCTAACCCACAATCCTTGGGTGGTCGGAACTAGAGTTACTAAGCAAATAAAGGAAAAAGAAAAAGAAAATAAATAAAAATGTTATTCTAAGGCACCAAGCCTTAGCAATACTCGGCTTTGATTTTCACCTATGTCTAATTAAAACTAAGAGCCTAGTGGTGGACATGCACAAATGAGTCGAAAATTGGAGGAAGTTTTGAATTGTGAATTAACTAAACTAAACGCAATCGAAAAGTAAACTAAACAACTAATTAACGAACTAGAAAATTAAATTTGGGTTTTCAAATTAATGGGAACATGGGAGTGTCGGGTGATTCACACTAACTCTCTTGCAAATATTGATGTCAATTTCACAAATGCATGGATTTCCTATATGTGTCGAGTCCCGTATCTAGTACCGGTTAAGGCTACTAAACCAATTATCCTTTCGGTGTATTGACTATGCCGGTTAAGGCCACAATCAACTCTCTAATTTGGGCGTTACGCCGGTTAAGGCCGCAGTATCCAAAATTAGAGGCCTAGAGAGCAAGATAATAGAGACCCAAGCAAGCTTAGCTACAATTAAGCTAGCTAATGGTTACCACACTTAAATCCTAGATGCAACAAGAACAATAAGTTGTCAATTTATCAATCTACTCATCACAATTGCCCACAACATAATTTCAAAGGGTGACAAAGCCTGGAAACATGCTTCTAAGGACCAATAAATTCGGATTTAAAGCATACACAATGGAAATTGCATTTATTAAAAGTAAAACATCAATATTTATACAAGATGAGTTAGGGCTTCACAACCCTAACTCCCAAAATGAAACTACTCACTATCCATAGTCAAATACATCATCAATAGCAAATAAAATTATGGAATAGATAATAAGGAAGAGATTGGGAGAGTTAGCTTGGTCACTTCTAGCTATGAGCTAGTATGAACCAAGTAATTTCTTCACCCATGTACCCAAAATCGAGGTGTGGTGCTCTTGATGATGATTCTTTGAAGCTTGAGTGAGAAATCCTCCAAATACCCATAAGAAAAGTAAAGAAAATAAGAGAAATGGAAGGGGAGGAGTGGAAAGGCAGCAGCCCTCCCGTGGCTGCTGTGCGGCGCTGTTTGTGGTCTACCCCTACTTCAAGCCTTCAATACAATTATATATGGGTTGTTGTGGTGTGCATCAGGGAAGAGATAAAAAAGTGAACACGTGTATGGTGCAGATTGGTAAAGAAGGAAGAATAATGAAATGGTGAATGGTGAGATGCGGCTGATCCGTGCAAGGATGAAAGAAAGAGCTCATGGTTGGTTGACACGTGTGGGAAAAGGCTTGCTTAATTAAACAACCTTAATTAAGGTGCTGCACGTGCATGGCTGATGGACACCCACAAAACTTGATTAATTAAGTAATTAATCAATTGATTAATTAACTTAAGGGGTTTTGTCCATTTACCCCATTTCTAGGGATTTTTTCCCACTTACCCCATTAAGTTTTTTTAATTCTCTCTTACCCAATACACTCTAAGGGAGTGTTCCCTAATACCCCATTAAGATTTTTTTTTTGTTTTTAATTTTTTTTTAATACCATTTTACCCCTCACCCCTTTGTTACTTAGAGAGAGAGAGAGAAAATGGAAGAGAGAGAAACCATAGGAGACTTCGCCGGAGCCGGTCACCGGCCGCCGGAATCCGGCCAACTTTCGCCGGAATCCGGTCACCGGTCGCCGGATTCCGGTCACCGGCTGCCGCCCATCGGAATTTGCTGAAAATCTCACCGAAAAGTTTTTTTTCCCCCAATAGACATCTATTGCCCCCTAATAAAGGGGCAATAGACGTCTATTGCCCCCCAATAGAAGTCTATTGCCCCCTAATAAACGTCTATTGGCTCCCAATAGACGACTATCAGCCATGTATTGCCCCCCAGTAGACGTCTATTGCCCCCCAATAGACGTTTAGATTACCGAAATGGTAATTAATTTTCCTAAAACTACACAAATAAAACTTTGATTAAAGAAAAAAAACGAGAAGATTACATCAATTCAAAACGTCTATTGCCCCCCAATAGACCTTTAACATACGTCTATTGCCCCTCAATAGACATTCAAAACTGTTTTTTTTTTTGTCCTTCTGTCCCATTACTTAAAAAAAATAAATAAAAAAAAATAAAAACTGATTTGGGCACCCAGAAAATGCTTTGGGCACCCAAGTCAAGAGCCGGACCAATAATCACCGGATCCAATGACACAGTGCGACGCGAGCTCCGACCCGGAGCAAATCTCGGACCTGCACTCTGTCCGGATTGTCGGAGAACTGGCACTCTTCCTTCATCGATGTGGAGATAGAGCCAAAAGGCTTTGCGGCTTCGTCAATTTCCATAACCTGATCGGAGAAATTGCGGTAGTTGAAGGCGAAGGTGAAGTCTGGTTCTGGGCTCGAGGATGAGTCTGATTCCATGACCGGCGGTGGATCGGAGAACTGATCGACCTTGATCGTCAGCGAGAAGGAGAGATCCAGGGTGATTTCCGACGACGAGTGGACTCCGACGTGGATGAGTTGGATCCGGGCGAGCTCTAGGGCCGGGTCAGAGGAGAAGGGGAAGAACACGGCTGTGGAGAGGAGGAGGAAAGCGATGACGTGGATATACAAACGCCTTCTGGAGAGAGAGAGTGTGTGTCTTATCGGAGAGGGATGAGAGAGAAGAGAGAGAGAGTCTGATCAGAGATGGATGAGAGAGGAGAGAGAGAAATCAATGGCATGGATGTAGTTTTTTAATTAAGCTGAGGACCAAATTGTCATTTTACTTGAAATTGGGTAAGTGAGAATAAAAATCTGTTGCTGGGGTAAGTGGGATAATTTTAGCCAATTTTGGTGCTTTGGGTCAAGGACCCTTAACTTAATTAATTAAGATGCATTATTTATTTATTTTTCTTTCTTTTTATCTCTTCATTCTTTTTCTTCTTCTTGCAATTCCACACATACTATCGGAGACACTCTTTTAATGGCCTTGACTATTTTTAACCCGCGTAAACTATTTCATCCTTTTATCGAGACTCCAAATTACTCCAACTTTGCTCCATTTTCGCCTTGTTTCTTCAATTCCGCATATTTTCTACAAAATAATAAAAATGGATTAATTACATTATAATTGACTTGAGAATTAGCTTAATTCTGGTATTTTAGATATAATTACACATATAAAAATACGTATAATCAGTTGGCTGCGCCGCCAGCCTCCTTAGGCTGGACAGGAAGATTTTTGTCGCCCTCAGTAGCGGGCTGTGGAGTTCCACCCTGTTCTATTGACATGTCTGGTGATGGTGGGTTGAGTGAGAACTTTTGTGTTACCTGCTCGTCGGAAAGACCACGACAGTCGTCACAAGAGTGCGGCCTGTAACTGGAAGTCTTGTGGTTTGGGCAGTGTACCTACATGTACATTTGCAAGCATAATTAGCTATAATGAGCTACGCTCATTGTACCGCCAGAAATACCAACTCCCACCAAAGTAATGTCCTACGGATAGACAGCCAGGCGGGCTACGGCCTGGGCACAGGATCGTCCCCAGATCACCGCCGACGCGCCAAGACAGCGTCAGAAGCTACTGAAACTAAGAACTGAAGCACATCAGTCCCACATCGAAAACAGAGAGAAGATCAGACCCCTCCTCAACTATAAATAGGTCCTCTCTTCTCTCTTCATTTGGACGCATTAACTACTCATTTATTATTGTGCTGCCTATATGTGTCAACTGACTTAGGCATCGGAGAAGTGAAGACCGCCCAACGCGGTCTCCCTCTGACGCCCTGTCTTTCATTTGGTAGCCAGCGAAGATCATCAAGTATACAGAGTAGCAGTCCGCCCACCGGACCTGCGTTAAACGGAGGTTTGGCTACCGCCAGACTTTGAGCATTAACATTGGCGCCGTCTGTGGGAACCCTTGAACAAAAGGTCATCCCATCACAACTACCATGACTAGCGGTAGCGGGGGAAACGCTGAGGAGCAGGCAGACCAATCCGCCATCCCCCAACCCTCCAATCCAGGAGTAGGTGTTAACCGCGCACTATTCACCACCCCGGCCAACCCCGGCGGTGAGGCAAATCCAAGCAGCAGCCGCCCACCAGGCCAGGACCTCGCCGCCATGTACGAGCTGGCAATGGCAGACCTTCACAAGGCAAACAGAGAGCATGAAGAGGAGCGCAGAGAGAAGACTGAGGCCCAAAAACAGGTGGCTACGCTGATGTCACGTTTTGATGACCTGAAAAGGTCGTTGGAAAGAACCGCCAATCCAACGCAAAGCGAGCATTCACACAGCACCATGCGTAGTCAGCC
Organism: Rosa rugosa; assembly: GCF_958449725.1. Classification (NCBI taxonomy): domain Eukaryota; kingdom Viridiplantae; phylum Streptophyta; class Magnoliopsida; order Rosales; family Rosaceae; genus Rosa; species Rosa rugosa. Next base: position 69,504,660 of record NC_084820.1, read on the forward strand.
CAACACTGGCACATTAGCACCACGACCAGTCATACAGATGCAGGTTCCGCTGGATCCACCTGAACTATTGGGGATGGGACCACCGCCCATCCCCCAGCTCATGTTGGAGCAGGAAGCAGAGTCAGTGCCGCGCACCAACCGCTCGGAAGCTAGGGCAAGAACTGAGGGCAATCCGCCTGCGCCAAGGCGTAGGCAGGCCCAGCGGAGTACATATGCCGGATCCGCCGGCGACGCAACAGCCCAAATTCTGGAAAGGATGCAACAGTTGGAACAGAGGTTGGTACGGGCGGAGTCGGGCGCCCCGGCACCAACTCAAGGTCCACTTTTCACGTCCAGACCAGGGCCTTTCACCGCTGCAATTCTGCAAGCTATCAGGCCGGCGTACGCAAAAACTCCAAAGATGTCACACTACAGCGGTACGTCCGACCCCTTCGTCCACATGGACACCTTCAAGAAGGTCACCAACAACAAGGGATTTGACGACCCCACCCTGTGCCACTTGTTCAGCGAAACACTGGACGGAGAGGCGATGAATTGGTTCTTCGAGTGTCCGCCGGGATCCATTGACTCATTCCATGCACTATCACATACCTTCCTCTCCCGGTTCATCTTATTATCCGCCGGACATCATAACACAAGTCAGCTGTTCAGCGTCAAACAGGGGGAAAACGAATCACTCAAGGCATTCATCACAAGGTGGCGAGCGGCAGCATCTCAGTGCCGCGATCTAGACAAATCGATGGCATCGGCGGCCTTCAAGCAAGGACTCCTCAAGGGGCCGTTCCTCTATCACCTCAACTACAACCATCCAAACGCGGCATATGACCATATCATGAGTGAGGCGGTCATTCACGCCCAGGCGGAATTCATTACATATGGAGAAGCCCCACCGCCACCGGCAATGCCAGCAAAGACAACACAACCCACCTCCAGTCAGCATGAGACCGTTAATAAAGCACCCACCGCACCGCCAACTGACAAGAAAAGGGAATGGCAACAGGGCCACTACCAGAACAAGTGGCAGAAGGACCAATACCATAAGGGCAACCGCCCAACCCAGGAGGATAACCGCAACAAGCAAACGGAGTCTTCTCAGCGGTATGCAGTGTTCACGATCCTCACGACCTCGTACGAAGAAATATACAATCAGTGCAAGGATCAAATCCCGCCACCACCCCCAGCAAAATACCCAAAGACGGGCAAACCTAGAAACACCGGCAGGTGGTGCAAGTACCATGAAGACAGCGGCCACAATACCAACGGCTGCAACGCACTGAAAACGGCCATTGAGACCTTATACCGTGAAGGCAGGTTGGAGCAGTTCAAGGTGCGCCAACCGCCGCCCGTGATCGCCAACGTAGAGACCTTGGGTCGCATTAACACCATCGACGGCGGTGCTCCAATCACGGGCATGTCTCACAGAGCAAGGAAGCGTTACGCACGCGCTAATCACCCAAAGGAAGTCTGCCATATCCGCTACGAGAGATCCGCCAAAATCCCGAAGGCGGGCTGGGAACCTATTACATTCTCAGAGGAGGAGGAGCGCGGGGTGCATCTACCCCATGATGACCCCTTCTTGGTCGACGCCATTCTTGGCAGATTCTCAGTGGGGAGAATATTGGTAGATAGCGGGTCCGCTGTCAACGTCATCTTTAGCGGTTGCTACAGCCACCTCAAGCGGAATAACAAGTTGCTCCAGGACCATGAGCCACTGCTCAGCTTCTCCGGTGACGTCACACAACCGCTCGGTTCTGACTACATGCGGTTGACTATTGGCGCTAGTCCATGTATGGCGGAGGTACATACAGAATTCATAATCGTTGATTGTCTCAGCTCGTATAATGCCATCCTCGGACGACCGGCGCTCAACAAGCTTAAGTGCATTATCGCCGGATACATGCTTCTCATGAAGTTCCCCACACCTAATGGCACGGGCAGTGTGAGGGGAAGCCAGCAGTTGGCACGCGAGTGTTATTCAACGACTATAGCGCGGTCAACACGCCGCCATGATATCCTGACAGTGGGAAACCAGGCACCGCCACCAAATATCTTCGAGGACCCTAGGGATGAGGAGGAGAAGTATGTAAGGAAGGAGCCGGTCAACCCGGACACATCCTTGAAAGTTGTCTGCATCTCAGACGAGCACCCTGAGCGGACAGTCCGCATAGGCGCCCAACTAGACCCAGAAGTGGAGGCAGAACTCATTCAATTCCTACGTCATAACGCCTCCGTCTTTGCATGGTCCTACGCGGACATGCCAGGTATCTCCCCTGAAATTATCACTCATAAACTGACCATCAAGCCCTCCTTTTATCCCATCAAGCAGAAGCGGAGGGCCTTCGATGAGGAAAAATACCGGGCAATCGGAGAGGAGGTCGCCAAACTCCAGGACATTGGATTCATCCGCCAAGTCATCTATCCCCAGTGGATCTCAAATTTGGTAATGGTCAAAAAGCCCAGCGGCAAGTGGCGGATGTGTGTTGACTTCAAAAATCTCAACAAGGCATGCCCAAAGGATAGTTTCCCGCTACCTCGTATCGATCAGCTGGTTGATTCAACCGCCGGACATGAGCTCCTCAGCATGATGGACGCTTTCTCCGGATACAATCAGATCAAAATGCACCCCAGCGACCAGGAATGCACCACCTTCACCACCGACAAAGGCCTTTACTGCTACAATGTCATGCCTTTCGGTCTGAAGAACGCCGGTGCAACTTACCAGCGGTTGATGAACGCCATGTTCGCTGAGCATCTGGGAAAAATCATCGAGGTCTACGTGGACGACATGCTAGTTAAGAGCATAAAGGCCAGCGGACATGTGACAAACCTCAGGATCATAGTAACCATTCTCTTGGCCTATGGTATGCGCCTCAACCCAGAAAAATGTTTCTTTGCAGTCACCGCTAGCAAATTCCTGGGATACATTGTCAGCGAGCGGGGCATCGAGGCTAACCCAGACAAGGTACAGGCCATCCTTAACCTGGCGGACCCCGAGTATAAGAAGGACGTCCAGTGCCTCCAGGGCAAGTTAACCGCCCTTTCTCGATTCATCTCTCGACTCACTGATAAGTGTGCCCCATTCTTCAAACTCCTCAAAACAACGCACAAGAACCGCCATGAAGGGCCAGGCAGTGGCGGATTTCATCGCTGAACTCACCAAGCGTCAGCCAGAACACGGTACTGAACCAGAACCCGGACCAGAAATGGTAACCGTTGAGGAGGCAACTCCCCTACAGTCAGAGTGGAACCTGCATGTGGACGGCTCCGCCAGCGCCAGGGCCAGCGGCGCCGGGGTCATTTTAGCAGGACCCGGGGGACTGAACGCGGAGTACGCATTGAAATTCAACTTCAAAGCTTCAAACAACGTGGCGGAGTACGAGGCACTTATCGCCGGTCTGCTCCTCGCCATTGACTCAGGGGCTGACAGCGTCAACATATTCAGCAACTTTCAATTAGTCGTTAACCAGGTCAACGACAGCTTCCAAGCCAAGGACCAACAGTTAGCGGCATACTTGGGATACGTCAAAACGCTGTTAAAAAATTTCAAATTTCACACCATCACACAAATCCCCAGGGAAAAGAATGCCAAGGCTGATTCACTGGCGAGACTGGCAACCACCCAGCCGCATCAAAGTCCGGCGGACACAAAGGTGGAATGCCTTGACAAGCCAAGCATCACAAAGACCCTAGCGGAGATCTTCAACATTGAAATCAACCCCAGCTGGATGGACGAGATCACTGCATACAAGCGCAGCGGCACATTACCAGAGGATAAGGTCAAGGCACGCCAAATTCAGCGGAGAGCAACCCGCTACAATATCCAGAATGGCAAGCTTTACCGCCAGGGGTTCACTCACCCCAACCTCCGCTATTTAACCCCAGAGGAGGGAAAGGTCGTGTTGGCAGGAATCCACGGCGGGGAGTGCGGAAACCACTCGGGCGCCAGATCCCTGGCCAATCGCACAATGCGACAGGGCTACTTTTGGCCTACGCTTGGTGAGGACGCCCGGCAGGTGTCAAGATCTTGCCACAAATGCCAGCAGTTCGCTGATCTCCCACATGCACCGGCGGAACCACTTTCAATCATCATCGGTCCATGGGTTCACTCTACATGGGGCCTCGATTTGATGGGAAAATTCCCAACCGCCAAAGGACAGTTCAAGTACATCATTGTTGCTATCGACTACAACAGCAAGTGGATAGAGGCAGAGCCACTGACGGCCATCACTACCGCCAAGGTCATTCACTTCCTCTGGAAAAACATTTACTGCCGCTATGGTGTCCCACATACAATCATTACAGACAACGGCACACAGTTCAACAACAAGGAGCTCATTTCATTCACCGCCAATCTGGGCACCAAGATGAGCTTCGCATCTGTCGCCCACCCCCAAACCAACGGCCAGGTCAAAGCAGCAAACAAGATAATCAAGAAGCTGCTAAAAAACAAACTCGACACTGCCAAGGGTTTGTGGGCGGAAAAGCTTCCAGAAGTGCTATGGGCCATCAGGACGACTCCATCCTCCGCCACTGGTGAAACCCCTTTTTGTATGACGTTCGGAACTGAGGCCGTTCTGCCTGTTGAGGTAACTCAACCCACCGCTCGGGTCGAGGGCTACCGCCCAGAGACCAACGGCGATGGCATCAACCTGGACTTAGACCTCCTAGAGGAAAAACGACACAAGGCCCATTTGCAAAACCTGCAAAACAAACAACGAGTATCGCGTTTCTACAACGCCAGAGTCAAGGCCCGGAACCTCCAACTGGGGGACTGGGTAATGAAGGAAGTCATTCCACCGCCAACAAAACTCCGCCCAACTTGGGAAGGTCCATACAAAATAGTAGAAGTTGTTGGCCCAGGCACCTTCTACTTAATGGACAAGGATGGCGTCACTACGACCCACCCTTGGAATACCGAACACCTTCGGTATTACTACAAATAGTCATGTCGCTACCCAGGAGCATCTTGACTTAGCTAAATTTTTGTTCAATATTTAGCTAAGGGAAGCTACCCAACGGGTACATCCCCACTTTTGTAAACACTGACCAGTCAGTTATCAATGAAACGAGGAATTATTCAAACCATTGTTACCAAGTCTAGCACTGAGGGCAGCTGGCAACGCCAGTAATCGTTAGCGGACCACGTCCGCTACGTTGTGCACTTGGACCAATCTTAATTCCTTTAGTGTTTCATTGATTGCAAAAGAAAATCCTAAGTCAAAACTCTAGCGGTATAGACATGTCATCACAAAACATCAAAAATTCCATAGTTCATATATTCAGGGCTGGGACTCCCCACCCAAAAATATTCCTTACATTAAAAAAAAAATATATATATATATATATATATTCAGCCTCAGCTGCTACACAAAATCATAAGAGAGCAAGTCCGGCATCTCAGGGGTTGGCAAAGCAAAGCACACCAAGAACAGCTACCCAGAAAATACCAAAATATGAACACACCCCCTCAACCCAGATTCCACCATCTAGCAAAACCCTAAGTGTCAACCCTCTGTCAAACACCATAACCTACCCCCTAATCTCACCCTACACCCCCGACGAACACCAAGATAACGAGTTCACACACCAATCCCAGAAATAGCCACCAAACCGATAAATCGACAGAAACGAATGCGACAAGAAGGATAACCAGAACACTAACCTCAGTCGTAAACTCTCTGGCGTAGTGATGCTCGCTATGCTCCGACGACAGAAGTTTTCGTCTCTCCGACCACGAGAACCCCACCAACGCACGGCACTCTCTTCAATCTGGGATGGGCAGAGCTTGAAGACGGCTAAGGTTCGAATGGTTTTCGCAGTGTCCATTCTCGATGCGTTCCCCCTCTTTTATGTCCACATCAGAGGCTTTTGGGCCGTCCGCTAGAAAACGACATCACACCCCAGCCGTACACGTGTCCCCTGCTCGCACTAACCCTCCGGATTAACCGAGGCGTCGCCTCGGTTACGAAATCCATCATTACTCTCATTAATGGCGAGAAGACGGCCAGACTGAGGAGACGCGTCTCCACACGCTAACCCTCTAGTTATTCGCCACGTGTCAACCGCCGTCAGACAAGGCGTGTCATGGAAGCAATCTCACTTGTCCTCTCCAAGTGACGGTCTCCGCTGAGCGAAACCCCGCCAGCGGCACTTCTCACTTGTCCTCTCCAAGTGACGGTCTCCGCTGAGCGAAACCCCGCCAGCGGAACTTCTCACTTGTCCTCTCCAAGTGACGGTCTCCGCTGAGCGAAACCCCGCCAGCGGAACTTCTCACTTGGCCTCTCCAAGTGACGGTCTCCGCTGAGCGAAACCCCGCCAGCGGAACTTCTCACTTGTCCTCTCCAAGTGACGGTCTCCGCTGAGCGAAACCCCGCCAGCGGCACTTCTCACTTGTCCTCTCCAAGTGACGGTCTCCGCTGAGCGAAACCCTGCCAGCGGAACTTCTCACTTGTCCTCTCCAAGTGACGATCTCCGCTGAGCGAAACCCCGCCAGCGGAACTTCTCACTTGGCCTCTCCAAGTGACGGTCTCCGCTGAGCGAAACCCCGCCAGCGGAACTTCTCACTTGTCCTCTCCAAGTGACGGTCTCCGCTGAGCGAAACCCCGCCAGCGGAACTTCTCACTTGTCCTCTCCAAATGACGGTCTCCGCTGAGCGGAACCCCGCCAGCGGAACTTTTTACTAGCTGTCATCCACGAAGTCTCCCAACAGCGGAACTTCTCCCTTGTCATCATGCAAACGGGGCGCCTTCCGCTACGCACCTCTAGCGGAACCCTCTTTTTATCTGGCAAGTTGCGTACTTTATTCAGCGCGGTACCGCTCAATACAGTACCGCCAAGCACGTCTACTGGACGCTGTTACTGCTACAACCAGCGGGGGGACATCCGCCAGCGGCGGATCCCGAGGCCACACCTCATTCTGACAAACGACCGCCACGTGGCGTTACAGTCAGATTGTCCCTACGGGACACGGGGACTATTCAACAGTCTACGACGGTCCTGATCAGGTACGTTGACCCCCGTCACTCGGGTACTAAAGATTGGGCTCACTACCCAACACCCTCTGCTCCGTGCAGCTCCCCCTCACCAAACAATTTTGCGACCATCCGGAGGTCCATCTTAGCCGGGGAGTGGGGGACTCCCTGGGGGGCCTAGCAGGGGCCCGCCCGAAAGGGTATAAAGCCTTTGCTCAGTAATATCCATGGCTGACAACGCACTGACGCTAATTATGCTTTTGCAAATCCTAGCGGAAGAAAACGCTTCGGAACCGCCGATCAACTCCCCAACCAAGATTGCCCTCCTTGACTGGGGACTTGGGGGACTTGTACCTACATGTACATTTGCAAGCATAATTAGCTATAATGAGCTACGCTCATTGTACCGCCAGAAGTACCAACTCCCACCAAAGTAATGTCCTACGGATAGACAGCCAGGCGGGCTACGGCCTGGGCACAGGATCGTCCCCAGATCACCGCCGACGCGCCAAGACAGCGTCAGAAGCTACTGAAACTAAGAACTGAAGCACATCAGTCCCACATCGAAAACAGAGAGAAGATCAGACCCCTCCTCAACTATAAATAGGTCCTCTCTTCTCTCTTCATTTGGACGCATTAACTACTCATTTATTATTGTGCTGCCTATATGTGTCAACTGACTTAGGCATCGGAGAAGTGAAGACCGCCCAACGCGGTCTCCCTCTGACGCCCTGTCTTTCATTTGGTAGCCAGCGAAGATCATCAAGTATACAGAGTAGCGGTCCGCCCACCGGACCTGCGTTAAACGGAGGTTTGGCTACCGCCAGACTTTGAGCATTAACAGGCAGTTAACGTAAACCTTCTGGTAAGGGTTTGCGCTTGATTTCCCAATGGTTGCGATCACAAAGAAGCCGTTGTGGGTCCTACTGGGTGTGCCAAAATATTTGGCTCCAAAACCAGTATGGGTGCAAACTGTCTCTTTCGAGCGTGTGCGCAGGCGTGCAACACCGTGGGGTGCAGTCGTTGGAGAATCCATTGACCTGACTTCTTGATCAAACGCCGTGGACGAGGAGAGCACCAACCTCGTCACCAGGTTCTTCTCTATGCCTTTCGGAAAAAGACTTCTTGCCTTACGGGTAAGGGCTTTGGTTATGATCTCTTCGCGACACCGAATCGATACTCAACGTTGTAGGTTGAGCAGAGCAATCACTGGGAAGTTTGGAGAAAACACGGGTTTTGCTAAAACGTGACTTTAGCTTCGTTGGGTTGCGAGGAAGTTACCCTTACTTCGCTGGTTTGCAACTAAGTTGCGGGTAGGTTTGCTCCGGAGAGGCTTTGATAATCTGTATGATTAGTTGATTTGAGAGTTGTCTGTAATTCGTCCTTGAAACCTGGAATTTATACCTAGGGCTTCGACTGTTCCTTGCTATAAAAGGATTATTGATTGAAGTTTCCTATTCAATCTCCGCTACTTGATTCCAATAAGGACTCGTTTTCCTTATGGATCACGGAATGAGTGAAGCTATAACCCAAATCCAAATAGGCTTATTTTTGAACCGCAGGTATCGGCCCGCTGTGCTAAATCCCCTAAGAGATCTTGCCAAAAATACTTTTGGGCTCAAACAGTATCATTTCAGTTTTTCTTTTTGTTGTTCAATCAAGCATGCGAAACTATAATTAGGAGTGATGCGAAACAGTGAGGGTAACCCCATGTTTGTCGTCCATCAGTGAAGGAATGATATGAAAACCGTAGTAGCCATTGTTGCACAATATACATTACAAGGCAGAGCATTTTTGCGACGGGTTCATACAGAGAAAGAAGGCTATTATCCTCACATCCATAATTTCAAGGCGATGCAAGAAAATCAAACAAGTAATGAAGTTTCATTTAAACATAGGAAAGAGGTTTTAGAGAACAAAAGGTTAACATTTACCCTGCTCCTATATACATATTCTCTTCCAGCTTAAACATCAACGATACCCACTCTTCTTTGTATCTTCCTCTTTATGATCTTTATGACGGGGAGGGTTACACAAAGATTGATTTACGCCACCAATATTCCATACTCCAGAGCAAAGGGAAGAAGTAAATTAGTACTAACATGTCAGTTGACCTGAGAATGTTCACAAAACTACAGCAACTGAGTTTAGCAGCCAAATTGCAAACACAGAGCAACACTTTCAATTACCTTATTACAACCCTTATCAAACAGTGAAATTTTTTGATGGTATAACCCAATGGCAGTTGACACACTTACCATAAAGCTATTTAGAATCAAAGATTGAAGAACCATAACATCTGTTTAAAGTGTCGACATTTATCCAAATCACTACATAAGCTCATCTATAAAGAACATCTAGCTACTCAATATCAATATTCAACCCATACGACATCGGGGAATGCAGTTCCTGAAGTCACTGGAAGAAACTAAATGCACAACTCGATGCATCACATCGAACTAAGCTGAAAACCATAACATCCTAACTCAACTCAATTGTATAAAATACACTGAAAGAGAACAAAAGAAATGTGGAGTTTTACATTCACTATATCAAAACTGGTGAGATTTTACCTCATTTATAAGTCCCATTACCATTCACACCCAACTCCACTTCCCCGCCGGCCTTGTTCATAACCACATTGCCCTCTTCTCTAACCTCCTCATCACTATCATCCTCCGAATCCAAAGTAAACTGCCCCTGACTATCAATCTGATGCTGCATCTGCGCGCCAAGCGGCTTATAGCTCGAGAAATCAGCAACAACTCCTGTTTTCCTCGCCACAATCGAATACAGCCCCACCACCAAAACCACTATCAGAGCCAAATGGCAGTTAAACTGAAGCGTAGCGATAGCTCTAGCCCTATGATATTCAGGGTGCCCCTTACACTTAACCGTGTAATTCCCTCTACTCTTTTCCTTCAATGAGCACCCATGAGCCATCCAATGCGTATAAATCGAAAGACCCATTTGCAAGAACCACAGTCCTTGTAGAACCAAGCCAACTCCGCGAGCCAATTTGGGGAAAATCGATTTAGGGTTGTGCAATTCAAGCACTGTGGAGAACACGCAGACGAAAATCGGCACCAGCAGCAGATCAAAGTATCGATTCTCGATTCCAGCAGTGTCTTTTCTTTGAAGATAAAAGTACATGAATTCTTCAACGAAACCGAAGAGGACGATCAAATTGAGCAGCGAAGAAGGGAAAGATGAGTTGGTGAAGTTTACCAGGAGGCCGGTGATGGAGTAGAGGAAGAAGAGGGCGGCAATCGCGAGGACCTGGAGCTGCTGGGCCGACCCGACCCGGTCGTTTGAGTTTAAGGCGTCGAAGAAAGAAATCAACGAGTTGAGAATGAAGAGGAAGGAGAGAATGGATGCGAGGAGGAAGTAGATGAACGACGATTTGAACTGGGTCCTTTGCGGTTTCGATTGGGGATGAGTGGACGGTGGAGATGGGTCGACGGTGGAGGAGGAGATGGCTTCGAATGTGCCCATCAGAATCAGGCCGCCGCCTGCAGCAGCGAAGGTGAAGAATCCCATGGTGGTTTTTTTTTTTTTTTTTTCTCAGGGGGCAGATCGGGGTCTATGCTGATGATTGTGAGTGGGTGATGACTTTGAGAGGAGGGTTCTGCGAAGCCGTGTTCAATTTTGGACCAATTGGATTTGGAGCCTAAAACTAGGGGCGGGCACGTTGGGTTTGTTTGGTTGCAGGGTCTAGAAAATTTTAAGTAGGCTGCTGGTACGTTTAACCATTTAGAGCAGATGCACCAACAAGCCAATTGCCCGACCGTCGTAGTGGGCTCCACAAGCTTGTAGACCTGTTGCCAACGACTTCTTTTTTTTTTTTTGCCCATACTTTTCTGTAACGATTATTTAATTGTAGCTGTTGGATCCTTCGATCTAATGGTTGCGATTAAATGACAACGGTAATTTTTTTTTCACCAAAAAAATAATCCGTAAGGTAAAATAAATTCTTAAAATTTATTTTCAAAAATTTTATAAATATCTATTTCCTCACTTTAATTTCTCACACCAAAATTTTCAAAAATTAAAATTTTACCTCTCCATCTTCTCTTCATTTCTTTCAATTATCAATCTTCTCACAACAAAATACCCTTTTTTTTTTATGATAACGATATCTATGTTTTTCTTTATTGGGAATGATATTTATACTTGATATACAATTTAATTTGTTTTTAAAAAAATTTCATTAATTTTTTTAAATTAATATTGTATGATTAATCTAATTATTAATTATTTAATTAATTAAATTATAAGTTTAACATTATTTTGAATTAATGAATTATTCAAATTTGAATTGTGAATAGTGAATTGGCAAGCAAATTGTCTTTCATTGATGCATTGTCTAAGCTGGAGGCAATTGCCGATTTGGGATGAATAGTGGATTGGTAGTACCAATTTGGTTAGCAAATCAGCAATTGCCTTTGGTTCATGGGTGCATTTGCTCTTACTGATTAAATATGGGATCATTACAATTCAGTTAAATTTTGGCTCGAATTTTAGATAAATCTCAATTTCGTGAGTGAGAGATTATGAGTTCAACTCTCGTAATTTTTCACCGGTACTAAAAGGATAGCCAATGCTTTTAGTTTTTCATATTCTTTGTTTATGCAATGAGCATGGACCTTACTTATAGAACAACTCCTATCTTTTTTACGTGGTCGATTGTTAAGGTTTATTTGCAAATCGGTTTAGAGTAGTCTAATTATTTCAGAGTGGCAATTGCCACTTAGGTTGGCACTTGAGATTGTTTAATAAATTAAATCAATATTCAATTTCATAAACGTAATAAAATGGCTTGTGTTCGGTTCAAGTTATTTCTTGCTCAACTCTTTATGGGATTAGATTAGATACTTTCCAATAGTGTCATGTTTTTTTTGTTGGACTACCCAACCGGGGATTTAAATCTTCTTGAATTGGGAGAGCGAAAACAATCCAACATTATGATAACACGTTTACTTATTTAGAATGTATATTCAAATGAAGCAAATGATTCCAACATATAACTTTGTCATGTATTTACTAATACAAACATGCATGGAAGTGGAAGTTCATAATCAGAAACTCATTCATGAATAACTTGGAGCTCAATTGCTCTTCTTCTTTTTTTAATATAAAACATAAACACGTATAATTAACTCTCAAACAATATATAGCTAGATCACATAAGAACCAATAAGGGTTGAACTGGTGGTCCTACCTTCTTCAGGAGGGTGGGTAGAGTATTTCAGGCAGCGAGTGGTGAGCAATTTGTACTTGATGTCCATGGATTTCTCCGCAATTTCGTATTCAAATATTATGACAAGAGTTCTCACCCTGCTAACATCCTCCTCCTCCTCCTCCTCCTCCTCATCATCCTCCTCCTCCTCCTCCTCCTCCTCCTCCTCCTCCTCCTCATCATCATCATCATCATCATCATCATCATCATCATCACCATGAGAAAAATAATCATAATCCTCATAAAAATACTCACGACGGTCACGGAAGAAAACAAGGCCGACTTTATTATCTTCTATATGAAAAAACTGACATCGTTCTGGTACAGGAAATTTATGAGGCAATTTTGGCAGCTGCAGAGGTTCCATAGGTTTCATATAATCACATTCATGCGAAATGTGAAAGACTCTAACAGTCTGAGGTTGTTTCAAATTACAGGAGAACATTAGAAAACCATCACCATCACCACGATAAGACTTCAACTTGACAAATAGTTGACAAATAGTTGACAAATAGGGAATGCAGCTTCCCAAACAAGAGTCCAACTCTGTCCATCCTTTTTCCGGTTGAGCGACGTCAAACCCGACTACTCCGGTCTGATTTTTTACCCAGAGTAACATTTTGTTTCCCAAAATTGCATGACAGACACCGTAGGGATATCTCTGAGGAGGCACATCCAGAGGCAACCATTTCTCAAGTGTCTTGTCAAATACCTCGAAGGACTCAGAGTAGCATGGGCCACCGAAACAATATAGTTCGCCAACCACTTCTGCTAGGAAGGGATCGGGTCTACTAGTCTTAAACACTTGTGAGGGCTGCAATGTCGGATTCGGATCTATGCTTGGAGCTGTCTCAAACACACAAACTTCTTTACTTAAAATCGTCTTGGGAGGAGGAGTAGTAGTGCTTTCCTTTCTGTTAAATACCATACCACCGGAGAAAATTATTTTGGAGCCGATGACACTATTGCTCATCCTGCAAGGAACATAAGAGTCCGGTCCGAATCTATAAGCAACTTCACCTAACTTAAGTTCATCGCAGCCATGATCACCATCAGTTGGTGCTGCCAACACGTGGCTCAATTCGATAGATTGAATAACGTGAGCAACATTAAAACGAGTTATCTGCTCCTCAAAACATAAGTAGAGACTCTTGCTCTTCAATCTTTCTTCTTTCATGGTTCCTTTCTTGTCTTTCTCCTCCACCATAAGTGGTGCTAAAGTAGCAGAATTTCTTATGATTAATTCAGAAAACATGCTAGTTTTCTTCGTCTCCTTCTCCCACTTGCTTGCTATCGTTGACGTTGCCCCCGCCGCTGTTTTTCTAGTTGCAAAATCTCCTAATATCGCTAAAGACCGCCGTCTACACCACGCCATTGCATATGCCCCTAAACCCTAATTTCGACAGAGAACCTAGGGTTACGATTTCCCAACGTTTTACTTTTATAAGGGCACTACAGTGCGCATACTTATTGCTGACGAGGATCCAAATCTATTTATTGCTGTATAGAAATCTATAGCTTCAGCATTAATATTAATGGTTGCAAGCAATATAGGAAGGATCCGAATCCATTTATTGCCTGTATAGAAATCCAGCCTATATTGCTTTGTATAGAAATCTATAGCTAACAATCTACTCATAATTTTAGTAATTATATTAGTTTTAATTCCGATCAATGAGAAAAATATGAATGAGAATTATATGCATCCATATTTTAATTCTATAGCTAACAACTTAAAAGGAAAAATATCTTCTCATATCAATTCATTCACTGTCCAATTGAAGTTATCCCAAATTCACAATTCATGAGAGTCATCTATTTTAAGCAAGTACCGGTCATCGGTGAACTTCACCTAAGATGAACTGAACTTGACTTTGTGATCTTGACAATTCATGTGAAACATCTCTAGCAAAACAAAATAAAATGAAAAGGAAAATATAGAAAGGAAGAAAAACTCAAAAACGTGGGCCGGAAAAGATAAAGACATTATCCGGATTAAAGCAAGAAGGGATAGGCCCAAAGCCCCAAACCCATACTGCAGGACCGCAAGGGATTGCGATCTCATCCAGGTGCTATGATTTACTACATGCAAACTATTTAGTCATCTTGCAATCTTTCTTCCTTTTCTTTTCATTTTAGATTTCTGTATTTCCTAAACTTTCTTTCAAGCTTTTAATTCAATATATCTCTCAAAATTATTAAATACTAGAAAAAATTTTCATTGTTAAAAATAAATAAATAGAAAAGTGGGTTATTTCAGAAAAAATAGATTTAGTGGTAGTTATTGCAGAGAGAAAATAATGGGAGAGAAAAGTGGGGGTTGTGAAATCATTTTTTATTTTCCTATTTATCCTTGTAATTTAATTTATTCTCAAAGTTTTTTAATCTTTTAGAGTTAAATCTGTTAAAATTTTCAGTTTTGGCTAACAAAACATTTTCTCTTAATAATAGCATAGATTAGGAAAAAGAAGATTACTTGTCCAAAAGAAAAAAGGAAAAAAAAGATTAGATTTATTTATTTTTATCTGAAATATTCAAATGATAATGGATTATATTTTATAAGGCATAAGAAAACTTAAATTTCAATAAAAAAAAAGAAAATAATTTTATAATTTTTTTCGAGATTCTTGATTTGAAAATTCAATTTTATGAAACTGTAAATTTTTTAAAAAAAAATTATTTTTAATAAAACTCTCTATCTCTCCTTATAATGATATAATCTGTTAGTAAACGCCCTCTAAATGTCTATTTAAGATATTTTCAAAAATATCACAAGATTTATACTTTCTACGAAGTATAGACATCTCTCAATAGAGAAGACAAAACACCGAGTAAATAATTTAACAACTATTTTGGCACAAACAACTATTCTGCTCTTTCATTTGCACATGAGAATATGAGATGTGCAAGTCACTTTATCTTTTCGGATAAGTTCAATTATTTGGATGAAATTGCAATTTGATTTATTTTTCAAGACAGTTTGAGAGACCGATTTGCCCTTCACCAATTACGCTTTCTCATACATACACCCGGTTGCAGAGGATATAACCTTCTCCTGAAATTTCTGTGTATAAATACTCGGTTCGAGTCTAGTACTGTACAAACTCGTCTCCTTGTTTTCCTATACGAAGACCAAGATCAAAACCAGAGAGTCACAAAGATGAAACCGCTTCTTCACTTGGTTTCTGTAATCTACGTGGTTTCTGTGTTTCTGGGTATCCATGGACCTGTTGTATACGGGCGGTTACTATTAGTGAAGGATAAACCCGACCCGAAAAATGCTGCTGCCACTGCTCGTTGGCTGGTCTCCCAGAATTCCTGGGGTGTTTTGAAGTAAATTTTATCTTTTCACCCTTTATTTCTGTGCTTCTATCTTGTTGTTACTATAAGAATTGATTAGGGGAGCTCAGCTTTCTTAGAGGAACCGGTTTTTCTGGGTCTATTATCTGCGTTTTATTTTTGGCTGCTGATTGAGGAACCCATTAGGATTAATTGATTACACTTTTTTTAATGTTGGGTATTCATTTTTGTGTGGTAATGAAAAGGGGTGTGGATGATGAAATTAGGTGGTTAGGTACATAGAAATTTTGTTGAAATGGTTGCTGTAAATCAAGGTTAAAGAAAGAAAATCAGGAACTTTACTTTTCTTGAAATTTTAACATGTATCATCTAATCATTAAGATGTGATCTGGTTAAAAAGTTTATTCATTTTCCTCGAAAAATTGTCTGGTGCTTTCCAAGCTTGTAAATTTTTTGACTCGGGTTTGCTTATGTATTGGCTTTGTGTTTGGAAGCTTGGATTTGAAATTTGAATCTTACTTGTGGTTTTTGTGTTCACAGTACCATCTCAGGTGAATTGGGAGGAGCGCCCTTTGGGTAAGATTTTTAGTTTTATTACTCTTGTCTATGTCATCCTGTTGCTTCCTTATCTATGATGTGTATGTGTTTCGAGTTTTCTTTCTTTAGATAATATTACTACTTTCCGTGTCTTTTCGCTCACACGATTAAGTTCAAGTTTAGCTCATAACTGAACAATATCAGCACTGGATTGAGTCAGAACCTTTCTTATGTTGCCCTCTTCGCAAGGAAGTGTTGTCCAGAAAGATTCAGATCACCATTGACAAATGACAAGATAGTGTGTGTGTGTGTGTGTGTGTGTGTTCAGATCACCATTGACAAATGACAAGATAGTGTGTGTGTGTGTGTGTGGGTTCTGACTTTGCCCTCTTCGCAAGGAAGTGTTGTCCAGAAAGATTCAGATCACATTGACAAATGACTAGATAGTGTGTGTGTGTGTTCAGATCACCATTGACAAATGACAAGATATCGTTCTTTGATTCTAATCTTGAAGAGCTTCACTCTTATGCCTTGCTGGACAATTATGCTCTATGTTTGCCTCAAGATCTTGTATCTTTACTTGTTTATTTGTTACTCCTATGATGTTTCTAAGTCAAATTGATCATCACACATAATACAGGAATGTGGTTTCATTTAGTGATGGGGAACCTGGAAAAGGAAGTGGTATCCCATACTTCTACTTGACAACTCTTGATCCGACTGCAAGGAATGCACTGAAAGACCAAAGGGCTTCTTTGACAATTAGTGAGCATCCTATTGGCACCTGTGGCAAAGTCGACCCTGAAAACCCCACCTGTGCAAAGATTACACTCACAGGAAAGGTGTGTTGCAACATTGAGTTTATTCATTATTTGCTAAAAGAAAAAAACAGATAATAGAAAAAGAGGTGTCAGTCTAACTTTACTAACCCGAGTATCTGATTTCAGTTGAAGGTTGCTAATGGAGGGCCCAAAGAAGAAGAAATTGCTAGAAAGGCCTTGTTCTCAAAGCATCCAGAGATGAAAGGTAAGTTCACACGAAATTACATCTTTTGTGTCTATAACCACCTTTTTTGTTTCATTTCTTGCTCATGTACTATGTTGATCTTTATTATGGTTGGATGATTAACAGACTGGCCCAAGGGTCACAACTTCAAGTTCTTCAAGTTAGACATCGAGGATATCTTTTTGATTGATTGGTTTGGGGGTCCAAAACCTCTCACAGTGGACCAATACCTTCAAGCCAAATTGTGAGTGTCAAAGTGGAAAAAATAGAGTAGATAATATATAGCAGAACCAAAAAAATGAATGTAATCTCATGTTATCATATATGAATAAATGAGGAAATAATTTGGTTTAATGTCTCAACTCTCTAGTGCTTATCTTAAATTTCCTTTTCTTTTCTACTTCCTGAATCTGGTTTTCTGTCATCTACAGGACAGAACACACCTTCATTCTGTGATTAATCATCCGACTGTGGTTCCGCTTGAATGTGCCTGGTTATGAGTTGGATCTCCATTTGAATTGTGTACAGTTATTCTGTGTAAATGAAAAGAGACAATTGTATATTATCATGTATTTCTATAAACTGTCACACAAATGTGCCTTCCCATTATTTGATAGAATAGCAGGAAAGAATAATTTGTTTGTACAAGGGAGCCCAATTTCCTGTGTTGTAAGCTGAAAAAGGTGATACAATGGAAATTGAGAAGCTCTTCATTTGTGTTTGATTTATATATTCACCTGTATGTATTTTCAGAGATCTTTTCAGTATGTTGTCATTTGTAAAAGGCCAGATTCCCTTATTCCTTGATCAGATTGTATGAATGTTTTTACCAAAATGCCTCATCACGAGCAATTTGTTCATAACAGTTATATGGTTATTGGCAAGTCACCTTCACTATTTCTGATGAAACATATTGCAATCTTATTATCCTCCAAACTGTGTTTGTATCATCTGTGCAGGCTTTGTAGAATGATCATAACAAAACAAAAATTTGATCAATGTGGGAGGGGGAGTCACACTTGGTACTTTTGCGAAGACTTTGGTTCAAAAGAAATGCCTTCCATTATACTAACCGTTATTTGTCCTTCTAATTGATCGATAAAATTAAAAATTCATAATGATCTTGGCTAAAACATGCAAAACACATGGACGGAACTAAGTAAAACATCGGTTACACGCATGATTTAGCCCAATTTTGTGCATTGGGTCAAGACACCTTAACTTAACCCAAGTTAAAAACACGTAAACTTAACTAGTTATAAAGTTTGAACACATGACCAAAAATGTATTGTCTCAACCATAGTTCTTAGTATCTCATATTACGAAAACTCCATATTTCGATTTTGTCGTCCATTAGCGTTTTTCTCATTGGTTTACCTTTGAATTCAGAGTATAACATACCCCGAGTTTCAGAATTTTGATATGAAATTAACCATCTGGTGTGCTAAAGTCAATCGAGTAGCCTAGCATGGAATCTCCATGTTTTAGCATTTGAGTCTCAACTTTTGTGGCCAACAGATGTGAAAGGACTTCATGTTCGTGCGCCTGCAGTAGAGGATTAGTCTGGTTTTACTTAAATACTCTCGTAGACTTCAGTTCGAATACTTGAGTGTGTTACTAATTTACTAACATAATCGAGGCAGCTTTGCTACCTCACCCCAAAAAATTTTGATATGAAATTTGTCATGATCGATAAAAAATTCAGAGGATACAAGAATTTCATTCGGATACGTTAATGGACAAAGAAAGAGCTTCATCTGATTTTATTTTGTACATATATCTTCACGTCACGAGCGAGTCACGTGATTAAGGATAGAGATAGATAGTCGTTAACATTCACCCGCCTGAACTTGAAGCCCTGAAGATGCACCTCTTCATCTTCTTCATCTTCAAATTCTAAGCTCCCCCTAAAATGTTGCACCCCCTAACTCACCTTCCCGCCTCCTCTCTCCCGCCAAAAACCCTAACCCACCACCAATCCTTCTCTCCCTTCTTCTCCTTCCCCCAAACCCCCAAACCCTCCAAATTCACTATCCGGAGCTCCGCCGCCGACCCCCAGACCCTCGCCCCCAACTCCGCCATCCAACGAATCGCCGAGAAGCTCCGCAGCCTCGGGTTCGCCGAAGACGACACCAAAAAGCCGGACTCCAGACCCGACCCGAACTCCGCCGGAGAAATCTTCGTCCCTCTGCCGGAGACTCTGCCCAAGTACCGCGTCGGGCACACCATCGATGCCAGCTGGAGCACGCCGGAGAATCCGGTGCCGGAGCCGGGGACCGGGAGGGCGATTTCGAGGTTTCATGAGATGAGGAGAGAGCTGAGGAGGCAGAAGCAGGTTGAGGAGTTGGAGAAGAAAGAAGAGAGGGTTGCTACATTGGCCGAGATGAGCTTGTCTGGGGCTGAGCTGAGGCGGTTGAGGACGGTTGGGATTGAGCTGAACAAGAAGATTAAGGTTGGGAAGGCTGGGATTACTGAGGGGATTGTGAATGGGATTCATGAGAATTGGCGGAGATCGGAGGTTGTGAAGATTGTGTGTGAGGATTTGTGTAGGTTGAACATGAAGAGGACTCATGATTTGTTGGAGGTTAGAATCCTTTTTCGCTATTCAAGTTGTAATTTTCGATATGAAGATTGTACATTTGTAATGTGATTTTACTTCGGAATTGATATGCAGTACAGAATCAATCCTGTAGTTGAATAATCACAATGCTTTAGCCAGTAGTGGAATTAATTGTAGTTTTTGTTGTGGACATTGTCAGAGAAAAACTGGAGGGATGGTTGTTTGGAGGTCAGGAGCGAAGATAGTTTTGTATAGGGGGGTGAACTATAAGTATCCTTACTTTTTGCGGGGTAAAAATCATGAGGATTTGACGAGTGATGGTTCTGGTGATGTGCTACCGGATGCACACGTCAGTGATGGAGGAACAGATAAAGCAAACTCTGCTACAGGATCAAGTCCAACTGACGAAAGAGCTCAGCCAGCGTTAATACAAGGGGTTGGTTTGGCAAATAGGTTTCGGTTTCAACTTCCAGGTGAGGCAGAACTTGCTGAAGAAGCTGACCGCTTGTTAGAGGGACTTGGGCCGCGGTTTACTGATTGGTGGGGATATGAACCTCTCCCTGTTGACGGGGACCTTCTACCAGCTATTGTGCCTGGATACAGGAGACCTTTCCGCCTTCTTCCATATGGCTTGCAGCCTAAGCTAACAGATGATGAAATGACCACAATTAGGAGACTTGCCCGACCCTTGCCATGTCATTTTGCATTGGGTTAGTTTGGCTTATGATGTTACAACTCTTGTTCTTTCTGGCCAACATTTATTTTACTAGCTTTTCTCCTTTTTACAGGAAGAAATAGAAAGCTTCAAGGGTTGGCTGCTTCTATTGTCAAACTCTGGGAAAAATGTGAGATTGCCAAAGTAGCTGTTAAAAGAGGGGTTCAGAACACTAATAGCGAGCTGATGGCTGAAGAGTTGAAGGTGGGAATATTTCTTCAGTGTATCTACTTATTGGAACCAGAACATATCATGGCTATTGCTTCACTTAAAATGTATTCTGTTGCAGAGGCTGACTGGAGGAACTCTGATTGCTCGGGACAGGGAATTTATTGTTTTATACAGGGGAAAGGATTTTCTGCCGCCTGCAGTTTCCTCTGCCATAGAAGAGCGTAGGAAGTCTGTAATATATGCAGATAATCGGAGCAGGCAGTTGAGCATTTCTGCTACAACGGCACAGGACCATAAATCCAGGACTGACCTGGAAAATAAAAATGATCTGATTCTGACCAATGGTCTTCCATCTGAAAAAAGAAAGCTAAAGTCTACTGAGGCAGCTGCCAGTAGAGCCAGCATTAAATTGTCCATGGTATGGCTTTCTGTGATGCTACAGTTACATCACTTTTGGTTCAGCTGTTTTACAAATGGCACATCTGCAATGAACAGGCTTTAGAAAAGAGAGAAAAGGCAGAGAAGCTTCTAGCGGAGCTGGAGAAAGCAGAGAGTCCCCAGCAACCTGAAATAGATAAAGAAGGTATAACTGAAGAGGAAAGATATATGCTAAGGAAGGTTGGCTTGAAAATGAAGCCTTTCCTACTAATGGGTGAGTTATACTATCTTTTTTCTTGGACTTAGCAGCTGTTACATCATTAATTCCTCTTTTAGGACTAAAGCATAGGCCAGATTGGAAATCCATCAAACCATCTGGCTCCTTCAAAATCATTTCCGAGAAAGATTAATATAGTCTCTTAAAATGTTCAGGTAGACGAGGAGTATTTGCTGGGACAATTGAAAACATGCATCTCCATTGGAAATATAGGGAGCTCATTAAGATAATATGTAATGAGAAAAGCATTGAATCTGCTCAGCAAGTAGCACAAACTTTAGAGTCAGAAAGTGGTGGGATTCTTGTGGCAGTGGAGAGAGTAAGTAAGGGTTATGCAATCATTGTGTATCGTGGAAAAAATTATATCCGGCCTGCTAATTTGAGACCTCAGACACTTCTGACTAAACGAGAAGCACTGAAGCGTTCTATTGAGGCACAGCGTCGTGAGGTAATTTGCTTTTACATTGGCTCAATTGCATTTTATCCATTCGTCATTATCAACCTGCATCCTCTAACTTAAAATGTCTAAGGAAAAAAAAAAAAGAAAAAAAAAAAAGAAAGAAAGAAAGAAAGAAAGAATCATATGAGACAAGTCCATTCATAGAGGCCGGACTAATGGCCAAGTGATCTAATTCTATCAAATTCTAATTCCCCCTCTAGACTCATATTGGCTGAATCATTGCTTTTTTATTTTAAAATGACCTGTCAGACAACGGATATAGTTGCATTGTCATAACTCATATTGGCTGAAACAGTGCTTTTTTATTTTAAAATGACCTGTCAGACAATGGATATAGTTGCATTGTCATGTAAAATCTATGGGACAAGGATCTTGGAACAATCTTGACTGTTTTGGTTGAGAAAAGCTATTGCATAGTTTTTTGTATTGTTCTTACTTTTTATCATGTGAACTTCAACATCTGATTCTGTTTTCTTTTCGTGCTGTGAAATGCAGTCCTTGAAACTTCATGTTTTAAAGCTTAACAAGAACATAGATGAATTGGAGCAATTGGTGGTGAGTTTTCCTATATTTCTATTATCTATATCTTTACTTTATCCTTTTCTCTCTTTCATAATTCTATTCCAGTTGTGCACATCAAAGCAAAAATTATGCATTATTTTCCTCAACCAGGTTAAAGACAAGGGCGCAAACAATATGCACTCTGTCAATGAATCAAAGGAATTGGTTAGCTATCTGATGCCTATGTACTTTTATGTGCTTCAGACTAACTTAAACTATTTAGCTGGATTAAAATTAACAGCTTCCCCCCCCCCCCCCCCCACATAAATCAGGTCAGGGAGGAGGTGAACAATGTTGAATCAGAAGAACATTTGATATCAGATACTGAACTTAACTATGGTGCTCATTCGGTTCAACCTGATTTGCATGAAGAGATTGCCAAGGTAAAGAGCATGGTAATATGTCAGACATCTGTACAATATATTGTAACTTTCTTTAAAAATAAAATCTGAAATAGTGCATAAATGTTCTTCAAGGCTAGAGACAAACAAGAATCTCTTGTGACAAAGATGGATGTGAATGATGGAATTGGTGCTCTCATGAATGCCTACTCAGCCACACAACAGGGTGAGGGGTACGGTCTCTCTTCGAGCTGTGATGAGGAGGAGACTGGTAAAGTGGAACCAGGGTCTTCAAATGAATCAATTACAAGTGAATCCCCGGCAAATTTTTTCAATGATAGAAAGGGTCAAGTTGGAGACTTAGTAAAGGCTAGAGACAAACAAGAACCTCATGTCATAAATGCGGATATTGATGGTGGAATGAGTCCTTTCATGAACAGGCAGTTAGCCACACAACAAGATAAGGAGATTACTTTCTCTTCGACATGTGATGAGGATGGGTCTGGTAAAGTTGAACCAGTATCTCCAAATGAATCCGTTACAAATGAAACCCATGCAGATTTGTTTGATGATATAAATGAAGAAGTTGGAGCTTTCATTGAGGCTAGAGCCAACCAAGATTTGCAAGTGACTCAAATGGATTTAAATGTTGGAATGGGTGCTGTAATGAACAGCCAATTAGCCACTCAACAGGATAAGGAGATTTTCTCTTCAATGTGTGATGAGAATGAGACTGGTAGAGTTGATCCAGGATCTTCAGTTACAATTGAAACCCATCCAACGTTCTTTAAGGATGGAGATAGAGAAGTTGAAGCTTTTGCTTCTACATATTTCCCTGAAGGTGTTATGGTAATATAAAGAAGTCCTATGCTTGTTTATATTCTTTTATCTTCTTTTCTTGGCAACTTCTTATGTTGTCTGATTTTGTGGGGTTTCAGTCAAGAGGTCTGAGCAGTTCTGCAATTGTTGACAATCAGCATAATTGTTTTGATAATGAGGCCCGGGAGTCAATCGGTAGATCTGACAATAGTAAGTCAAAATTGCCAGTGCCAATAATGGGAAGAAAGATTTTGAATGACATGCCCTCGAGACCTGTGCATTTGTCCAACAGTGAGAGGCTTCTTCTGCGAAAGCAAGCCCTCAAGATGAAAAAACGCCCTGTCCTTGCCGTTGGTAATTTTATTTCCATTTTGTGTTTTCCAGTTTCCCTCTTATTGTTAAACTATTATGCTAAAACAGTAGTTATTTGATAGTTAATGGACTGCACTGGTTTCTAGTTTGTATCTGAACCTTACTTTGGCACTATGAATTTTTCTTTTTCATGTTTCATTTGAAAATTCTTACTACCCCCACATTATATAGGCTCATGATTATTTACATGTCCTAGTATAGATTTCCAAATTCCTACCCTACATGAGACCTTATAATTTCTAAAGTACTTTGCTGTTGATCACTTCTTAGGTAGGAACAATATTGTAACTGGTGTTGCGAAAGCAATCAAGGTGCACTTTGAGAGGCATCCTCTTGCCATAGTAAATGTCAAAGGCAGAGCAAAAGGAACTTCAGTCAGGGAAATTGTTTTTAAACTGGAGGTGTGCACAGAAATTCGTCTCTTTTTCTCCCCCTTTTTTTTGTGCTAACATCATGAATAGGCTGTTCTGTGCTTCCATTTAACTTGTCTGAATCTCTCGTCTGTCTTTCCCAGCAAGCAACAGGTGCGGTTTTAGTCTCCCAGGAGCCAAGCAAAGTTATACTTTACAGGGGTTGGGGTGCAGGAGATAGTCCTGGAAATAATGATAAGAAGAACACAAGTGGGAAAAAGGCTGCTCCTGTGTCTCCTGAACTCTTGGCAGCAATAAGACTTGAGTGTGGTTTACAGAATCACGAAAAGGAAGATGCAACCGTGGAGGTTGGATTCTAAGTTTGTACCAGAAGTTACCCACTGCAGAGACCATGCACATACACTCACTAGATACTTAGTTAGCAAGGATTCACATTTGTTCACATCATCATTAGGGCCTGAATATCTCCGGAAACTCTTCTTTTCGCAGCTCCAATCCAGGAATACCATCTCAACGAGCATCATCGTTAGCTCCACGGGTATTGCTTGTATGCTGAATATATTGTACCCCATTTGTATATAGAATGCTTTGTTGATATATCTAGTGACTGATCTTGCTACATTGCAAGTCAGAGAGCTTGTTTTCGGGTAGAGTTGAGGTTCAGGTTATGATAGAATTGGAGTGTAATTTCACTATGCACCCTTCTCTATGTTAATTTTTGACCATTTGTAAACATTATTGAGAAGAAAAATATTGGTGATCCTAGCATTGATTGAAATAGAAAACCCTGTTCTCTTATCCTAGTTCTGAATCAGGTCCTCATAGTAAAAGGGTTTTGTATTTGGAGCCTAGAGAGGAAGGCAGCCAAAAACTCCTGATCAGGTGCATCTGACGATGAGGAGTCATTTTCGTTGTGTACGAGTGTAGACCCCTCGACTATGACATTTTTGTTGTCGGTTCTTCGACCATGTTCCCCACCTTCTCCTCCCTTGAACTTTTTTTTCCCGTACTCTTCTAATTTTTCTAGGTGGGGGGGATTGTCTCATTTTTATTGCATTCCATGCTTTCTTCTTATGAATAGTTAACACGATACTAAGACTTAAGTTAGTTCAATGATAATTTTCTATAAGACCTATCTTGTCTACAAGACATGAATATGAATTGGTAGTAGTCATTTCCTATCATCCGTCATGTGTCTATCTTTTTCATACGCAACTTTATTTGTGATATCTCTAATCAGTTATATGTAACTGTAGTAATGAAAAAAAAAATGTGGTGAAATTCATGGCCTTGAGGTCTTGATTTCTTGATATTGATGAAACTTTGAAGTCTTTCAATTGTACGGATGAAATGATGACCTGAAACAGCTGAAGCCCTAAGCCTGAATGCTGAAACCTGAAGCTAACATAATAAATTGGCATCTGCTAAATTTAATGCAATAGGGTAAACCCAAAATAAGTTCTCACATAGCAGTTAAGCAGTAAAATACACATAAAATAGAGTTTTATGTATGGTTAAATGTGGGTGTTACACATATTTTCAACCATAAGATTAAGAGTCAATTAAATACAACTATCAAATAGCTGGATTTATTTATTTATTTTAGTAATGCTGAAAAATATATAATATAATATTAAATACACGGAAAAGAGAGTGTACTATACAAGACATGTTCACTTAAGGGACAGTTTTTAAGGGACTGTGACGGACAAATGAATCTGACGGCTGAAAATAAATGCACAGTTTTAAATGTTATAATTTCTGCTATTATATTTAATACATGTGGTTGAGATGCATTTATCTCTCACAGTCTCTTAAAATTGTTCCTTAGGCGAGCAAGCTTGCGTACAATATTACTATAGTTGCTGAAAATATCATCGTCTCTCTAGTTTTCTCATTGGATGGAAGACATGAAGTATTACTTGCCCAAAATGATAATATTGTTTGACACGCGCTTGGAGTTCAGATGGGACTCATCTCTCTCTCAAGTCCCTATTTTATTGTAGTCTCGGGCTTCATGAATGATGATGATTCACACTCTTTTTCTCTCTCTATCATTTGTCAGAAAGGAGAGAGAGAGGCACAAAAAACCTAGAATTTTTGCTGCCTTTCTTTCAACGCCTGAAGCCAAACGCAATCATGTTGTCTTCTCCTTACCTTCTTTTTCGCCATCATTGCTCCCACTCCATCCTCTTCTGCTCCAGCCCCTCCTCAACCACTCCACAAAGTCCACACCATCATCATTATCACCTACAAAGGAGAAAGAAGAAGAAGAAGAAGAAGAAGAAGAAAAAGAAAGCTTTTCAAGGCACAACAGAAAGATCAACCCTAGCTGCTCTCTAGCTAGCTTAAGCTTTCTCTTTGGTTGCCAGTGATGAACAAGTGAAAAGTATCTTTCTGATCCGACGATTTCAAAGATTTTCAAGTCTTTGCTTTTGGGGAATCAAGCATCATGGTCCGACTCTACTTCGATTTGCTTGTGTATGTTCCATCAAAGCTGCATCAAATCGTTTTTCAAGTTCTTATATCGATCGGTTTGTAATTTCTCTCTCTTGTTTATGTGATCCATGTACTTGGGATCTTGTTAGATATGGGTTTTTGTTATTAGGTTATTTAAGTACAATTAAGTTACTAGCTATCTGGTTATGAAGGAAGTCTTTTGCTTTCTTTGTTTCTCTCTCTTTCTATCTCTCTCTGATCCGTGTATGGATTCCCTTGCTGAATCATCAGATTTAAAGTCTCTTCAACTCAACGTTAGCTTGAAGATGATTGTTTTTGTGTGGTTTAAATTTCCTGCTGAAATGATGATATCATATATCATATATCTGGTTATGAAGGAAGTCTTTTGCTTTCTTTGTTTCTCTCTCTTTCTATCTCTCTCTGATCCGTGAATGGATTCCCTTGCTGAATCATCAGATTTAGCGTCTCTTCAACTCAACGTTAGCTTGAAGATGATTGGTTTTGTGTGGTTTAAATTTCCTGCTGAAATGATGATATCATATATATATGACTATTGGAGTCCAATAATTCTAGCTGAATGTATTTGGTTAGTATTATTAGTTTCTACTTCAACTTGCTGCTGAAAAACACTTAATTAGTATACGACTGAACCAGAGAATCGTACTCGGTGATGTTAAGTACGTTCGTAGAAAACTTAATTTTCTAACTAGATCCACGCCATGATCCATAACAGGGTTTTCATTTAGACTTGTGTGAGTTAGATTAATAGCAAATTACCCTTTAATTTGCCTTATATTGAACTTAATATGAACTTATGAAGATCCAGGTATTGAGTATTGACCGTGAGTATTTTTGAAGATTCTGCTAGCTTCGCAAGTACCCGAGAAGAACCAAAAACAAAAAACAAATAATATTTGGTACTCAAAAGTTTCTCTATTCTACATATATGGAACTACTTTGCCTGCATCTTTATATGCATTTATAAAACATGCACTATATATAGTTGTTCATATAGCGATTCCTCTTCTTCTTCCTCTTCCTCACTGCAGCTAATTTTCCATTAATAAACATATGTAAGTTGGATTCTTTGGAGTTCTTTGTTCGGAAGCTTACCAGTTGATACTTGAAGCTTACTACTATATATGGAGTGGTGGCCTTCAAATATCCATACACTCCAACCTATGGCAGCCTCATGTCACATGCATGTGCATAGTTGATGTGGACTTAACTATCCATTTTTAGTGTCAAAATAAAGGTCATGACAAAAGGTTATGATCTCCGATCAGTTCTTTTTGGCTATCTGGGTTTGAATAGTTAATCCAAAAGCAACTAATTAACCCTCATGCATGTATCTAAGTTCCTAGGGTTCTTCCAATGTCTGAAAAGTTGAAAACAACGAGTTGGTAGCCATAGCTGATTCTGGAGCTTAATTAGTTTGAACTGAGTGAGTCTGATATTATTCGTTTATAGTTTCAATATGTGTATTTCACATGCACGATCATGATGAAGGAGAAGATGAAGAATAATCATGATGATGATGCTATGGTGCAGAAGCACTGCTGCCGCTGCTGCTTTCGGCAGCAATGGCATTACAGAACGATCGTGATAAAAGTGGTGACAACTGACAAGTCCCACATTACTTAATGAATAGTAATCATGATAAACATAGCAAGAACACGTGCTGGATGTCCAGAAATCTTAATTAAGGACATGGATAATTCAAAAAATAATAAGGAAAATAAAATGTCTATACTCGAAGAAAACCCTGATATATGAGAGCAATGACCATATATAGTTCTACGCTTGTACCTTCTTTTTCTTTTCCCCAGTGCTTTGCTTTCTGTTGCTTTCTCAGGACATGTTCACGGTTTAGCCAATTCACACGGATACATATGTCTTTGAGACGTGCGATGACAAAAATGAAAAGAAGAGGGCAATTATAAAGAATATCTGTACTTGTGCCAAATGTATCCGTATAATTGAAATTTAAAATTTGAATTTAGAGTGCAATGGTGATAATATACACAACCAATGTCCTAAAGAATATATATAAATGCTTGGTGGGATTCAATTGAATTTTGAACTTCGAAGTGAAAATGTAATGGTGATAACTACCAATTTTTCTTTTTTTGGTGGAACTCCGACGAAACTAAAAGGGACAGAATAAGAGTTTTCCAATTTTTGAAAAAGGTGGAACTCACAGGTTTACCAACAATAGGGAGGAAAAAAAAAAAAAAAGAATATGTGAAAAAAAATCCGGCCAATGAGAAGGACAAGATGAGTTCTTTTGCCTTTTAAGTGGTAAGTGAAGGTAGAGAATTGAGTTAGGATTAGACTAGATCATCAATAATTCTAGATTTTTAACTTTTAGAAAGAGAAATGGAACATAGACATACATGTTTACCAACATCAAGGATTTGTAAAAATAAAAAAAATTGAAAAGGGCAAAAAAAAAAAAAAAAACAAACAAACAAAAAAGAATGTAGAAAAGAATTCTGGCAAAACTAAGAGGAAATGGCGCTATAAGGAGGGTCCCCAAAGGTTGATTTTGGTGGATGAGCTTGACTTGGAGTAGAGAGTTGCAACATGAGAAAAAAAGGGGCCAATGAGAAAGACAAGATGAGTTCTTTTGCCTTTGGGATTAGCCTAAGTGGTGAGTCAATAATTCTCAATTTTTAAATTTTAGAAAGAGAAATGAAACGTAGACATTGAAAAGAATTCCGGCAAAACTAAAACTAAGAGAGAATGGCGCTAGAACAGGGATTTGCTAAAAAAAAAAAAAAAAAAATGGTGTGAAATATCAAAATGCGCTAGAAGGAGGGTTCGAACCTCCGACCTTGTGGTTAACAGCCACACGCTCTAACCAGCTGAGCTATTCCAGCTACTTGTTAACTGACAATATATTCTCCACTCAAATAACATAGTATCGATGTTGATGGGTTGAGGGGTGCCCATGTGGTTGGGGTTTGTGACTGACTGTGCATCCCTTAACCGCCCTTCATTGGTAGCGGACCGAGTGGTTGGCGTCTCCCCTTAACCGATATTCCCAAAACGAGTGGCACCAAACCAACCTCCCTCAATTCTCAAATCCCCTAAATTATATAAACAACCGCATTATTACCCACCAAAAAAAATATAAAAAAATTTAATCAAATTTCATATCACTCATCTCTCTCTCTCTCTCTCTCTCTCCCAAGCTCACAGAGAGATAATAGTCCCGTTTTGAATCTTTCTTCAGTACCGAAAAAACTCGCCGCCGGCCATGACTCTCCAGCTCCAAGCCCCGTCGTTCGGCGCCACCATTTCCTCGCTCCCTTCTCCTCTCACCCGCTCCACCCTCCGCTTCGTAATTCGAGCTCAAGGTTCGAAATTTATGCTTTCATTCTATTTTTGTGAATTCCCAATTTGTTGGGTTTTCGGATTTTGTAGCCCTAGTTTTGGTATCTGAGTGAAAAGTGAAAAACTTTGAGGTAGGGGGACTGTAATTGAAGCAATTTTTTTCCGGGTTGGATTAGGATAATTTATTTGCTATTTCGTTTAATGCAGCGTATCAGCCACAGAGTGATAGTGTTTTTGAGATTTTGTTTTAACCAAAAAAAGATTGTGTTTTTGATTTTAATGTTGGGGTTACATTATATTGATGTGTGCTAGAAATAATGTGTTGTGGCAGTTGAACCGACTGAGAAGTCTGTTGAGATTATGAGGAAGTTTTCGGAGCAGTATGCTCGTAAGTCCGGGACATATTTCTGTGTTGATAAGGGTGTCACTTCTGTGGTTATCAAGGTACGTATCGAATTCGATAAGCATAGTTCTTTAGTTCAATATTTTGCTTCTGTGGTTCCTGTTATCTCCATTTATATCACGAGGGAAGCTTTATTTGGAGCAAAGGATTTGTTATCTCCATTTCTTTATCTCGACCGTGGCATTTGATTGTTCGTAAGAGAAACTCATTTTTGGATTTAAAACAGGGATTGGCAGACCACAAAGATTCATTGGGTGCACCACTTTGCCCTTGTCGGTAAACATCTGTTCTTTCATATTGTTTTTGAATTGGGGGCCTAGTTTTATCCTATACTTTTAACTCCTATCAGGTGTTGGTGATAAAAACAGTCATGTTCATGCTTTCCGAGTCTGAACTCTACTGTGTTGCAGGCATTACGATGACAAACCGGCAGAGGCTGGCCAAGGCTTTTGGAACTGCCCCTGTGTTCCCATGAGGGAAAGGTAAATTCCATTTTATTATTTAACGAAACTAATGAGACGAAGTAATCAAAGTGTAACAACCAGATTTTTTTTTCTTTTACATTCTCCATGTTCAGTAAGTTGTAGATTCAATACCTGATTGAAATTTAGTTGAAAACCTGGCAAATACTAGGTGTAATGTGATATACTGATGTCCTTACGAGCATAAGAGTTTGGTAATCAGATATTGAAATCAAAAGATACAAATAACAATAGCCTTGCTAGATATGCATTAAAGTGAAGATACTTGTGTTGCAACTACTTGCCCTAGTAATGCGAAGATGTGTTCTTTATATCCACTCTATCAGATAGTTACACGGGTCATATAAAAATCTTTGTTGGAAAACTATTGGATACATACTTAAGATTAAAGCATATCATCAGCATAATTAGAGATATAATGTTGTGCAAAAGTAGGCAGTTTGTGCTGGTCTTATTATTCTTTGTTGTTCTTAAGATAGTGGGGTTTGTAGAAATCCTACATGTTGATCGGCACATACCATTCCATTTCTGTTTCTTCTTTCATAATTGCCTAAACCAACAATTTCAGTCTTTCCCTCATTCTTATCCAAAACCTGTCTCTCAAACACACTTTGTCTCTCCACCCACAATACACACGTGCGACTTACAATCATTATTAGATTGAAGTTATTTGATGTCAACGTTGGATATAAGTTGTAGATTGACTAGTTTCTGTTCTAATCCAGGCATCTTACACAAGAATAACCAAATAAACTAATTAGAATGTGCAGATGCAATAAAAATCCCAATGAGTAACGAAATTGAACCACAACCTTGTCAACACACTTTGATTCTGACGTGTATACTTTTCCCGTCATTATATGCCAGCTTATATATGCAAATCCAGTTCATGTTAAATTGTAAGATTGTCTTGGCAGGAAGGAATGCCACTGCATGCTCTTTCTCACCCCTGAAAATGATTTTGCTGGACAAGATCAGGTAATTTATATGCCTTTCCTTTAGTTCATCAATTGCACATTTCGACTGTGGTTGCTTATGATCATATAATAGTTTTACAAAATGGCTGTTGAGTTAATGCATATAAAATGGTTGCTGTTTTGTTCTACAAATATGTAGTTCAAATGGCTGTCTAGTTATTGCACATAGAATGTTCTTCTTTAGTTCTGATGTATATCAGTGTAAAACATAAAAACGCTTTTTCGTTGATGATGTTCTCTTGCAAACTGATGGCATATTCATGGCATAATACTCTAAATCTTTTTCTACATATATCTAATTTTTTGTTCCTGTAACTCTTCTGCAATGCAGACCATCACCTTGGAAGAGATCAGAGAATCAACGGCAAACATCTAATAAGCTTCAATGTGTATTGAAAATTATGTATAAACTGCCCACTTATGTATTTGATAAAAGGAAAAGAGTAAAAGAGTTCATCTTTTAATGTCTCAAACTAGACTATCTGATCTTAACTTTTTTTTTCTTTGTTTTTATCTGCATACAATTTTCATTTGCTTCTCTTCATTTTAGTTGAAGCACACGTAACTGACTTAAGGCAAAGGCATGTCTTACCATCTGTAGCCAATAGAAACAGACAATGTTCTTTCTATTTTTTTTGTTTTTGTTTTTGGCGAAGAAAACAGAGACGGTTTAGAGCACCACCCAATTTGTTGCATAGCCTCCACTGGCCGTAGTGGTTCTTTGAGTGCAGGCGTTCAAGATTTTGGTGCTAATTTTAGAAATTAGAATTAGATATTAAAAATTAATAACTCAAATTCCTTTTGCCACTGTTAAAATTTCAATTCTCCAAACTGTAATAGGAATCCTGACCATGGAAATGTATAATTCCAACATTGTAAAGGTCATGGATTCGATTTTCATTGAGATATGTAACAAGCTTTTTAACCAGGGAAGTAGCCAGGATCTAGATTTCGGGTGGGCTAATTTAAGGCTTTGCTTACAAGAATTTTTTTTCTTTGTCGATATAATTCGATAGATTTTGACACTAAACTTTAGAAGAAAAACTGATGGAGAATGTTGTAAGTAAAGAAAAATGGAGAACAAAATGTGGAAAGAGCAAAGAAAAACAGACAAAATTTGCCTTTAAGAGAAGAAATAAAAAAAAAATACTAATAGGTAAAATTAATAGAAAAGTTGTAAAAAAAGAAGGGAAAAAAGGGAGGAGAAAATGGGGAAAGGCAAAAAAAAGAGGGGAAAAAAAAAACAGGAACTAAAGAGAAGAAAATGATGCAAAAAAAGAAGAAAGAAAGTTAATAACAAAGAAAACAGCCCAAGGAGATTCGAACCCAGGTCTACACTTTAGAAAGAGTCAAAATGCTTGACATTTTACCAACTCAACAAAAGTGAGAGAGCCTCACTCAAAGAGCAATCTTATACTATTTAAATGATTGGAAAGATTTTGGGTTGGGCTGTAGCCCAAGCAGCCCATCACGTGGCTACGTCCCTGTTTTTAACAAAGAAGGAAAGGAATCCCGGACCAGAAGGAAGCTCCTCAACACTTATATATACCCAACCTTACAAGCGCTTGATTATTTGGTCGGTATGTCGATCCAAAATTGCAGCCGTTCAGAAGAACATGATTGTAATCAGGGGAGCAAGTTGTTGAAACAAGTCCCAGATGAGATTATGGAATTAATTCTGCAGCGGCTAGACATATTAGACTACCTTGCGTTTCGTCAAGTATGCCATCCTTGGCGTGCCCTAAGCAAGCGTTGCCGTCCTGCTCCAGTGCTCCTCATCAGCTTCCATGGCTTCTGTGTTATCCTCATCCCTTCTACATCCAAGACCACCGCTTTGTAAGCTGTCTCAGTGATTCCAGGACTCACAATTCAGTCACGCCAAAGTTGTTTTATAAGTCGAGATGTCTCGGATCAGTTGAAGGCTGGTTGATCATGGCTGCGCTCATTCATAGAAGTTCTCCTGTTGTTAACTTCTTGTTGAATCCAATATCAGGTTGCCGAGTCGAGCTCCCACCGCAGTCCACAATTTCAGGCCCTTGGAGCACCGAACTCGACTTCTTAAGTAAAGCAGTGGCCTCTTTCGAACAAACGAGGCTAGAACAGTGTCTTGTGGCTAGGCTTTGTGACGCTGGTCGTTTGGCTTTCTGTAAAAACATTGATGCATCATGGACCCTCGTTGAGGCCGCAGAGAGGAATGTGGTTCTCAGTTTTAAAGACGTAGAAATAATCGATGGGAAATTATATGCTGCAACAACCGACAGCAAGACTTTAATGGTGTTTAACGTCCAAGGTGTTACCTACACTACAAGAAAAAACATATTTAACAACATGCAATTCACGTTGTCAATAACTTTTGACAACGTTTGCCGCATGTTGTAGATGCCGGAGTCATTAAAAGTCCCCGAGTCCTTAACATCGAGCTTTGAACGTTGTCGAAAAGAGGTGAAGCATGTTGTTGTAATTATTCAACAATGAGCTATGCACGTTGTCATAAATTTTCGACAACGTTTCAAGTGCATGTTGTAAGTTTTAACCATGAGCTCTGCACGTTGTCAAAAATTTTCGACAATGTTTCAAGCGCATGTTGTAAGTTTTAACAACATTCTCAGCATGTTGTCTTTAGTTTTCGACAGCATACATGGTACGTTGTCATATTAATGGATACGTTGTTATAAAATTTCAGTACATACTATTGCACCCAATTTGCTGGGTTATGCTTTCCTGTACCTCTGTGACTCACCATTACTTAAACTCATTCACATGCCAATATTAGTACACACTAACCATGTATGAAAAATATACATTTCATTAGGAGTGCCACATTCTCTTATACATATGTTCTTTACAAAACAAGCATGACAAA
Organism: Rosa rugosa; assembly: GCF_958449725.1. Taxonomy (NCBI): domain Eukaryota; kingdom Viridiplantae; phylum Streptophyta; class Magnoliopsida; order Rosales; family Rosaceae; genus Rosa; species Rosa rugosa. The sequence goes on from NC_084820.1 coordinate 69,539,261, forward strand.
GTACTGGATTCTTTGTTCATCAGCATTGACAAAACATGCATGGTACTCCCTCACCTACATAAATTCTCTAGTAAAGCAAAATGTACCTGCTACTTCAACTACTAAGGGAGCATTTTAATGGAGCTTTTGGGCCATGCAAGAGTGCTTCCTACAGCTTCACCAAGTTGTTTGGCATCCATGGTTGCTCTATACACTTCCATAGTCTGATACTCATCAAACACCACATCAACCCAAACCTTCCAACAATCTCATTTGTTGAAGAGATCTTCCCTTCAGCCACCACTTCATCTTCTTCATAATTGTTCCAATTCAAAAGTGCACATCTTCTATTTTCAAGATCATTGCTTGGAGCATTGATTGGTCGACTTGATTGTTGTGACTACAAATATAAGAAATTAAGAGAGAGAAATATTGGTTTAAACATCTAACTAGAAGTTGTTTCACCTAAAATTCACAAGTCTTACAAATTATAGCAGACATTACATACCTGAGAAGTAGCATTTATCATTTTCTTCAACCTGAGTGGCCTTTAAAAGAGCTTCAAGCTTTGCTTCAACCTGAGCAAGCCTCTGTCACCATCAACACTTTGCTCATGTATTCTTACCTACTTTTGCACTAGGAAACAAGAACCACATGCAGGCAGCACGACATCTTTTATTGTTAGAACCATTTTGGATGTGTATATTATACTGTGTGCTTAAAACAAATGTTTATTCCTCTGGAGATACCAAACTAAAACAACACAAAAGCGACTTAGAAAGGCATACCATTCATTCGCCAAAGTTTCACTTGTCGATCATCAGCTCCAGACACAATCAGAGGGAGTGTAGGATGGAATGAGGCCCAATTAACACCCCGATCATGGCCTTCCAAGACATACTTAACAACAGCATCAACTCCACCAAAGAAATCTGCATTCATTTGACTCAGTCATAGGATGTCATCTGCAGGCGCAACCGTTTTCTTCCTGAGTGCACCAATATCCCAAACACGAACAGTTTGATCCAATGATGCTGAGACAACAAGATCCTCCTTGGGATGGAACAAGGCACACATGACGTAATGGTTGTGTCCAGTGAGCACAGAAATACAAGTCCGGGACTGCCAATTCCATATTCTGATAGTCTGGTCATCACTGGCACTCACAATCCAAGGGTACTCATGATGGAATTGAACAGTACGGATGTAATCAAGGTGTCCAAGAAGAGTAAACAGGCACCTATGCAACTTATAATTCCACACCTTGATCTTGTAATCATCCCCTGCCATTTGAACATAAACAATAAATAAAGGTCCTTCAAGGCTCTCTCCAGAATCAGAAGGCCATCACAATATAAAACAATTTTACAAACAAGTAATGCTCATTAATGTGAAAATCAAGAACAACGCATGTATGAGTTAGGTTGTGCACAACACTTCTAACAGTTTTCGAGTATAGAAACGCTTAATGAAAGTAATAGGTTATAGTTTTTATTTGCCTGGCATCAAAAGAAAAATTCTAAATTGGAGCTTTCCCTTTTGTTTTATCTTTTATTGCCTGAATACATGTGAATAAAAACCAATTAATAACTGAAATCCATTAACTATAACAAGAGGAAAATTCAAGTAGAAATAGCTATCCTTGAGTGAACAATATGTTTGGTTGGTTTCGTACATACTGTGAGAGGAAGAGAATGACAAATATGAGATAGACAATGGAAGAGGTTTTGTCATTATCCTAGAATGACAAATATGAGATAGACAAGTGAAGCAACAAATAAGAAAACTATAAAGCAACCATATGACATCTTTAGCCATATAAAGAAGAAACTTAAAATGTATAGGAGTGTATTATTCACCGCAATGCATGGAGCAAATGCATAAGGAATGCCCGTAGCTCGGACTTCAAGAGCAGTTGCAGCACCAATTCTTTTCACCAGTTCAGGATCCCTGTATACTGAAATTATTAAATATAAAGCACATTTGACTAACCACATTGTCCAAGCCCAACAAGATGATGCAGATTTTGGCTAAATAGTAGCATGATGATGCAGTATGTTCTGAAATTTTAGGCTAAGAAATTGAAAAATCTACTTGCCTGGTCGCTCCAAGCCCAACATTATGCGGCAAATTCTCACACTAAACTTAGCCTATTCCAATTTGCCTCATATATTTTCGAAACTAAACAATTTGCAGAACTATAAATGTCAAAATTCCATGCTATTCTACTCTACCTATTTTCTCAAAATGCAGAAAACTAGTCATAGATTGCAGCTAACTAAACTTTCTTAATCAATTGTAGATACAATAAGAGAAGCCCATTCAATTCCACATAGCCATATACTCAATTGCCCATTCAATTCCACATAGCCATATACTCAATTGCCCATTCAATTGAGTATATGGCTATGTGGAATTTCCGAAAATTTTCGAACCAAACACTGCCATGAACGAACAATAAGTCAAAAAAAGTACCTGTAATCAGAATCGGAGAAGCATTGCAGGAATCGAAGGGAGCTGATCTTCTTGGGAACCAAAGACAGAGAAGCCGAGCTGAGCTGAGAGACGCTGCGAGTGAGAGAGAGAGAGAGAGAGATCTGAGCTTTTGAGAGAATTTGAAATTGAAAACTGAGAATGAAGAGCGATTGGTACCTGGAGACGAGTTGATGGCGGGAGGGAAGGACTGCTTGAAGTCTGAAACGACTAGGTGGCTCCGACTCCGTCGAACATTATGAAGGTCACCGTCGACTGAGGCGAGAGCTTTTGGTGGCGGGAGACGAGCTTTTGGCTTCGACTAGGGCGTTTAGTGGCTTTGTAAAAGCTAGGTCAACCAAATTTCAAATTTCTCCTAAAATTTAGAAAAAAACGGACAGCTCCCCTCACCAATTTTTTTTTTTTTTTTTTCTCAAAGTTTTGACAGCGTTTGCAACATGTTGTCATTCTGAAATTTTCAACAACGTGCACACCTGCTTGTTGATAACTTAATTGACAACTTGCAGATAACAACACGCAAAGTAGGTTGTTGATAACCAAATTAACAACGTGCAAATGACGCGTGTGGTGTTAAATGGTTTACTACAACGCACATTATTTGCTCGTTGTCGAATACTGTAAGTAACAACGAACATTTAGAACATGTTGTTATTGTGATGTTGTGGTAGACTACTTTTCTTGTAGTGCTATACCGCTGAAAGGGTGGTTAAGCTTCCCTATAGCAGTATCGAAGTCTATCGGGTGATGGATAGCATTGTGTATGGCACTTACATTTCCGGTCCCTACATAGCAAAAGATGTTGCAACGAAGGATCTGTTTATCGTTTATTCTAAAAGTGTTGCCTCATTTAATATTTCTGATCGTTCGAGTCCTTATTATGCCCAAGGATTTCGAGTGTTTAGGTTAGAGTGCAATAGCAGTGATGATCCTCACTGTGAAGAAGTTTTTGATCTTGGTGACCGGACATTGTTTGTAGGCGACCTTGCCACCAAAATTATATCTTCTAGCAGCGACCTTAGTGGTTCTGATAATAAGAGACTTAAAAGAAACTGTATTTATTATGTTTTATATCGGAGATATAATTATAAAGAGTCCAAGATAGAATTTGGCGTGTTTTCCTTCACAGATAAGAGCATGAAACTCTTGACTTTCCCTAAGTATGCCTCCCTTGAGGGATTGTTCAAAGGAATGTTGGTTTGGTTCACGCCAAATCCTTGGTAATTCTATGAATCATGCATTTCAGATTTAATCAAGTTTATTTACTTATTTATGTTGGGTAACTAAGTTACCGTAACTTGTGTCGATCTTCAACATTTATGTATGATATGGAAGTTCAACTTGTATATTAATATCAAATTGTTTTTTATTTGCATATATTCAATAGTCTAGTTCCAATCTAACCATTAAAGAGTTAAATTAACCTTCAAATAGCATCTCTACAAAAAATCAATGCAAACAAAAATTGTTTATTCATTAAGTCAGATCAAACAAATAAATAATTAATTATGAGAATCTTAACTTTCACCGAAACTGTTCATTGAAAAAGTGGCTTTACAATTTTCACAGACAAAATTTATTGCAGTCGACGAATGGTACTTTATTTTTTTACAAGTTCTATGAGTTTTAAAGAAGACAAAAAAGAAAAAGGCAAAAGCCTGGAGACTCGTTGGATTTCTAGGACGAACAGATCTCAACGGTTGTAAAAACTTGAGCTTTAGAAGAATGAGACAGTCGGCCCAATCAGATTGACCTGACCCGGCGCCAATTCCTTAACTCCAAAGGACACACATGAAGCCAACGCCACGAAATTTGATTCCTTTCTCTAAAATCACTGCATAGATTCTAGGGTTTCTACTCGGCTTTCCTCTTCTGCAATTAGATCGCCAAAACCCACTTTACGCATTTGGCTCGCGGCTATGTCGAAGCCCAGGGTCACCATCACCCTCGGTCGCTCTGGTCAGGTACTTTTTGCTTCTCACATTCCATAAATCTTTCATGGTTTTTCAGGTTTTGATCGATTAGAACTTTTCGTTTCAAAAAGGAAGATTCTTTTCACAGACTGTGTTGTGGGTTTTGTAAATTTCAATACTTTTTCTGTTTCTGTTTATAATTGAGCTTGAATTTGTCGTAACTTAGCTATTTTTTGTGCCATGGAGGACTGAAATAGTTGTTTTGGTTGTGCTTGGATTGTTGAGCTTGAATTGTAGGTTGATGGGTTTTGTTTGTGTGTGGATTTAGTTGCTTATTGTGGAAGTTTTGTAGGTTGTGGAGAGGGGAGGGACATCAGACTCTGTAAATATGCGTGGCGAAAGAGCTATGGTTTCGGGAGGTAAACGATCAATGGGAGACAGGCTTGGGAGTAATGCTTATGGAAAGCGGTACTTTGTTCCTTCTCTCTTTAACTTGTACATGACACTGATCAGCTTAGTATTTGTTTGGGAAGTTTTGTGATGCTGTAGGTTGGGAATGATTGTTTTTCCACTAGTTTGGTTCACATAGTTTTAATGGCATAACAGCCACACCACTCTACAGTGTAACCCACCATCACTGTCACATATAGATGTTGAAGCTTTTACATTTTCAAAATGGTAGAATTGTTAATGCTAGCCTTACCCAAAAAGGATTAGAATTTGGGAGTAGGGAAGTGCATTTTGTTTCCTTAATCAGGTGTATAATGTAAAAAACGTGGAAGTGTCTTCTCTTTGAACATGTTTCAGAAGCTTATGAGAAGAGAAATGTGTTTCTCCAATTTGTACAATTTGTAAAAATCATCGTTTGTTTGCGAAGGTGGTAACATGTTTATGATTGTGGATATTTGAGGATGGGTAGTTGCTGTCTGCATTGTTATGTTATTTATATCTGTCATGATGTGTTGAATCCGAATTTCCAGGCAACGAGGAGATGGAATAAAATGGAGAGGGGGTGACGATACATTACATGGTAAACCATCTTGTCTGAATTGTGATATTACCAATTTTTATGTATGATTTATTATCTTTTTATATTTTTTCTTTGTATTGACTTTTGTTCATTAAAACAAGTGAAGATTCACAAATCAGTCGAAATGACCTCAGATTGAAACTGTTGCGCAAAAGATCATTTAAGCAAAATGGGGGAGTTGCAGAACGCAAGCAGATGCTCCCGCGCCCAAAGCTGTCAAAACCTGCTCATTCTGCAGTGAGGTATCAGATGCCACGGCACAAGTCAGAAACAAATGAGAGTAGCTTCCTGAGGCAAATTCCTCCCAGGGAAGCTGCAGCTGATTTGTATCATGTAAATCCACAGAGGAACTTCAACTCTTCTCAAAGTAGAGAAGGATTCCGAGCTAGATCCCCCGATAACTTTGTGAACACTTCTTATGGGCCATCACCTCAAAGAAACTCCTTCAGGGCAGCTGACGCTCCTAGAGCTGGCCAGTTCCTGAGAAATGGTATGGTTGGTTCGTCTCAGCCAACAGATTCCTTCCTTTTCAGAACAAAATCTAACCCTCAAACTGCCAAGCCAGCTGGACAGCTTGTGCCAATAAATTACAGCATGCAAAAAGTCCCTTATATGGTACTACTTTCTGGCTGTTGCACCACTTTAGCTTCCTTTTTATTATCACTTCTTTCACTTTAGTAATTTGTATAATATCGCTCTCTCTGCACTGTACAGGAGGAGGAACCTCCAAGTGTTGCTAGTTTATTGCATAGACTTGGTTTGGGCAAATATGCTATTATTTTCCAGGCTGAAGAAGTAAGTAACCTACTGTTAAGTTTATCAAACAGATTTTTAGAGGTGTGCCTGTCTTATTTGATTGTCATTTATTGGCCTTTTGATTTCTGAGACAGCAGCAAGAAAGTCATATATTAGAATATGAAGTTCTGATGATTTCAAGGATTAATGTTGATAATCAAATCTTTTCTCTTTTGGTTTTGGGCTTTTGGCCTTAATGCTTTGATTGTCTGATTTGCAGGTGGACATAGGTACTCTGAAGCAGATGGGGGATAAGGACCTTAAAGAGCTGGGTATACCAATGGTAATATTAATGCACCAATACGTTATCTTTGTTCTGATCTATATCTTTATCCTAATTTGTCCATATCATCAAGCATGAAGTTTCAGTGTTTTGTTCTGCTAGCTCAGTTGTGTATCCTTCTTGTGTTTCCCGTTGGTAATTCATTGCACAATTCTCACAGAAGGTTGTTTAATTTGCAGGGGCCAAGGAAAAAGATTCTTCTTGCGCTTTTGGCCCGCGGTAAACGACCGCCGCCACCGTAATTTTTACTTTGAATGCTGCAATGTGTAAACAGCATTTCTGTTGTTTTTACCTCTCACATGTTGTATCAGAGATATTGAGTGTAAGGTTGAGGTTTGATTAGGGGTTGTTCAGTTGAATAATTTCCTCCATAGGTGTTGCTGGTTTGAACATGTTTAGCATACCATTCGTTTTACATATAGAAGCGGGACATGAGCAAATGTATGTATTTACATCTAGTGTTCAACATGCTAATTGATTATTTTGTATATTGACATGAGTTTACAGTAGTCTTGTGAGTTTGAATATACATGATTATTGGAAATTTGAGACTTGGCAATGTGAAGAATTTCAATTACCATAGCACAAATACAGAATTTGATTGTTTACATGAAAGTACTGAACTTTGAATGAAAAAACAAAAGCCCAGTAATCTCTTTCTCAAAATGCCCTAACTGATGGAGTACTGGGAGGAGACTTGGAACCCCTCTCACTCTTCCCACAATCTTTCCCATTCCTCGAAGCAAAAGCAGCCAAGAACCTCCCATTCCAGGCCCCTCCGTTCGCCGCCACAGGCACCGCCTTCGCTTCCTTCTTACATTCATGGTCTGCCGGAAACCGGTGCTTGAGGCAGACCTTCAAATGGCAAGTCTTGCAAGTACTATTATTCGAAAAGGTCAGAATCTCCTTGCACCTCTTAACAGGGCATGTGGGCTTCTTCTTCTTTTTCGGGTCGCAATCCCCGGACTTGCTGTGCCTCTCCAGCAACACCTTCTGGCTCGCTTCGCCGTCGTGGCCGGTGGTCTCTATGGAGGTGGAGCAGACTTCACAAATTATCACTTTCCGGCTGTTGTGGTCGGATTTGGGGCAGTCGTGGGACTTGTAAGAGCGGTGTTCGACGCAGAACACGTCATGGCAGCCGGCGCATTTGAAAGGGAGGAAATCGAGTTGGTGGCAATCAGGGTGCTGGCAATGTCTTCCCAAATCTGGAAAAGCTTCTGTTCCTCCTGACATGTTTGGTTTTGGGGTTTGATCTAAATGCAATGAGAAGGAGATTTCAATTTTGGGGCAAAACTTAACGAGGAGGGTTGTGTGGTTGAAGATATATATAGAGGGTTTGGGTGTTCTGGGGTTGGCTTGGAGGAAAAGCCAAAGCCAAACCCAGATTGAATGAGGAAGAAGGTTCTAGTTTTCACACGCTTCCTTTCCCGGAAAGGAACGGATTATTCATTATTGTTTTTTTTTTCTTCCTCTTTTCCGCGGTTTATAATGAGACGTGTTTTTATGGCGTCATCACAAACGCACACGCCCAACTGAAAACCCAATCTTATTATGATATAATTAGAAACAATGTAACTAATGTGGGTTGGTTGAGTTGGCATGGATGTATTTGTGGTTGAGCTCCAATTTAAGTTAGATTTCTACTGCGATCTGTAAATCTCTTGTGAAAATTCATACCTAAGAGCTGTGATCACAAGTACGTGTCCCACGTCAGTTTTTCAAGATTGATTTTGTAGCCTTGTAGGTCTTACCAAAAAACTAAATAAATTAGAAACAAGGTAAAAACACTTGAGTTACAAAGGTGAGTGAGGTAACTCTCATTGTTGGGGTTTTTACGACCTTAGAGCTGAAGCCCAATTCCCAATAAGAGGATTAAGAGGGGTTCTGGGTTTAGTCTACGTATTGGGTTTTATTTTCTTAAAATCTCATTATCATTCTGAGTTTAGAATTCAGCACTCAAATTGAAACTTAAAATTAAAAATGATTAAAAAAGGGTGGTGCTATTCACACACCCCATTTATTTTTTTATTACTTTAATTCAATTCTTTTTTACAAATTACCCTAACTACCATTTCCTGCAATTCTGATTCTTTTTCTTTTTCTTTTTCTTTTTTCTTTTTTCTTTTTTCTTTTTTCTTTTTTCCATTTGACAAGTCAATCATGAATCAAACATCAATACATCATTATACAATAACTTAAATTATTTTTGTTTACCTATAAATGAAGGAAAAATAATACATTCATTTAGTGAAATGACCTGTATTATTAGACAAGGTATATGCTTCCAAGGTAATTACGTTCATCCAACTGAATATAAATTGCAAAGTTTGTCCTCAGCCTTGCATAATAATTCTTATTATTTATGGATGAGTGTTCTTTCAGTACAGTTATCTAAAATGCATTATATTAAGAGTTCATACCATTGATTTTGCGTGTGTCTACATTTGTCTAGTCCTTCAGGTAAGTCTTATTCAAACAATTAATTTTGAACTATATTCCTTTTTTTTTTTTTTGTACAGACAAATTTCTCAAATTTGCAGACTACGTTTGGAAATGGCTTATTGCCAATCTATAAGAGACGAGAAACTCTAGTAAGTTAGGTGCAATATTGGAACCCGAGACAACAAGGGAGTAAAGCATGCGTCTTACCCCTCCTCTTGTATGAGGACAAACTTTGCAATTTAGATTCAGTTGGATGAAAGTAATTACCTGGGAAGCATATTCCTCGTCTAATAATACAGGTCATTCCATTTAATGAACGTATTATTTTTCCTTCATTAAATAATGATGTTTGATTCGTGATTGACTTGCCAAATAGATAAAAGAAAAAAGAAAAAGAAACCGAATTACAAGAGAGGGTAGCTAGGGCAATTTGTAAAAAAGAATTGACATAAAGTAATATAAAAATAGAGGGGGTGTGTGAATAGATAAAATGAGTGTGTGAATAGCACCTCCCGTAAAAAATTAAAATTTATTTCTATTCTACATTTCTTACTTCTAAACTCAATAAAAGGTTGAAATAATACTTGGAACCCCAATCATAATTCATGAATAACTTCTCACACATTCTTTATCTATTATATTTGACCAGCACAACACGTTCCATCACCAATTTTGAATCACCCCATCATAATTCAATAACTTCTTCTTTATCTTTTATATTTGACCAGCATAACACGGTTCCATCACCTATTTTGAATCGCCCCATCTAAATTGTAACTATATTAAGTTGCTAACAGTATGATAGATTGATAGCAATCCCATTTATAGTGGGATTATATAATGAGTACATATGTGTCTTTCTTTATCATAAGCTCTTGTCAAGGGAGATATTGGAGCAGCAAAAGTATGAGAATCCAATTCCCTGCTCCACAAACTTGCAAAAACCCCACAAAATGTCCTTTTTTTTTGCCTAATATCCCTGCCCTGGGCAACAATAATAAGAAATTGAAATAAGAGATTATTAGAAGGGGCATTTGGCAAAGACCAGAATCAATATAATCTCTAATCAAAGACTTGGAACACCAGAATGGCAAGCAAAAATAAGGACCCCCTCCCATAAGGGGATGGAGCAAGTCAACAATAATTTGGGGTTTTTTATCATACAGATGGTGACCTACCCATGGATGGGATCACAAGGGCCATGAACTATTATCAACAACCAAAGAGCTCATGGCAATTTGTAAAGGTAGAACACGCTTTAATAAAGTTTTAACAGTGAGATAACAAAAGAGGATCAAACAACGAAAATTCTTAATGTCTAACACAGTGCATGCAATTAGATTGCTGTCATTGGATCTTAGTGGAAGATTGGAGCAATTTAAAGACAAATTAAGATACAATAATTCATGCTGCTAGTGACATTCACAACTCAAATGAAATGTCAATTTTATTCCGCCTTTATCAGATTATATTATCGTACAAGAAAAGTTGATTAACCTTGGACCCTCTCAAGCATTTTAAGTATTGGAAAAATCCTACACGCGAAAAGTGCAGGTAATATTTGGTGAATGCAACCAAAGCATAATTGAGCATTTGGGTTATTTTACAAATAATTAGGGGATCAATTAGGTCAAGGTTGTTGCCATGGATTCTCCCTGCCTTTCTTTCTTTGAAAGCTAAAGAAAATTAAATAAAAAATTAGAAAGGAGATACCAAGAATATCAGATTGTAAATTTTTCTGGACTAGTTTCACAGAAAAACCAATAATGACTGTCTTCTCCTACAAAATGAGAAGCTGGTTTCAACTGTAAAAATGAAGAAATCACCACTCTGAACTTATTAATTAGTCCATAAAGCTTCAGATTAAGGAGGAAAAGAAGGAAAAGAATCTGGTTTATGTCAAGATGGACCCATCTCTGTTGGGTAGAGAAAAGGAATCAATAGTACTTTGGTAAAAGAAAGGGGGATATTGTCCAGCCTAAAACACTGATATAAAGTAAGCAAAAATGAATGGCTACAGAAACTTAACAATTAAGTATATGCAATAATGATGAGAGTTGTGCTGTTCTAGTTGGAGATCTCTAAAGCAATGCAAATTAGTCAGAGACATACATATATTCCCATGAAAATACAATTTTGAAACAAAAGGGGGTCTGTGAGTGAGGTGAGAGAGCACCTTTTTCTTTCTTTAAACTTTCAGAATGGTGGGATCAAAGCGGCTTAAGCAGCGCGTATTTTGTCTGCAGAAGTGGCTAGAAGAGAAGCTTAATCCGTGTTTAGTCACGGATTAAAACGCTTTAAAATTTACCAACACATAATTCATAGCATAAAGTAGAGAAGAATAGAGATCGATTAGCTATTATAGCCTAAGCAAGAAAGGTAAAAGATGCTTTAGCTTTCGGGCTTTTCATGTAATGAAGTTGATGGGTGGGAAACTGGATTGGTATGAACAAACTTGTTAGGCTTAGTATTTGGTAACAGATTAAAGAGCAAAACCTAAGTCTTGTAATCATTTAAAGAATAAACCTCAAGGATATTCTTCCTTATAGTTCTACATACTCTTTTATGAAATCAAAACAATTTACATGAAAGAAAATGGTCACTTGCTTTGACTGCTATTGCTTTCAGGTCATAGTCCTACATACCCTGAAGTCATTGGGGTTAACAGAGACATACGTCACTGCAACCAATGCATTACGTTTAATCCAAGTAAATTAGTAACACTAATTAAGTCTGTTCTTTCTCCATGACAGGAAACAGTAGAGATTCAAACTTGTGTCGACCCTACTTTACAAACACAGAAAGACAATCGTAAAAAGCAGAGAAAGTGCTTTTGGATTCATATGCTTGGTGTCACATTCATATAGAACAGTGTCCAAATATAGTAGTACACTTCAATCAATAGAGCAATCCTGAAATGGAGATCATATTTCCCTTTCAGACAGCAAACAGAAATGAATGGGGGGAATTACTTGCGTAAATATACCTGAAGCTCTGGCTGAGTCTCTTCTTCTATGATTGAACTAATAGGAATCTGAATCCCATTCCCATCAAAACTCTATCTCCAAACTCCAACAGTCTCCTTCTCATTCACTTCTCTTTCAGTAACTGCTTTACCACAATACCACAACAGACCTGATCCTCAGCAATTTTAGAAACCCAAGAATTTCAGCTTATTCAAAACACTTAAATGGGGTTTAAGCATTTGAGCATAAAGCTAACATCTTTCATTTCATAAGTGAATCAATCCATCATTTCAGATATGGAGTTTAAAGGGGGTCTGATGAGATTAGTAGTCCACAAATCCAAAGAAACCAATTGCGTTTACGACGCCGGAGATAGATTAACAGAGATAATAAGCAGTGCTCGGAGCCCAAGCCGGAGATGGAAGCTCTTTCACAGGTCCTCCTCTGCAATTCCATCAAAGCCTTCAAAGCCTCAAATCCCAAGAGAGTTCATTTGCCCCATTTCCGGGTCGTTAATGGCCGACCCGGTTATAGTTTCCTCGGGTCACACCTTCGAACGGGTCTGCGTCCAAGTCTGCAAAGCCCTCAACTTCACCCCGAATCTCGTGGACTCCCCCCCACCTGATCTCACCTCCGTCATCCCCAATCTCGCCCTGAAGTCCACCATCCTCAACTGGTGTCAAAATTACTCTATTGCCCCTCCGAAGCCCCCGGACTCCATCTCCGCGGAGAAGCTCGTCCGTACATCCATGGCGTCCGATCACCGGAAAGTCTCGGTTTCCGAGACCGAGTCGCTAATCCGAGGCGTGGAGGAGAAGCCTAAAGTGAGCTTCAACCACGCGGCGACCGAGTTGAATCGTCGGCCGAGTCACTTCCACTCCAGCTCCGACGAGTCAGTCAGCCCCGCGGCGCTGACTCCGCCGCTGCCGTTCTCGACTCAGTCGAGCTGCTACTCGTCGCCTTCGTCTTCGTGTTCGGACATCGAAGCCCTGACGAACTCGAACGAGGAAGACGAAATCTTGGCCGGGCTCAGAAGCGCACACGTGTCGGAAATCGAGGAGGCTCTGACGTCACTGAGGAAGATCACACGGACCAGAGAGGACGGCCGGGCCCACCTCTGCAGTCCTCGGCTCCTCTCCGCCTTAAGACCCCTCGTCGTTTCCAGGTACGCCAATATTCAGGTGAACTCAGTCGCAGTTTTGGTTAACCTTTCGCTGGAAAAGTCAAACAAGATTAAGATCGTACGGTCAGGAATTCTCCCGCCTTTGATTGATGTGCTTAAGGCGGGAATGCCTGAGGCGCAGGAGCACGCCTCCGGTGTGGTCTTTAGCTTGGCGCTGGATGACGATTGCAAGACGGCTATCGGAGTATTGGGGGCTCTGCCGCCTTTGCTTCACTTGCTGAACTCGGAGGGCGAGCGGACTCGGCATGACTCGGCACTTGCTTTGTACCATTTGACATTGGTTCAGAGTAACCGGTCCAAGTTGGTTAAGATCGGGTCGGTTCCGGTTCTTTTGAGGATGGTGAAGTCGGGTCACATGACGGGTCGGGTGTTGCTCACATTGTGCAACTTGAGTTCGTGTGCGGACGGGCGGGCTTCGATGTTGGATTCGGGTGGGGTGGAGTGTTTGGTGGGTGTGTTGAGGGGGAATGAGTTTGATTCCCGGTCGACTCAGGAGAGTTGTGTGGCTACATTGTATGGGTTGAGTCGTGGGGGTTTGAGGTTTAAGGGGCTGGCGAAGGCGGCCGAGGCAGTGGAGGTGTTGAGGGAAGTGGAGAAGAGTGGGAGTGAGAGAGGGAGGGAGAAGGCGAGGAGGATGTTGGAGATGATGAGAGGGAGGGAGAAGGAGGAAGAGGAGGAAGTGGATTGGGAGGAGTTGCTTGACTCGGGGTTGGGAAGTCGAACTAGGCTTCAGTCCGGTTGTGGTGCATTGGGTGGGTCTTGTGTTAATTCGTCTGAGTTTTGAGTACATATTTTTGAGGTTTTCCTGAGTTTTGTGATTGTTGTAATTATTGAGGTTTTACAAAAGCTATATTATGATTTTGTGGCTTTAACCCTTGATTTCTTTCACCCAAATTGCAACAAAACTTTGATTTTTTGAGCAAAAAGAATGAATTCAATAATGAGAAAAGCTCTACTTCAATTACATTGTTCAATATTCTAATCTTAATGTTATTCAATCAATGCCATTAGCACTTTAGCAGCATTCTGATTCTATACCGAAATCAATTCATTCAGTTGCTCAAATCAATTACAGTAAAAAGCCATGAATATCTTTATCAAATATATATATATATATATATGAATTTAGAAATATACACTTCCTCATCTTTGAGAATCCGCCTGTTCATGCTGCTCAGGCTTATCTTGATGACATTTCTGCAGTTTCTAGAGCTAGGAGGAGCTCTTGCTCTAACATTTAGTTCTTTTTGTGGTTTTGTTTGGGCCTTTTAGGCCCCGCTTGTAACCAAAAAGAAATATACACTTCCATTAACAGTAAATCAGTCTTCCTTCTTATACACCACGATGCGAAGGTTTTTGAGAGTGGGTAACAAGGGTGTCCATAGATGTGTTTCGTCCCACTCATCGCATATCACTTCCTCTAACTGCTCAAGATCTGAAACTGATTGAGGCAGGTTTCTCAATTCGGAGCAACCACTCATTTGCAGCATTCTTAAACTCTTCAATTCACCAATCTGTTCAGGCAACTCCTTGATGATGCTGCAATTATGAATGTCAAGAAAGTTTAACTTTTTGAGATTTCTAATCGACTCTGGCAACTCTGACAACCTGTCACAGAACCTTAGACTCAATACTTCTAGATTGACCAAATTTCCAATCGCTTCAGGCAAGGCAGATAGCAAATCGCACCACATGATGCGGAGATTTGTTAAACACTTCAGCTCACCTATGTGTTCAGGCAATTTCTCAATTTTATGGCAAGCAGAAATCTCAAAATTTTTTAATTTGTTGAGATTTCCAATCGAGTCTGGAACCTCTGAAAGCTCTAAATTGTACCGAAGTCTCAACACTTCTAAATTGACCAGATTTCCAATCGCTTCAGGCAAGCCAGAAAGCTCATTACAACTGCCGATTGTGAGCTTTGTTAATTCAATCAGCTCGCAGAGCTCTGCAGGCAATTCCTCCAATTTGATGAACCAATCAATGAACATTTCCTTCAGATTTGGAAATACATGTGATAATTTGACAGGACCGTTGCCGAGAGATTCACCGTTTACCAAATATAACTTGTGTAGAGTCTTCAACTGTACCGGGCTCTCGGTTATGAAAGAAAGATTGAGGCCGTCTAATCTAATACTCCTTAGATTTGATAAGGAATCCAGAAGTTGAAAATTATCTATGGTACTATAAAAGCTAGAATTTATGAGAACGAGCATCTTGAGCTTTTCCATTTTCTCCACACATTCGGGCAAGGCAAAGTTATATTGCGTCTGAAAATTCAACACTAGAACCTGTGCTTCAGGTAGTTGCAAGTCGGGCCATTTCACAGAGAATTCTCCATCTGCGAACAAAATGTTATTTGATGCGAGTATCAAACGTGAAATAAATTACTATACAGACACTAGTTGATTGTTAAAGAGAGATTGAGAATGGAGAGATGGGACAACATATACACCAGTTGCTACATTTATAATCAAAGTTTTGTATGTAAATAATTGCATAAGTAATTACTACGTACCAGTTGAGATTGATACAAGACGAGCCTTGATGGGTTGATACTTCTGTTCACTCCACCACTTGGGAAGATTGTTTCCAGATATTTCTATAATTACTCTTTCTCTATGCTCCATCGGATCTCGTTTCGAATGGTAGATAGCCAATTCTCTAAGCAAATCATGTTGTTTAACAGTGTAGTCACTATAGTCTCCATCCTCCTCAACTAGGGGTGGACAAAAAACCGAAATGAGGTAGAAAACCGACCGAACCGGACCGGTTTTTCCGGTTCGGTAACCGAACCGATTACAATGTGACTGGAAATTGACAGAACCGGACCGAACCGGAATTGAACCGGGTCGGATTCGGTGTTAAGTGTTGAACCGACCGGTCAAAACCGGACCGAACCGATATTTAAATAAATATATTATATATATATATTTTATATATTTGTCTTCAGATCGTTGGTGGAACACCAAAACGTGTGTAGACCTGCCCACACGCGATCACACTTGTGTAAACCCTAAGACACCTCTGCCTCCTCATTTGACTCATTTCGAGTTTTCAACCCTCAGTCCCTCACTGCGCCTCTCTCTCACTCTCAGTCCGCCTCAACCTCGACCGCCTCCCTCTCACTCTCAGTCCGGCCTCAACCTCGCCCTCAACCCTCCCTCTCTTCCAGATCAGGTCGGCCTCGACGTCTCCACCTGTCTGTCGTCAGCTCGCCCTCCACGGCTCCACCTCTCTCTCGGGAGATCTCGCCCTCAACTCTCCCTCTCTTCCAGATCGGGTTGGCCTCTCTCTTCAGTTTTCAGTTTTCATTTTAATTATTAAATTTTGTGTTTTGATTTTAGGGACTTGGGTTCTGATTATTTCGAAAGTTTGATCATATCTCTGTGTTTTCACTTGTTTACAAGATTTGATCCATTTAACATGCACTCGGAGATGTAGTTTACCTGGAGATGTTAATTTAGTTCATTTTCCAAAAATATCAACTGTAGTAGTGTTTATGTTACTTTGTTATGAGTAAAACGATCTGTTTATGTGATACCATGTAAGGACTTTGATTTGGAACTGACTTCGTGTTGATTTGGAACTGACTGGCTTCGTGTTTTTTTTTTTTTTTTTTAAACTGTTGATGCAGAGGATGGATGAATCACTTGAGGTTCAACCACTGCTCATCGGGACTGAGGTCACTGGGAGCAGCATTGGCACTACTGCCGCTGATACCCCTATATCTAGTGCCATGGTTCCCCCTGCACTTCCACCTCCTGCTGGCACTGCTAGCCCTTCTTCGGAAGTACCTCAGTTGCAGTCTGGTACGAAGAGGAAGAACACAAGTGTGGTATGGGAGCACTTCTCGCAGCTGATGAATCCTGATGGTTCAAAGATGGCGAAGCCGAAGGCCAAATGCAACTACTGTCCGCAGACTTACTTATGCCACTCGAAGTTCAACGGCACGAGTACGATGAAAAATCATATGCTATATCAGTGTAAGAAGTGTCCTCTTTACATTCCCGCTAAAAAACAGAAAAATTTAGTGTTTGATTCGATAGATAATGGGGGGAAGTTAATTGCGAGATCTTTTGATAACGATGTGGCAAGGCTAGCTTGTGCTAGGATGGTAATTAGGGATGAACTACCATTTAGCTTTGTTGAAGGACAGGGATTCATTGATTTCATGAAGAGTTGTCAGCCACAGTTTAAGCTGCTGTCCCGTAGGTCAATTGCTAGAGATATTTTGGATCTCTATCAATTGGAGAAGACTAGGATCAAAAATATTTTAGCCACTTATGGTCAGAGAGTATCCCTCACCACTGATACTTGGACCTCAATTCAAAATATCAACTATATGGTACTCACAGCTCACTTTATTGATGATGAATGGGTTTTGCACAAAAGAATCCTTAATTTTTGTGTGATACCAAACCATAGGGGCAAAACAATAGGGCAGCTAGTTGAGACTTGTTTAATTGGGTGGGGAATAGAGAAAGTTTTCTGTATTGTCGTCGATAATGCTTCACCTAATCAAGTGGCTTTAGATTACATGAGAGAAAAGATAGGAAATTGGAAAGAGTTGGTCTTGAGGGGGCAGTTTTTACATATGAGGTGCTGCTGCCACATCCTTAACTTAATTGTTAAGGATGGAATGGAGGAGCTGGATTCCTCAATTGATTCGATTCGGAACTGCGTGAAGTACATTAGGTCAAGTCCAGCTAGGTTGGAAAAGTTCCGAAAGTGTGCAGCTCAAGAAAAAGTTGACCACAAGGGTGGGATAGTGCCTTTAGATGTGTGCACTAGATGGAACTCAACTTATTTCATGTTAGACATAGCAGTAAAGTACCGGAAAGCTTTTCTAAGGTTGGAGGATGAGGATTCACAGTTTGAATCCTATTTCAATGAGAGGGTTGGTGGGAAGAAAAGAGATGGACCTCCAATTGGTCTTGATTGGGAGAAGGCTGCAAGGCTGGTCAAATTTTTGAAGATATTTTATGATGCAACTCTCAAGTTTAGTGGGACACTTATTGTCACCGCAAACCAGCCATTGCTTTGGATGTGCACCATCATCGGAGAGTTGGACAAATGTATTCAAGGTAAATTACTTCATTTATTTCTGTTTTTTAATTGTTAAATTTTCTGTTTGTATAAAGTAGCATAACTAATTGCACGATTTCTGTTTTACAAGGTGATGATCCATTGCTTGTGAGCATTGGGATTTCAATGAAGAAGAAGTTTGACAAATATTGGGGGAGGCTTGAAGAGCTTAACAAAATCCTTTTGATAGCTGTGGTGTTGGATCCAAGGTACGGTTTTTATTTTGGTACTTGATATATTGCTGGACATGGAATATTTTTCCAGTTTTACACTGTTTTATGTTTTGTAGGTACAAGCTGCTGTACATGGAATATTTTTTCCCAAAACTGCAGCAAGACAAGTCCTTGGTGGGTTCGATGGTGAATGAAGTAAAGAGCATGTTTCTGCAGCTCTTCGTTGAGTATGCTGAAAATGATCCAGAGGCGGCACAAGCGTCTATCTCTGCAACTCAGCCAAAGTTTGATGCTGAAACTGCAATATTGGTTGAACACGACAGCTATGCTGCAAGCATGAATGAGTTCATGAAGCTTAGGCAGGAAAAAGATGTCGTTGAAATCAGGAATGAAGTTGATAAGTACCTGCTGGAGCCATCGGAGGACCCTTCAAACCCAAGCTTCCAAGTGTTGGATTGGTGGAAGGAGAATTGTGCTAGATTTCCCATTCTATCGCAAATTGCAAGAGATGTTATGGCTGTACCTGCATCAACAGTAGCTAGTGAAAGCGCCTTCAGTCTTGGAAAAAGGATTCTTGATCCATTTAGAGCAAGTTTGACCCCTAAAATGGTTGAGGCACTTGTTTGCTCAAGTGATTGGTTAAGGGCTACAAGTAAGCCACTGTTCAAGGAGCCCATTAGGGTTGAAATGGAGCAGTACGCCGAGCTTGAAAAGATGGAAGCAGGTAAATTACTTCAGTTTTGTTCTTGTCGTTTTAAAATTTGTGTTCTGTTTGATTGTTGAAAACTTGAAATTTGATATTGTGAATATGATGCAGATTCTGGTATAACAAATATTGGTGATCTACTCGAAGAGACTGTGTGATGGGTGAAAGCAGCTGCCTGTTCCAAACTAAGTTGCTGCATTTTTATTTGATTGGTTTAAATACTTTTATTTGTTCTTGATGATGGACTTTTATTAGGATTCAAACTGATGGTGGACTTTTCTTAGTATGGTTGATGGAGTTTTATTAGCTTGCTGCACTTTTAGTCTTTAGTTAGGTTGATGCACTCTGATATTTTGTCTTGCTGCTGCACTTTTGAAATTTGGATTTTGTTGAAATCTTAGGTGTTCATAAATGGGCCTTTAGAATGCCCCAGAAAAAGTCTTACAAAGCAGGGAAATTGAAATATTAATGAACTGGGCCTCGAAAATGGGTCAAAAACTCTAAATCGGTTTAACCCGAAACCGACCCGACCCGACCCGAATATTCGGCCCAACCGAAGGTTCGGTCCATTACATTCTACAACCCGTTTCGGTCCTGAAAAATCCAAAACCGACAACTATGAATCGGTGTCGGTTTGGGCCTCAAACCGACCCGACCCGACTTATGCCCAGCCCTATCCTCAACTATCAACCCAATACCTCTATATATTTAATTTATGAATAATAAAAAAATTAATTGTTCGTACATAGAGGAGGACACTATTGAGAATAAATATTGTTACCTAATGATCTATTCTGCAACTAAATGAAATATAGTACGTACTGAAAAAACATATAAACTTGTGTTGCGTACCTAAATCGTGACAAATTAGCTAGACTGCGATTGTTGAGTTCATAGAGTTTGGCTATGCATAAAGTCCCCAAGTCCAAATCATACAACTCTGCCCACATATCAATGAGAGCTGTAACTTCGATAGTAGCATCTTCTGGAAACACACCTAGGTCTAAGAAACATTCCTTAACCATAGGCATTTCATTATCTAAGGCATCTAAGCTAGTTTTGAGGCGAAGAAGCAATTCTGTCTCAAAATCCAAAATAGAATAACCTTTCGACCATTCAATTACTCTGCTTCGCCACATTTCTATAGGTTTACCGCAAAGTGATCTTCCCACCACTGTAATGGCCAGTGGAAATCCATTACAGCGCTTTACTATCTGCATTGTTGAAGTTTCACGAAGATTAAAAGTGGTTAGATACCTAGTACCTACTTTATGTTATACCCATGAGATTTTTTTAGCAAGTCAAGTAAGCTTAAATATATGCAAGAAAGGAATCGCCCCACCTCTTTTGAAAGATGTGTTGGAATATGAGAGCTCTTATCTCCCAAGGATGCTGTATGATGAAATAGCTGCATTGCATTGTCATTGTCTAATAGTTGTAGACGATATGAAGAACCGAATCCCAAAAATTCAGACCTCGATGTCACTAAAATCTTGTAATTTGACATTTTGAATTCAAACGTCTGAAGAACAGATTCTGATCCAGACCAAACATCATCCAAGACCAACAATAAAGGATCATTACCTTTTTCCTTCACAATTTGTTGCAGCCATTTCACTGGAAAGACTCCATTCTGGAAAGTAGGTACCTCATAACCCTTTTGTTTGTATAGCACTTTCATAATAAGCTCCAAATTGGGCTTTTTAGAAACAGTGACGAAGAAGATGTTGTTCTTGAATTTATCTAATCAAATTCAATATAAACACATTAGTTTGTTATAGATCTCGCGTTTTAATTACAATGTTAATTATACGATTCCATATAATTTGATTCTTTAGTTCTGTTTACAAGTATTTACTGTGTATAAATGTTCCATAAGCTTAGGTAAGGATATCCTTACCTGAGAAATTTTGTATGTGTGTGTATATATATATATTTATAGTAATACACTAATACCTTTGACGTCTTGATCTTGACAAAACTTTGATGCCAAAGTAGTTTTCCCACATCCTCCGGGACCAGTCAGTACAAGCCTCGATACCTCATCCTTAAACAATTCCGTCTTCAATTTCTCCAATGGAATATGCAATCCAACTATAAGTGGCGGTAGTTCAGGTAGTGCACACCGATCTTCAATTTCTGTACATTTGTTTGGATTCACAATAACTAAGATTTCATGTAGCATACCATTGTTCTCGTCTACAACACCTGCTACACGCACATTCAGTAAAGCTAACTGATTCTCAAGAGATTCATTCAACTTGAGAAGTTTGTTGGTGTATTTGTACTTCTTGTAGATGTGCCAACTACGAACCTCAGAGCAGTTACCCACGAGCATTGCGCCTTCCTCCATTAGTACTCGTAAGTCTCTTAGTACTGGATCCTCTGGACAATCGGATTGCTTGTTACGCTGTACCATCTTGTGAATCATCCGTCTCAAAGAGTCTAGCTTAGATTTGATGTCGGTGGAGAGGGATTTAAAGAGTAGATTATTGGCAATCAGCTTTTCCACACCGGCATACAGTGCGTCGAGTGCTTTCCCTACAACAAAATCCCCCACAACCGCCATGTCACAGTGCGAGCTAGCTGTTTCGATCTACACTTAAAATAGAAGAACAGATTGGCCAAAGAAAGAAAGAAAGAAGACGAGAGGAAAGCAATTCAATGGTTTTCTCTTGCTTGATTTATTTGTGACATGCTGATATTGTTAGCCAATTAAGTAAATCTTATATAGGCATCCTTGCGGGATTAAGAAGAATAGGTTCGCTTTTTTTAATGGAAAGCTCAAGTTGGAGGCCAATGACTCTGCCATAGTGGATTGACCCGGTATATGGTCTTTCTTTAAACTTCTGCACCTATCGAGCCTACTGTTTCCAGGAGACTTTCATGGCAAGGAAGGAACGCAACCCACATGGCATCAGTTAATGACTTTCATGCACATGAAATTAGTCCTAGTTAATTATATGATATAGCTGTCATGAGCTAGCTCTATAGCTCTAGCACGATCAAATAAGTTAACTATATTTATCAGACATTGTAAAATAATTAAGCTCTAGTTGACTAACAATGATCGATTCACATTATTAGTCTATTAGTTATGATTACTCTTAACCTAATCCATCCCAGATCACATATGAAACATGCAAGTTGAGTAAAATTAATTAGCCACATGATGCATACATCTTGATTACTATATATCCTTTTCTGATGTATATAGAAGACTACTGAATCAAAAATATATTGATATTTATCAGCAATGGTACTCTTTCATTTTTTTATCATACTCTTTGGTCTTTCTTATTAAATGATGGTATTAACTATTGAATTTATCTACTAATGATGAAACGATCTACTACGGCTCATTTAAATATAAATGTTTCTGCTATTGATGGACCTCCAAAACCTCAAAAGTCAAAACAACATAACACAATTGATGAACTGTCAAGTTCTTGTTATTTGGACTCCAAAGTGCCCATAGTATATCTGCCCAAAAAGAAACAGCCTGCCTTCAGGCCTCTTTTATTCCCGGTCGACTCAGGAGAGTTGTGTGGCTACATTGTATGGGTTGAGTCATGGGGGTTTGAGGTTTAAGGGGTTGGCGAAGGCGGCCGGGGCGGTGGAGGTGCATGTTGAGGGAAGTGGAGAAGAGGAGGATGATGAGAGGGAGAGAGAAGGAGGAAGTGGATTGGGAGGATCTCATTTTTTATTTCCTTTCTAATCTCTAATTACAACCAAACGACACATTTGAATGGAAAATGAAATTAATTCTCATTCCATATCATGATTTCCTGCCATCCAAACGAGGCCTCAAGGTTTTGGACTCCAAGGTGCCCAGAGCATATATGGGCCTAAACACCGTGCCTTCCAACCTCTTTTATTTGTGGGCCCAACTTTAAAGTTGGATTGTCTTTGTGTTACAACCCTAACGAATTCAAATGAGAGAGAAGAAATCTTGACCAGGCTCAGAAGCACACAAGTGTCGGAAATATTGATCACTTTATTAATTTCTGGAAATTCTTCTATGCACCGATGGTGCAAGTGACCTACAACTTATAAGATGCTCTTAACCCTTGATATTTATGGGTAAGACTATGGTATGTTAATATTTCTCATACATCAACTATTTTTACCACTTTGAGGACTCATTTTACCACTTTAAGGACTCATTTTACCACTTGAGGACTCATGTGGTAACTCAAAAAATTTACAAATTTACCACTTTAAGGACTCATATTACCACTTTGAGGACTGATATTACTATTTTGATAATTGATTTTACCACTTTAAGACAATTGTATGCATGTCATATATTAACACATTGTAAAATTTCCCGATATTTATAATCATTTTTTTTTAATAACTCAAAAGTGTATTTAATGTTTAATGTAATTCAGTCATTCATTCATGTTGGTGCAAGTGCACATCGATGCTATGAATTTCCCCCCATTAATTTATTATTATATTTCTACTTGTAGATGTTTAAAGTGATGGATATATAGGCATGTTACTTGAGTAATGTAAATGGTACTATTTAACAACTACGTACCTTACGTGACAATTAATGAGAGAATCCTATGTAAATTCTTCCATGCACCGTCAGTACATGGGTACTTGCAATATGAATGGATGTAATTTTTTTGATATTAAAATATATAAAGGAGTTGATTAGATGAGTGACTATTATTTTTTTAGAGATTAAAATAACTGACAGTGCACTTGAATGATTCCTACATAATATTGTGGTTTCCAAGTGGCTGGTATAAAAAAAATTTGGTAACAGTATAGATTTTGTTTATTTCTTCTGACTTCTGAAGTTATACATCATTTTCTGATACACAAGAATTTTGAATCAAAAAAATTTATGATCATCGTTGTAGGTCTTCTTCTATTTTGTTATTCTTGTTCACCTGTGTTTTTGTTAAATAATTGATAGTTGCAATAGCTTGCAAGAATAACAAGTTACATAAAACAACCTATTATCTATATAATTAGGGGTTTGTCTAGGTTACATCAATATATCAATACATCAAGTACACTAGTTCAATTAAGAGGTACACTAGCTTTATGGATTTAATAAGTTAGTTTGAGATTACTCTACTTATGTATTGAACAAGGATAGGGATCCCGCGAACTAGGTTGACATTATTTGGTCTTCGATTTTTTGTTATGAGTGTTTGGTAGAGCTTGAAGAGGACATTCATATTTTAAAGTTGCGTCACCCTCATCATACCAAAAACTAAGATAATTGATGTCAGACCGAACCTAAAGACTCTGTCTAATGATTTCTTCATTTTCCATGTCACCCCAACAAAACTTGGTTTGAACATTATGCCTTACAGAGCTTATTGGAGTTACTTCTCGTTGGATTCAAGATTTCCTAAATTACATCATCAACATATATTGCATCCTTTTCTTTTCTTGATTAGCCACAACTTGAGTGAATATTTATAAGGTTACAATCTAGTTTTGTTTCGAGCCCTAACATTTGTGTTTCGTCTACATATCCTGTTCTTTGAGATAATGGACTGGTAATTGCGAGAAAGAAGGAAGAAGAAGGGGACGTGGATTGGGAGGAGATGCTTAACACGGTTTGGGAAGTCGTATTCACTGTCAATCCAGTGGTGCATTGAACATGTCTCGTGTTAATTTATTTGAATTTCGAGTACATAATTTAAAGTTTTCCTTCAAATATATTTTCAAAATAAGTATCAATCTAGCCCGTCATTGATATACAATTATTTTTTGTATCGTCGAACTTAGCATAGTTTGATAAACTATCTAGTTATTGTGAATTGGTTATTCAAAAAAAAGTTCTTGTTATCAGGCTTCAGTGCCCATAGCATATCTGGGCCCTAAACAACCACCCTGCCTTTCAGGCTTTTTTATTGCGGGTCGAGCTTCAAGCTATGCTAGTTTTTTTTTTTGCCCCTCAAATTAGTGTATGTTTCCTTAATTAAGGTTCTCAGAAATACTGTTTCTAAATCTATTGGAAACCACCATGAACTAAAAATATTTTTTTTGTGTTGCAGCTATATATAAAGTCTTCACGGAATTTCAGCCAAGTAGGACTACACTTCATTGGTTTGTTTAAGCTAGCTTAGATAGAAAATCTATGTATACTTTTAAGACTATTGGTTACTTGACTATGAGTCGTGTATGTGAGATGGGAAAGTTGCATTTTACTACAGCAACACTACTAGACTACTAGTATCTCCACCAAGCCAGACATGATTATGGCAATGACTTGCTGAACTGAAATCGACTTTGATACCTTCTCAAATTACTTCACATAGGAAAGAAGGATCAATGAGAAGCAGAAGTACCCAAGAAAACGAAATGATTCCCTTATTATTGAGACTTTCTTAGAATAGTTACAATAATCCAATCCAAAGCCCACATGGTTGCCATATGTTGCCTGCTGGAGTTGATTGTAAACTGTAGGGAGGCTTCCTGGAGCTTCAGAAGCTGTTTTAGCAAATTGTAGAAGCCAATAAGTAATTAGTTTCTAGCTTGGCATATAAAACTAGGTAAAGCACATGCAAATAAGCTCAACTCAGAAACATAAGGACTAAGATTATAATTTAAAAAAGAACCCTATATGACACTTAAAAACAGGTTCTTGAGAAGAGAAACTCAGAAACTTGAGAAGAGAAAGACACGAAGGAAGAGACAAAGCAAACTCAGAACTTCAACAAACAGAACCATTTATGAATGATTCCTTCAAAATCAGAGAACTCTAGTTTATTCAACTTCTTCACTATTCTAATCTTTGATTATATTCAACAAATGCCATTAGCACTCGTTTCTCCACAAAACACACTCCCCCAAACCAAATCTGCATTCCACGTTACCTTAAACTAAACAAACCATTTCCAACACAATGCTCATCTCAAACCCAGAACTCAATACAGTGAAAGCACCAAACCCAGAAACACAGACTCACAGAATGAATATATATGTATATATATATTTTGAAGCTCAACGTACAAATTATGATCAGCTTAATAATACAAAAACATGTATACAGAGCTCAATTTACCATACTCAATTCAACAACTTTCAAAACCAACAATGTAACTAACCAAAGTTCTTTCCTTTAATTTAATTAAACTCATCGCATCTGTGCCTAATCTCTCCTTTCCTCCCAGTCTGAATCCCATACACACTCAACTTCTCCATGGCTCTCGCAAACGCGTAGAAGAAGCTGTTCTGATCCTTGGCATAAAGCTCCACAAACGGCCTCGTTCTCGGGTCGTTAAACAGAGCATGATCCGACTTCAACAGCCCCAATCCTTTCGGAAGGTTCTGGAAATACGCATTGTCGAACTTGTTCGGCGTCATAACGTCGTTAAACACCGACAAAGTCGGGTTCTTCTGGACATCGGCGCATGCATTCCGCAACCCGGCCGCGTATCTCGGGTTGTACTCCGGGTCGGACTGCGACTCCCGGCTGTAGTTGTAGATCGCGGAGGTGAACTCCGTACAGTGGGAGAATCCGATGGTGTGGGCCCCGCTGAGGGCGACCATTTCCTGAACCGAGAAGCCTCTGGATCCGAAGACCCGGATGAGCTGGGAGACGGGCATGGCGGGTCGGGGCAGGGTGCCCTCGACGGCGGCGGCGCGGGAGGACTTGCCGTCGCGGCGGCCGAGGGGGACGTTGTAGTAAGGGCCGCCCATCATGGTGACGAGGTCGCGGGTGGCGACGGCGAGGATGTCGGCGCAGGAGACGGTGTTGGGGCAGGCGAGCTCGAGGGCGGTCTTGGCGCGGACTACGACGTCGAAGCCGTCGCCGGGGAGGGAGAGGTTGATGTCGGCGTCGCGCTCGGCTTTGTTGAAGGGGGTGGAGGAGACCAGGATGGAGGCGTCGCAGCCGTTGTGGATGCAGTCGTGGAAGAAGAGGCGGAGGGTTCCGGCGGCCGTGGTGGGGGTGGAGATCTGCTTGTTGGTGACAATGTCCTGGACAATCTGGGTGAATCTCGGGCACGACTTGTCGTAGAAGTTAGTGTAGAGTCTGGATTCGGCGGGGAGGGAGGTGGATAGGAGCGTGAGGAAGAAAATGAGGAACACCAACACGGCCATGGCTGAGCTGTGTGGAGGTTTTTGGTTTTTCTGAGCTGAAAGAGTTGGAAGCTTTGTTTTAGAGTGGTGTGGAAGAGAGTGAGTGAGAGGGTTTTACGGGTAGAGTAACGTTTTGCAGAAACCACCAATCACGGGAAAGCGTGCGGGGAGTGGGTGGGCCCCGGACGGGGGGAAATGACGGGGGTGTCCTTGGTGGTATTGGGGGGTGAGCCTGTTCAGGTGGCATCGGACGGGTGTGGTGGAGTTTTGTGTAATTGGACGGTAGCGGGGAACGGAGACAGGGTTATGAGTAAACGAGAATTAGTGGGATTAATTAAGTGATTGGTGATTAATGGAGTGGAGTTAAGGAGGTAGCGTGCGTAGTTCCTGGGGTTTAGAATTTAGGGAGGTGATACCACGCCGTGGTAACCACGGTGCGTTTGGCGCATTTCCCGTTCGAATCACATGACGGATTGTGGATTGTTTAAAGCTAAGGTCTTAAAAACCAATAGTTGGATAATTTGCTTGGTGGAAGATCGAGTGTTGCTCATATTTGATGAAATTTTTTCTTAATTAAGTGCGTTAAGTAATGGAGTAGGTTCATTATATGATGGTAGTTATAATTATACTCTTTTAAAATTTTGATGTTTTACGAGTTGTGGGGTCTCGACTAGTCTGAAAAACATGACTTATTACCTGTAATTCGATTATGTAGTTGTTAATGTAACTTTTGTGCGCTTTAATTTTAAACTCTCAAAGCATTTTAATTTGGTTACCGTTCTTTGAATTTAACCCAGTTATCA
Source organism: Rosa rugosa (assembly GCF_958449725.1). Classification (NCBI taxonomy): domain Eukaryota; kingdom Viridiplantae; phylum Streptophyta; class Magnoliopsida; order Rosales; family Rosaceae; genus Rosa; species Rosa rugosa. The sequence continues at coordinate 69,567,170 of NC_084820.1, forward strand.
TTAAGAGGTCAAAAGTTCCACACGGCTGTATAAATGTCCCCATCGCATCTGATTCCATGCATGCCATCTCATGCCACCCTTTTTGTGTCGTTAAATCCAAAAGAGCGGTGATCTTGTTTGCAATTTATGAGCGCATTATGGGCTGGACTTATTCAACTCAACTCACCAAATGACATGTTCATTACTCGGAAAAAATTATTCACTTGCATCAACTCTCCTACAAAGACAAAAGTGTTGGTCAAAGGTTGAAAGGTTTCAACTTTTTTACACTTTGTCCAACAATAATATCCTAAAGCTGAAACTTTTTCCTTCCTTTGCTGTTGTCTTAGGCCTTGTTTGTTTCGCTGATTTGAGGACTTGGGAAATGAAAGTTATTCCTTTCCTTTGTTTGGTAACCACAAAATCCGGAAATGCTTTCCTAACATAGGGGAAAGTTGGGGGTAAACTCATTCTACTCAAACTTCATGGGATTGAGTTTCCCATCCCATTTCCCACCATTAATTGCAATAATTTTGGACAATAATACCCCAGCATTAATTGCTTGAGTACTCTTGGTAGTGTTGAAAATTCATTCTAGGTTGTTTTTATTTTAAAATAGAAGAGTATTATTGAAACATTGATATATTTTTACATTCCTTTCCTGCATCAACCAAACATCGGAAGAGAAATCAAATGGTCTTTCCTGTATGCTTTCCCTGCTTTATCAAACACAGGAAAGGAAATCTGACAGGAACTTTAGTTTCCTTTCCCAACAGGAAAGACAAGGGAATTGATTTCCCTTCCGTGAACCAAACGAGGCCTTACAGTAACCCTTGGGCCTTTGCCTTTGCCTTGCCGGAGAAGGGAAAAAAAAAACAAAAAAGAACAAGAAAAAAAGCGGTTGAAACGGATATCGGTTTAAGATATACCGCAGATAGTAATCAATTTAACTAGGGACAGTTTCAACACTCTTAAGGAGTTAAGGGCTAAAAAAGTTAGGCAAAACAAAGGGTCGGTGAAATTAGAGAGTTGGATGAGGTTGGGTTGCTGTAGAGAAATGCAGATGCATGTGCAAAGCTGGTCCCCCATATAAGCTGGGTTTGTTCCTGTGTTTAGCTACATTCCTAATAGCTGAAGGTGTTGGCCATCTCTAAGCTAACAGCTCATTCCTACTGATCTAGACATTGGGTACAGCTACATCTTTGCTAAGCATTCAATCCCAATTAATGGACCCATTTTTTATCCCACAAATTATTTGCAAGAATTAAACTTTATTTATGCATAAACAAAGCAAACTAGAAGAAACACCAAATACAGAAAGCATTAATCGTCTAAAAAAATACAGAAAGCATTACAACAAAGAAAAAGCACCACACAAGATGCATATTTTCATGTTTTATTGGCACACACCTCATACTTTGGATCATAATTCAGAACTTCCCTTCCCTGTACGCCTCGTAATTGCGATCCTTCATGAATTCCAGCAGCAATGAGGAGTAGGGCTGCTCAACAACTCCCTTGTACTCCTTCCACCACTGCATAAAACTGCTCTTCTCCAAGAAAATCTCCGGAGACAATGCATAGTTCTTAAGGGAACCATACACATCCGCCTCGAAGTTTTTCAATTCTTGCACTGCACGTTCTTTCTCTTCAACTGATCCGTTCTTCACTAGTTTGCATAAGCTGCGAGCTTCTTCAACATGTGCCCAGAAACAAGAATCCTCATTCAAACTAGACCCCACTGTCTCTTTTTTTGATTTGCTTGGGGTAGCTTCAGGTTTGACTACTTTCGTCAACCAGTCCTCCAACAGAATGAACTGTTTAGGCCTTTTCCCATCAGATTTATAGTTCTTTCCACCATCCCTGTAGTAGTCTGCAATGTGAAGTGGCTCAACCATCCTTCTGTAGTTTGTGCCTGCCCAAAGCCAACGAACCCGAAAATGAGCTCCTTCTATCTGAGGCTTGTTCTCTACTTCTGCGACAGAATCCTCCCAGTAGTTCATCAGCTTTTTCTTATACTCATTAACATTGACGTCACTTATGTTCCCTTGGTTTCTGTACCTGTCATAGTATCCTATTTTGTGTTTTTTGGAGTCTTTCTTGTACCACTCCAAAAAGGCCATGTAAACTTTCATTTCATTCAACTTCTTGTCCGAATCCGAATTCTTCTTCTTCTGAATTAGTAACTTCGTTTCATGTTTCTTCATCCTCAGAATCAGACTCTGGATCTCTGTACTTGGCTGTTTCTGTTGCAATGATTCAATTTAGATGTAATTTGAGGAACAAGCAGACAAATATTGTAGTCATATCATGAATACATAGAAATTTAGCTACCTGCGAGAGAATTCCAATTGCTTGAAGTTGTGTGATAAGGCTTGCTTGAAGTGAATCTCTTTCTGCTTCAGTAGACTTGAGAACACTACACAATGCCTTGCACTTGAGATCTCCCAAAATTTTTCCATAATGGCACTGTTGATTTTGAGAGTTTGTTTTCACCAACTGTTCCAAAATGATATCTGGGTCCTCAAAGCAAGCACAACCGGAAGCTGAGCATAATAGGAATGTCCCAAATGGCTTATACTCACCCGGATTTCGTGATATAAAAAGTTGAGGTGTAGGATCTTGGTTAGAGACAATATGCAAGAAGCAAGACTTCCATGTTGAGAATTGTAACACACATTGTTGGAGGTGTTCATCTCCAACAAGGGGAGAACCAAAAGTAACGCAAAGGGGCCGTTTGGCTTTTGACAAGTTGAGGCCTTGTAGCAGCCACAGAGTGAAGAGTGTAGCCACACTACCTCCAACAGATTGTCCAGTGATGATTACTAATGAAGGGGTTTTGCTTTTGCTATTCTCTACCAGCTGAAACATTATACAAAATTATTACAATTAAGCTAGTAACAACAACAAAGAACAAGAGGTCCAAGAAATACGTGTTGAATCCTAAAGAGTTTATATATACTTGTCAAAGCTGACTGTGACATCTAATTTAGGTGTCAACTTCTTACAACTAACCTTTTCTTTCAATTGAAGTAGCTCATGGTATTGTGACTGAAAGAGTTTGATTGCTGCTTGATTGAGGGAGAAACTTGGGTTAGTTTTGTTGCACAAGAACTCAAAGTGAGCAAAGTTGTCTTCTTTGAGATTTGATGATAAAACCAACGCTTCTTGTCCTTGAAGAGAGCCAGGTGGAGTTCCAAAAGCTATGATGGTAGGATTTTCTGGTTGGATTTCACTGAACAGAGACGGCTCTGCATTTGGATTGATCTGTTTTTGTTTCTCGATCGCATTCCAAGCCTGGTGAACTGGATCAGAGGTCAACACAAAGTTCGCCGATTCCAAACCGCTGCTGAATCTACCATCATAAAGAACATACACAAGTCAACGCAAGTAAACATAACAGAATAACAACAACCAGGGAAGAACAACGGGCGGACTCTACTTACTGGTTGATGGTCATCTTCAATCTTCTTCTCTCCAATTTGCTTGGAAACGTACCCAGAACAATTATGCAAATAGATGATCTTCGAAAACAATGAGGATCAACTGCTACTTTTATTTCGACCAACCAAGTACTCGCAGCGAAACTTCGCAAATGAGAAAAGTAGCCAAGTCTTGGTCTTGTATAAAGGCACAGTACAATACGTCAACGTCAACGAATTTATTCCATTATTTCCATGAAGTTTTTTTTTTTTTGAAAATTATTTCCATGAAGTTACTTGGAAGAGCTGTAGAAAAAGGAACTGTCTAATTCGTCTTTGTTAATTAATCTGGTAAAGTTCCGTGGAAACAGCGGGTCGCTTTCTGGATGGATTGTTGCTGAAGACCAATAATACAAATGATTCTCTTCCTGCTTTCTATTGTTTTCTAGAGTTTTCTTGTTTTTTTTTTGAGAGAAATCTAGAGTTTTCTTGTTAAGTGGGTAGTTTGAGGTAAATTTCTGGTCATTTTAGCCGTTGTTTCATACCAAGTTGTTCTCCAATATAATTAAAATAAAAACACGTAAGAGCCCTCCCGCTGGAAAGGTCGTTGTCACATGTTGTTTTCCGTTTCAACGTAAATGAAAGCTCAAACGACCTCTTGGCGTCGTCGGTAAATGTTGTTCCTATACAATTAAATAAAAGTTGTGGTGACCTTTGCCGACAATAAAACGTTGGCACAAATATTAGTTTTAATAGATTAATGCTGGGTGAATCACGTTTTTAGATACCACATATATCTCACCTTATGTGCGTCACATGTTGTTTTCCGTTTCAACGTAAATGAAAGCTCAAACGACCTCCTGGCGTCGTCGGTAAATGTTGTTCCTATACAATTAAATAAAAGTTGTGGTGACCTTGCCGACAATAAAACGTTGGCACAAGTATTAGTTTTAATAGATTAATGCTGGGTGAATCACGTTTTTAGATACCACATATATCTCACCTTATGTGGCTAATGGTGCCTGGCGTAACTCTTCTGGTCATGCGGGTTATGGTGACATATTTAGATATTTGAGAGGTGGTATTATGGGTGCCTTTTGCTGTAATCTTAATATTCCGAGCTTTGCAGCAGCGAAGGTTCTGGTAATCAGTAAGGTTATTGCTCAATTAGCTTGGTTACGGGACTGAAACATATATGGTTACAAATTACAAGTTGGCTTGGCTCTTGTTCTTTCATTTCTTCATCCTCCTCACTTCGTACCCTGATAGCTGTAAATTGAGTGGCATAATTGTTTGGATCATATCTCTCAAATGCATTTCCGTTCTTCTCACATTTATCGAGAAGGGAACCAAGTTACAAATGCTCTTGCTAACATGGGTCTCTATTCTGATGGTTTAACATGGCGGGACATTGCACCCGGATTTTGTAGGAATAATTACTTGGGTTGCCCAATTTTTGATTTCGTTTGTTTCACATTCTTCTTATATTTGTCATTGGTTTTCTTTTCTAATTGCTTTCTCTCGAGGGTTGAGCCGGGTCTAGGCTATTCCTCTATTTATCAACAAAAAAAAAAAATGTGGCTGACGTAGCTCAAAACTCAACCTATCAAAATTTTTTATTGAATAGGGTAGTTATGGCACATTAACTGTCACATGAAGTGAGACCAAGGTGTTATCTAAAAAGTGGTTCATTTAGCATTATTCTTTTCAATTGGTAAAGTTATGGTATGTTAACATTTCTCATACATGTCCTATTTTATGTAAAATTTACAACTTTTAGTCCTCATGTTACCACCATTACGAGTAGGGGTCATCATAGGCCGAGCTAGGGCCGGGCTTAGTCAAAGTCAACAAAATTTAGTGCTAGGTAGGATCGGGCCGGGGCTTAAATATGCTAATCCTTACACACCCGAAATTCCTGAGCTGCTAGGGTTGAAAGGGCCTAGTCAGGCTGGCCTTCTGAATATGGCCAAATAGGGTCGAAAGTGGCCTTATTTTGTTTAACGAAAAGAAATACATTACTTTTATTTTTTTCTTAAAATGTGGCTCAATGGTGACACAAGGCACATTAGCTTTTGTTGATCATATTATATATATATATATATAGAGGGCTTCCGCTAAGGGATCCCTTTTTTTGGTCTTTTATAGGGATAGACATTAGACCAACTTTTCGATCATATTTTCACATTTTAACCATTCGACCAACGTTTCGGACATTCATAATGGTGGCGGTGATTTGCAGATTAATCAAGGTGTAGTTGATGGTGCTGTTTATAATAATACTCCTGGGGAGCTACCAATACCACACAAAGCAATACACAGCAAGAAATAACCAATCTTTTCCCACAAGAGTCGGGAATTAACAGGGTCTTCTACAACAAATTTATTGAACCACCAATTCCAAAAGACTGGAAACTGAACACGGAAAGCAACATAACAAGAAGGAAAAAAGGCACCGAATTACACAGAATTTCAATGGCATAAACCTTATTTGTTGGATACTTGGATCATAAACTAGGTGAACTTCCCTTCCTCGTACTCTTTGGGACCGCCATTTTTCATGAAGTGTGAGAGCGATGAGGAGCTTTCAACAATTCCTTTGTACTCATTCCACCATTTCATAAAACTGCTGTTCTTCAAGAAAATCTCAGGTGACACTGCATAATTCTTGAGAGCAATCCACACATAGTCCTCAAACTCTTTCAACTTCCTTTTGTCATCAGTAGTTAGTCCTCCATTCTTCAACAAGATGAGAGTTTCCTCAACACGTGCCCAAAAACAAGAATCATCATTCAAACTAGAACCCACGTTCTCTCTTTTGGATTTGTTTGGGCCAGATTCTGGTTTTTCTTCTTGTTTCTGTGTTTCCTGCTTCTTCTTCTTTTCTTGCTCCTGCTTCTCCTGATGCCATTCCTCCAACAGAGTAAAATGTTTAGGCCTTTTCCCAGCATCAGTTCGGTAATTTTTACCCCCATCCTTATAGTAGTCTGCAATGTGAAGTGGTTCAACCATCCCTCTGTAGTTTGTGCCTGCATAAAGCCAACGAACTCGAAAGTGAGCTCCTTCTAACTGGGGCTTGTTCTCTACTTCTGTGACAGAGTCCTCCCAGTAATTCATGAGCTTCTTCTTATACTCGTTAACCTTAACGTCTGTTTGATTGCCCTTGTTTCTGTACATGTCATAATATCCAATATTTTGACGCTTGGAGTCCTTCTTATACCACTCCAAGTAGGCCATGTGAATTTTCATTTCATTCAATTTCTTGTCAGAATCCGAATTCTTCTTCTTCTGAATTAATAACTTCCTTTCATGGTTTTTCATCTTCCTAACCAGATTGTTAGTATCCTGGGACTGTTGCTGTTGCAATGATAACATTTTAGTGAAAAAGTTGAAGAAATAGTTTAGAAAAATATACCATATTCTTTTTTCTTTTTTTTGAACAAATATACCATATTCTATCATAATTTGGTTTGATTTTTTCTTTTCTATCACTCTACACCAAATATAGAAATACACAAGGAATATTGATATTTTCTGTAAATTTCTGTGAGATCATATGTTACCTGTGAGACTACTCCGATTGCTATGAGTTGTGTGATTAGGCTAGCTTGAAGTGGATCTGTTTCCCCTCCAATGGACTCGAAAACATGACATAATGCATTTCGCTTGAGATCTGCCAAAATTTGTCCATAAGGGAACCCCAAATTAGGATCTTGAGTTTGAGCACTGTGAGAATTGGTTGTCACAAATTGTTCCGAAATGAAATCCGGGTCCTTAGAGCAAGCACAACTCGAAGCCGAGCATAACAAGAATGTTCCAAACGGCTTATATGCACCAATTGTATTTTGGGACATAAAGATTTTCGGTGTATGATCTTGGTCGGAGACTATATGCAAGAAGCAAGACTTCCAAGTTGAGAATTCTAGCACACATTTTCGAAGGTGTTCATCGCCAACAAGGGGAGAACCGAAAGTAATGCAAAGCGGGCGTTTGGTTTTTGACAAGTTGAGGCCTTCTAGCAACCATAAGGTGAAAAGTGTAGCCACACTACCTCCCAAAAATTGTCCAGTGATGATTATTAATGGTGGGGTTTTGCTCTTGCTGTTCTCTACCAGCTGAAACATTGTAAAGGTTACTTACACGTCAGAATGATAATGAAGCAGAACAAGAGGCAAGCAAGTTATGTTGAATCTTTACAAATATTTGTGAAATCAACTCAGATAACTAATTTAGTTGTTAGCTTCTCACAACCAACCTTATTTTTCAGGAGGAGGAGGTCATTATAATGCGACTGAAATAGTTTGATAGCTGCTTCATTGATGGAGAAAACTGGATTGCTTTTGTTGCACAAAAATTCAAAGTGAGCGAAATCTTTTGACGAAACCAAGCCTTCTTGTCCTTGAAGAGAGCCAGGTGGAGTGCCAAAAGCTATGACGATTGGATTTTCTGGTTGGATTATTTCATTGTACAAGGATGGCTCTGCATTTGGATTAACCTGTCTTTGTTGCTCAATCGCACACCATGCCTGGTGTACCGGATCAGAGTTCACCACAAAATTCCCCGATTCTAAGCCGCTGCTAAACCTACCATCATCAAGAACATAAGTCAAACATAGTCAATATGGGAAGTGAAAACAAAATAACAGAACCCAGCAAAGAACCGGTGGACACTACTTGAAAATGACAAGAAAATCGAAGCACAGTGGATTCAGATATGGTGAACAATCACAAAAACCAGCTTGAAAAAGAAAGGGAAAAAAAAAAACAAAAATAGCATCAATGGACATTACGTACTGGTTTTGGATCGTCATCTTCAAGCTTTCTGGGATATGCTTTAATGGTCATATATATAGTTATACAGTTGGATCATTTACCTAAACCAACGACCCCCATGAAACTTACTGAAATGTAAGAAGCACAGGAAGTCTTCGTCTTCGTCAAGCACGTCAATAGCAACTAGTCTTTCTTTATTATTTTGTGTCTGAAACCAAGAAATTTCATGAAAGCATCCTAGGAAGACGAAGACCGAAGACCTTAGCTAGATACAAGATGCTTTCCTTGGCTAGATGCAACATGCTTTCCCTGTCCGTATCTCTTTCTCTAATAAGTTAACATCTCCGCGTACAGGTTCATACGCAAATCATTACTTTACAGAGAAATTATTCTATAGTCTCATACTACCAGAATTGCTCACTTAAGGGACTATTTTCTCTCTCGAGTGCAACCCTAAGGTCGTCCCCATCGTTGATTGGCGGCGGCGCTACAAACTCCCTGACTCTCGACAGAGAGATTTCTCGGCTACGAAGTGGCCCTGTACCTTGGGTATGGAAGGATGGCTGCGCTGCTCTTTCTACTCATCTCCTTGATGGCCACGGCGGGATTCCACGGTGCTCTTCAAGTTTCGATCGGGTTCATCTCCTTGGGGGATCGAAACCTCAGATGATGGCCATCTGGGCCGTGATGGTGCCAGTGACAAGCGGATCAGAGGCGACCGGTGACTGGGTTTGCTCGAGGCTGGCTCTGATGAGCGACAACGGTTCTGCAGGTTTGGATCTCCGGTGTTTCCCTGCCGGCAAAGGTGTGGGGGAGACTTTTTTCTCTTCTAGGGTTTGCTCCCGTGGGCTTGGTTGGGCATGGCAATGGGATACTTAGTCATTCTGGGCTTTGGAATGGAACAAGATCAGTTTGGGCTGTATGGATTAAATGGACTTCCTTGGCCGTTAAGGTGGATCAGAGGCTCTCTGTTTGGGAGGTCCTGATGAATGAAGATGGAGTGGATGGCGACAAGTCATCCTCTACTCCAAATGTTGCTTGATTTTTGATCTTGGTCGCAAAGACCAGTAGCTCTGAGGGTTATTTTATCATTGCTTCGGAGTTTCTAGGTTTTTGTTTGAAATAATGGTGCGTGGATTTTCTAAAAGGTGGGTGTACTGGGGGTTTTCTGGGTTCTTATTCTTGTTTAGAATAGGAGTTTTAGGGTACTCTGAGGAACGATTCTTTCTGTCGACCCCATAGGGGTGTTTCGTTTTTGTACTGCTTGCTGAATCTATATAATGGGCTGACCTCTTTTGATAAAAAAAAAAAAAAAAAAGGACTATTTTAAGGGACTGTGAGGGATAAATGCATCACAACCACATGTATTAAATAAAAAAATAGAAATTATAACAACTTAAAACTGTGCATTTATTTTTAGCTATCAGATTCACTTGTCCCTCACAGTCTCTTAAAAACTGTCCCTTAGGTGAGCAGACCTTCTCATATGACCACATTTGTTATTATATATTTTTAACTGGTGTTGAAGGATGTCGACATAATGTGTGCCTCTACAAACTAGGGTTTAGAGTTGTAATAGGAAAAGGTTCTAGGTATTCAATTGTAATCGGATTCTTACCTTTTGTGTACCTTGTAACTCCCTATATAAGGGCTCCTATTATCAATAATAAACACACAATTACAATTCTCCTACAACACGTTATCAGCACTAGTTCTAACCCTAGCCCATAGAAAACAAAAAAGAAAAAAAAAACCCTAAAACTCACCACCACCAAAAACCTGCCGCAGCCTTCAACCCTACCTGCACACCGCAGCCTCCTGTCGAGCCTGCAGCCCTCCCCTGCAGCCTCATGCCGAAAGCTCCCCTGCGCCTCCCTCCTGCACGACCTGCAGCACCTACCGCAAAGCCCTGCAATCCGCACGCACACCCTGCTGCACAACCGCGCGCACGCCCCCGCATCCCTGCTCCTTTCTGCTTGCTACAGAGCCCACTGCTTGCTGCTGCCGAGCCCACTGTTTGCTGCTGCCAGACCCGTTGCCTGCTGCTGCCAAACTCGCTGCCTGTTGCTGCCGAACCAGTCACCTCCCTGCCGCCCCTTCTTGCTGCACAAACCACCCGAGCCCGTTGCCTGCTGCTGCCAAATCTTCCGCTGCTGCTGCTCACCGTTCGGTCATTGCTCTTGCTGCTGCAGTTTATTACAACATGCCTGCTCCAACACGCGCGTGTTTTCAAGCCCCAAATCACGTAAGTTTTATAATTAAGGTTTCTGCAACCAAGGCTCGACTTTTCTGTGCTTGACTCAACAGGCTTGGATTACCATAGTTGGGTAACCGATGTTGAGAACCACCTCACTTCAAAGAGAATATTACCCATAATCCAGGCACCTAACTCATATCTTGTGTTCGTGCGAACACCTACAAAGCATGCTCAAGCAGTTATCTTGATGCGACGCCATATGGACAAGGCACTCAGATTGGAGTATATGTTGATCAAGGATGAAAGAGAACTATGGGTAGCGCTAGAAGAGCGTTTTGGCAATGTCCAAGATTCCCTCCTCCCTGACTTGAAGGTTCAATGGAACAATTTGTGCTTTGCTGACTTCAAGTCTGTTGCTGAATATAATTCAGAGCCTCTTCGATTACAATCCATGTTGAGATTCTGTGGACAACCTGTCACAGAACAAGAGCTAATTGAGAAGACTCTCTCCACCTTCTCCGTTTCAGCCATTATGGTATCAAAGCAATACTATACTGAAGTCAATGCTGGACGGATCACGAGGTTTCATCAGCTTATTAATATCATATCTGTAGCTGAGAAACATGATAACATACTCGTGAGGAATTATAATTCAAGGCCCATTGGAACTAAGAGCGTTCATGAGGCGAATTATAATGCACCCAAAGGAGGGCGCAAGGAGTGGAACCCTAGGAATAAGGGACATGAGGGAAGTATGGGTCCATATAACCGCCCTAATCCGGAAGCAAACCGCAAGTTTGGAGCGGATACACGTGGTGGCAATGCCACACGTGGGAGAGGGGGTCATGGCAACCCTAGCCGTGGTGGTGGAGCCATAGCTCGTGGTGGTGGCGCCAACCCTCCTAGGGAACGACCACAACGTGCACCTCAATTGAAGGGAGGCAACCACAATGATGTGTGTCATCGATGTGGATCAAGTGAGCATTGGTTCAAGCAATGCAAGGCAAGCGAGCAACTAGCTGCAAGATACAGGGCATACAGAGACCTGAGGGAGCAAGAAGTATACCTTGTGGAAGAAGAAGAAGATGAAAATGGTGGAGACGTTAATCTCACCATAGAGGACTTCAAAACTGAAGATGAAGTGCACAAGGATGCCGCAGACTTTGATTAGATTAGTCCTTTTTATTTTCCAAGAATTTTTGTAATGGGAATGCCTTAGTCAATAAATGACAATTGTATTAACTCTTTCTTATGTGGCGCACCCAATAAAATATGATGTCTAGGAAAGTCATTGAGATAATTGGTACTTAAGCGAGCCTCGCTCCACCAACATCTCTCTCTACTTTCCTGGTCATATTTGATTGGAGTTACCAAATGGATAGAGTGACTACAATGTGTCTTAGTTTGATTTTCTTTATTTTGGATTAGACTTTTTGGAACCTTTGATGTAATCATTGGCTATATTTATTAATAAAGTATTGCATTATTCAATGTCATGGACATGTTTTTAATTTCCAACTTTATTATTTTTCAGTATGTTTCCTGGAGAGTTGGAATGCCTTGTTGATAGTGGCACCACACATACTATATTGCGACATAGGCAACTATTTTTATGGATGACGCCTAGTCGATCTTCTGTGACTACGATGGCTGGACCATCATAATTGATTCATGGTCGAGGACCAGCTCAATTTATGTTGCCAAATGGCACAAATATTAATGTCACCGAAGCTCTATATGCTCCTAGGGCTGGAATGACCCTATTGAGTTTTAAAGATATAAGAACCAATGGTTTTCATGTGGAACACATTGTGAGAATGGACAAGAGTTCTTTTGCATCACCTCTAATAACTACGGACATAAACGAGTATTAGAGAAACTTATGTGTCGCTCTAGTGGGTTGTATGCAACCACTATTCGAGTTATTGAATCCAACCATGTCATGAGAGATGACTTATGGGATTCTGACACATATAGGCTTTGGCACGATCGTCTGGGACATTCAGGTCGTGATATGATAATCCGTATATTAAAGACTTCACACGGACATCCATTTTTCAAAATGAAAAGAAGTCAGAACCAAAATTTGGTCCAAGGTAGGGCTGGTGACGCCTACCCCCTGCGGCCCAACAATGGTATTGACACCACTAATGCCTCCTTGGTTCCTTTCTCTACTTCTAAAGTCAATTGTGACTTCGTGGCTCAACCGGACTCTTCCATGGTTGCTTCTAAAGCCCATCTTTCATTTTGCAAAGCCTGCTCTTTAGCAAAATTAGGATCGAGACCATCCTATGCAAAGGACACAAAAAAAAATATTCCATTCTTGCAAAGAATCCAAGGTGATATTTGTGGACCTATCCAACCAACTTGCGGACCATTTAGATATTTTATGGTGTTGGTTGATGCATTGACACACTGGTCACATGTCATGCTTTTGTCCACTAGAAATGCTGCATTTGCTAAACTCCTAGCACAAATCATTAAGTTAAGGGCTCACCACCCTGATCATCCCATTAAGTCAATTCGTTTTGACAATACTGGAGAGTTTACATCAAAAATTTTTGATGACTATTGCATGTCCATTGGGATTGAGGTTGAACACCTTGTTCCTCATGTTCACACCCAAAATAGTCTCGCAGAAGCCACCATTAAAAGACTTCAAATGGTTGCTAGAGCATTGGTTATGCGCACCAATCTCCCTGTTTCTGCTTGGGGCTTTGCAATATTGCATGCAGCAATGCTTTTTCATCTGAGGCCTACTGCCACTCAACCCTTTTCTGCGTCCCAGATGGTTACTGGATATGAGCCTGATGTCTCACACTTCATATTTGGGTGTGCAGTTTATGTGCCAATTGCGCCGCCACAGCGCACCAAAATGGGTCCTCAAAGACGATTGGGCATTTATGTTGGATATGACTCTCCAACCATTATCCGCTACTTAGAACCCTTGACAGGCGATCAATTTACCGCTACATTTGCGGATTGTCACTTTGATGAGACAGTCTTCCCGTCGTTAGGGGGAGATAAGAACAATAATGTTCAACAGGAACGACAGAAATTGTCGTGGTCTGTCCCCACTTTGTCTCATCTTGATCCCGGAACCGCACAGTCCGAAATTGAGGTGCGGAGAATTCTCTATCTTCAAAACGTAGTAGACTCTATGCCTGATGCATTTTCTGATATCGCTAAAGTGACAAGATCACATATACCTGCTGCAAACGTGCCTGCAAGGATTGATGTCCCTAAAAATCATGGACATGGCTCCACCACTAATGGTGATGGCAATGTGGCTCAGGCCGGGCTCCCAGCAAGGAAACGTGGGAGGCCCAAAGGTTCGATGGATTCTCGCCCAAGAAAGAAAGCGAGTTTGGCACAAAAAGATCCATTAATCATCGACATAAATAACCCGTCTCATGAAGATATTCCGGATTATGGTTATGTCCAAGAGACATCGTTGGGGGACGCTCCAATGTCAGAACCAATTCCAGAGAATAGAGAGATCTCCATGAATTACACTAGTGTACATGAGACGTTGAGTCGAGATTCTATTATCCTTGATGATGTGTTTGCATATTCTATCGCTCAAGAAATTATAGAACATGATGATATCGAACCTCGCTCCATTGAAGAATGTCAACGAAGAGCAGACTGGCCTAAATGAAAAAATGTGATCCAGGTTGAATTGGATTCACTAACAAAGAGACAGGTATTTGAGCCTATAATGCTGACACCCCCAAGTATAAAGCCTGTTGGCCATAAATGAGTCTTTGTTAGAAAGCATAATGAGAAAAATGAGGTTGTTAGATACAAAGCCCGCCTTGTGGCGCAAGGTTTCTCACAACGCCCTGGAATCGACTACGAGGAGACATACTCTCCCGTAATGGACGTTATAACGTTCCGCTACCTTGTCAGTTTGGTAGTTTCCAAAAAACTTGACATGCAGCCTATGGATGTGGTTACAGCATATCTCTATGGGGATCTAGATTCAGAGATATATATGAAGGTTCCAGATAGACTTCAATTACCCAAGTCAAGTGGCTCTAAACCACGGAGCGCGTTTTCAATAAGATTGAGATGCTCACTATATGGATTGAAACAATCCGGACGGATGTGGTATAACCGTCTAAGTGACTACTTGATTGGGAAGGGATATGTCAACAATGAAATATGCCCATGCGTGTTTATAAAAAGGACAAGTTCCGGATTTGCAATTGTAGCAGTTTATGTCGATGACATGAACCTAATTGGAACTCTAGATGAGTTAAAGGAAACTGCTAAATACTTGAAATCCGAATTTGAGATTAAAGATCTTGGGAAAACACGGTTTTGTCTCGGATTAGAACTCGAGCACCATAGTGATGGGATTATGATCCATCAGTCAGCATATACTCAAAAACTACTAAGGCGCTTTAACGAAGATAAAGCAAAGCCTATGAGTACTCTCATGATCAACCGTAGTCTTGAGCCTGGAAAAGATCTGTTTCGTCCAAGGGATGAGGACGAAGACTTATTAGAGGCTGAAGTGCCCTATCTAAGTGCAATAGGCGCATTATTGTACTTAGCTCAATGCACAAGACTGGATATCTCATTCGCAGTGAACTTGTTAGCCCGACACAGTTCTGCGCCAACACGCCGCTATTGGATTGGTGTAAACACAATCTTTCAATACTTGAGAGGTACGATTGATATGGGCTTGTTTTATCCCTACAGAGAGAAAAGAAATAACGGAAGTGTGGGATCGGACTCCACAAGGCAAAACGCCACATTCCCTGCTCCTCCTCCCCTCCATCAAAATGATAACAATGTCTTGATGGGTTTTGCTGATGTAGGGTATCTCTCTGACCCTCACAAAGGTCGCTCCCAAATGAGTTATGTCTTTACCATGGGAAGCACTGCGATATCTTGGAGGTCTACAAAGCAGACCCTTGTTGCTACTTCCTTGAATCATGCAGAGATCATTGCTCTACATGAAGCCGTGCGAGAATGCATATGGCTAAGGTCTGTAGTTAGACACATTCGAGGAACTTGTGGTTTGAAGTCTACCACAAATGAACCTACATGCATTTATGAAGATAATGCAGCTTGTATTGAGCAAATGAAGTTAGGTTTCATCAAGGGCGACAATACCAAGCATATATCGCCTAAGTTCTTTTATAATCAGCAACAACAAACACTTCTAAATTAATATTGAAGTGAACCAAATCCGATCTGAGGATAATGTAGCGGACTTATTTACTAAGTCGTTACCTAAATCCACCTTCGAGAAACATGTGAAGAGCATCGGATTAAGAAGGTTATCTGAACTCCCATGATTGTAGCAATCAGGGGGAGATATTGACATTAGGGGGAGGTATGATGTCTACATGTTCGATCTCGAAGAGTGAAGGACATGTTGTGCTCTTTTTGCCCTTCGATCAGAGTTATTTTTGTCCCACAGGGTTTTTGTTACCTGACAAGGTTTTTTGTGAGGTAACGATCAAAGCGTCATCACCAAGTTTGAGTGGCACAAGGGGGAGTGTTGAAGGATGTCGACATAATGTGTGCCTCTACAAACTAGGGTTTAGAGTTGTAATAGGAAAAGGTTCTAGGTATTCAATTGTAATCGGATTCTTACCTTTTGTGTACCTTGTAACTCCCTATATAAAGGCTCCTATTATCAATAATAAACACACAATTACAATTCTCCTACAACAACTGGAACGACTTTTGTCACAGAACAACATTTTTTACTCACATTTCGAAGACTTCTTATATACGCACTTTCGAATGTAAGCACCTGGCATTTACTTCTTAGAAATCCAATTTGATTGTCTTAAACAGTTAAAATTCCCATGTCGTTTTGGTTCTTAAACTACATTTTCCTGCCCATAAATTAAATTTAATTACAGATTGATCAATGATCTGTAACGAATATAACTAGTTAACCTACACTACTAGAATTTTTCTCATATACATCGGCCAGAAACCGATGTAAAAATTTTTTTTTGCACATGTGTTAGTGGGTGATGTAAAAGATCGGAAAAAAATAGACATCGGTTAAAAACCGATGTCCCATATAATAATAAACATCGGATTATGTTCCAGAATCGATGTTAAACTGCTATTATGATCACAAATTGGTGTTTTTAGATATTGTTAAACCTTCATATTTATGCATTTAATGCTTAACGAAATATAGGTCCAACAGCAGTAGTATTCATTTTAACATCGTTACTCATTCTAGAAACGATGTGTTACATTCTCTTACACATCGGTGTTTTTGAAGTTTGCCTGCTGTTTATAAGTTTTACGGGTACTTGACATATATCACACTATTTAAGATTGAATCTACATTCTTTTGTATTACGCGACCGATGTTCATTAATCTATTAAACATCGTTTCCTTTTATGAAGCGATGTCTATTTTTCTATTAAACATCAGTTTTTGAGGTTGGCACCGATGTTCATACTTATACTAGACATCGTTTTTCATTTAATAAATCGATGTCCATTGGATTGTTTTACATCGTTTCTTACTTATTAAGTCGATGTCCATTGGATTGTGTTACATCGTTTCTTACTTAATAATTCAATGTGCACTGAATAAAGAGACATCGATTTTTGTTTCCAATCTGATGTATCATCTCTTTAATGACATCGTTTTTGTAGTTTAATACTGATTTGAAATACGCGTATATACATCATGTCCTTTATAAATTGAAAATTGGTAAGATACCAATATGAACTCATTTCAATTACAAACCAACAATCACAATTGTAACACCATCCAAAGGTTTTGCAAAATTATAAGCATCAAAATACCTAAAACTACTAAGCTTCTTGTTGAACTTAAAGAGTTATACATACACAAAGCTAGTGACCAAAACTTCTGAACCATATGTGTGGTAATAACTACCATCCTCCTTGCTTGTAACATTCCTCACCAAAAGACAGGTTGAAAGACCTGCACATATAAAGACACGTTCAAATTTATATTAGGATCCACGCCAGAACACTTCTAGCTGGAGCAGCCCCATTCTAATGCTCCTGCATAATATGTATATATCAATTAGATGGAATTTAATTTTTCTAGCTGGAGGTTTAGCCATTGTTTCATAGTACAAGAAAATGATTACCGACTCACATAAATAATTGTTTGACACCAATTTTAACTTTCAAGTATGCAATGCCTGACAATGGTACTGCTTGAACTCTTAAATAAGTATATTCTACATCTTAGAGGTTATGCAGCACAATTTCAATTTAGCAAGAAAATATATCAATATAAATTTGCTCCAATTAAACAAGATCATAAAACTTATAACTATAGACTCACCTTGAGTAAGAGACAGTTGGAAGTAATTCCTTTATAACTTGGTGAAACCTGTGTGTTAATGACAACTAATTAGAAGGCCAGCTTAAAAGGCATATTCACAATAGTAGTAAGCACAAGCAAAGACTGGTAATATTGTTATTTATGTATCAAGTAACCAACCACCAACTAGTTAAATAGAGATACAGAACAATAATAGAACATCATTAAATTCAGAACACTAACACAGTGACTAAATTGAGAACCCTTTTTCTAAAGAAATAATCTACACTGAACAAGAAAGAATGTCTGAAATTGTAAGGCAAGTACTGAAGAGAGCATTGCTCTTCAATTAATCAAGTAATCTACAAACCAAGGTAGCTTAGTAATAGTTTCACTTTTTCTTGCGTCCATATATATAAGCCTTGTATGTCTTATCATATACCTGCACATCAGGCTGAAGCATAAGATGATGATACCTTGATTCTGATACTAGGGACGGTAAGTACGTAGAGGAAAAATTGTCCCAGTCAACCTTCTTCATGTTGAAATTCCCAGCTCTGGCAATAGTAACTGGGGCAAAAGTGCCAAACTGGTAGCTCTTTGTATTTTCTTTCGAGTCCTCTGAATTGTTCCTATCAACCTTACGTACTATGCTCTCACGTTGCCGTACTATACTCTCATGTTGCTTTTGTTTCTGAGCTTCCAATCTCCCAGCAGTAGAAGATTCTACTTTGCCCCTCTTACAACGTTTGTGATATCTATTCCAAAGGCTCTTTTTCTAGACTCGTCTGAAGCTGAACTCGTAGCATCTTTTCCTCTCAATCCCAACCATTTATATGCAGGCTTCCTTGTATCTACTGCGTGGGTCTACATATTTTTGAACAAGGGGCACAGTTTGGCTTGGCAGTACATTATACTAGCTGTTTAAGAGATTATGAATTCTAATATTTCTCTATCACAAGTTCTACAAGTTTTACCTTTTCAATAAGATTCATGGAGGACGAAACATTTGCAATATCATAAATCCGCCTTACTTTAGCGGCTTCATCAAGTAGAGAAAAGGCAAGAGTTTCAGCTCCTTAAGTAATATGTCAAAAAGATTCAAGAATAAACAAAAGCAAGTATAGATTTCTTACTTCTCATTACGGATGCATTGTGTGCATCCAAGGGAGATGGATTCTACCTACAAAATTAGATTACTACCATAGTCATCTAAATAAAAAGAAAGAAGTAAATAAGTGGCAGTGGAAACAAAATTGGACATATTTGTCACTAGAAACAGAGGCACAGGTTCTTAAGAGCATATAATACAACTATAGTCCGCTGGTTTGCATGTTTGCAAACTCCACCACTCTGCTCTTCCCCAGCAGCTGAAACAGTAGCCCTGGACTTAACAGCACAAACAACACCAACGCTATCACCACCGGTCCCCAATCTGCCATTACTACTACTGCAGTCTACTTCTTGATCACTTCTTCTGTGTATAGTTGATCAGTTTGTGTGTGTAGTGAAGTTGTCAACTTAGGAACTAAGACTTAATGTTTCTCTCTAGCTGAGCTAGCAAGCTATATATACTGAATCTAAAAGTACAAGGAAAAATGTGTTGGCAATTGAGATACGGAAGGAATATGAAAAAGAGAGAGCAATCACAGTATTAGTGTAGTAGAAGAAATCTTCAACTGAAATAGTATAAATGTGTGTGAACAAATAGTCGGTGGCTTGTGGTGGGATGCAAAAGACACATGGGCCAAAGTGACATGGTCTTGAAAATGAACCCTTTTAAAGTTTAATTAACAGGTGTTGAGAGTCCTTATAATTTAGACAACATACACACAGAGTTAACTAATCACTCTTTGTAATAATCCCCTGTTATGTTCTTCAAATGAACCATATAATGGTACCAAACAGAATCAACATCTTTCTACATTCCCTTTTCTCAGATCATTTTAGACTCAAAATTCAAAGCACTGACAATAAAGATTTACCATTTTTCGAGTTTCCTGAAGATTTGGGATTGACAAAATTCAAAGCACTGACAATAAAGATTTACCATTTTTTGACTCAACTTGTTTCACGATGAATGTATAGCACAACCATTATGCAATATCAGTAATGGCGAGTAACTAAAATGTGATAAAACCCTTATCGACATATGATCTCTATAATTCCATGTTTCACAGAATGACAATGATGGGATGAAAGACTAACCGGATCAATGGAACCGTTAGGGAACAATGAATAAAACAGAAGGCCATCTCCTCTGCGCGGCTTCACTCTCAAACCCATACATTCCTGAGAATCATGTTTTCCATCCAGGTTCAAGCCACTCTGTAGCTAAAAAGAAAAAAGGACGATCACCAAGGAACCAAAAAGAGCCATTGAAAGAAAGAAAGAGAAAATAAGAATCTTGCCTCGTATGGAAACATTGTTTCCCCACCTTCTTCAACATCAGTTAAATACAACAGGAATGATACAACCTGCACAAGGTCAATTAGGACTAATATAAGGATTCTTTACAACCTTTTGGTATCATTACAATTTCTTAATGGTTATATGAAGTGTTTAATCATTGAAGAGGCAAATTGACCACTAACGGAGAAACAAATAATAACCAAATGAAAAACTGAATTTTATACTGAAGATGTACCCTTTGGCTTGTCTGTGGACCATATTCCTCCGGGTGGAATGCATCATAATGAGAATTATACTTCTGCCCAATCTCATAACGCAAGACGTTGAATGCCTGAAACATGATGATATCCTCACAGCTCAGACAATGTTACAAATTGGCCTGAAATAAAAGGTTAACTAATTCAACAAAAGATAAGTCATCATTGTGATTAAGACAAAAGTTTATATTGTAATGAGTTCATATCACTTTGAATTACTTTGGTGGGTAGAGGCACATGCATATAAACTCATAAACAGGGTCAAACATAGTTATTAGCATAAGAGAAATGCCATCACTGTGATTAACACAGCATCTGATCATTACTTGGAATATTTACCACTAACAACCAGATTAAACCCGCGATTATGTAAAATTGTCAACACTACCAGCATGTCAAAAAACAGAACCTGAAACCATTGCCCATTACACACACACCCCCACAACCAAAAAAATTGTGCATGTAGTACATTCTTATGTGTATCTGAGGTATATAAATCACTTTGGCAATGCAACAGACCGATATTTCTTATGATTTTGTGAGTTGATAAGCTCCAGGCTATTAAAGAAACACTAAATAGTACCTCTCCATGGGTCCTGGGAATCATAGTTGCTCTTGCAATCTTTTCCTCAATGACATCCAAAGTCCCAGACTTGTCTCGATAAGCCGAAAGAAACATCCCAGAACTGATCGAAAAAGAGAGAACCGAATTTTAGAATACTAACACTCATCAGATTCTAGTTACTTAATCGTAAGCTCAAATCAACAATCACACTATCAGGCCAGTCTTCAAGTTTCTGATGCATATATAAAAAAGGAAAGGACACAAACTTGGCAAGCACAACTCACCAAAATTTGAAGCTTTAAGCTTCGGACTATCAGAAAAGGAACAGAGCAAAACAGAATCACAAACCCAAAAGAACGAGGCTTTATACAAGCATTGAGTCCTTGAGAACCAAACCCACCACCAGAAAACAAAAGTAAACCCAAAACCTAAAAACACCCATCAAATCCTTGGAAGCAAATTAAGAAACAAAAGCAGATCGGTGAATTTTTTTTTTTGAATAAGCAGATCAGTGAATTAAGGACTCACAAATCCTTCGAAGACATGCATTGAACATAGTCGTGAATTACCTATGAAAGAAAAGCTCAAATTTTCTCCAAATCACCGGCCTCAAACTCGGATTATGTTCACCGTCTTCAAGCAGAGGAGCTGGTCCGACGCAGAAAAGAAGGAGGACGAGGAGGGTCGGGTTCTGGTTGGAGTTGGAGAACGAAGACGAGGAGGGTTTTGGTCGGAGACGGAGAACAAAGAGGAGGACGGAATTGGTCGAAAGAGGAGAACGAAGAGGAGGAAAGCGAGGTTTGGTCGAATAGTGTTAGGGCCAGCTAAAGTCAATGTTTAGTCCAAATATGTCTAAGTGTGGGAATGAGCTTTTCCTTCCCCGCGCTTCTTTAAAATTTTTTAACTTAGCCGCTCAGGGTTTTTCTGAAAATTCAAATGAAAGTTTTGTCACCGGCTAATTTCAAAACCGATGTCAGTTATATGCATACAAATCGGTTTTTGAGGAATCGATGTTACTAACATTGTTTTACATCGCGTGTATTTCTCACCGATTTAATTGTCATGATGTCTATGAGCATAATTCTAGTAGTGCTAATTAATCAACTCGTATTTAAGGGTGTGCCAAAATTTCCATCGAATTTGTACAACCTTTGGGGAACACTTGGAAAATCTCCTTGCTCTGAATATCGCAGATAGCAAAGCAAAGACTAATTATCAGAAGAAATGAGAAGCTGTTGTTGGAGCTGTAGCAGGTGGCCTTCGAACATAAAGCTCAGCTTTAAGGAAAACTGATGAGCGCAATATCCTAATTTAACATGCTTTAAATTGCTTTCCGGGAAGACCGCTCCACGTAACCAATATAGATATCCTTCGTGTATACATTTGTGAGCAGGGGCGGAAGGAAGTAGAAGGTTGTATGGGCTCAAGCCTAGACAATATTTTAGGCCAAAAACCCTTAAGTATATATATCTATCTTTAGCCCATACCAGCCCAAAGAAAAAAAAAATTATATGTAAAAGTTGTGTGTATTCCCAATCTCCCACAGCTGCACACTACTCAGTAGGTCAGATTTGTGCGTTTCGATGGAGCCTTACACTACTTATCTTCGAAAGCGAAATGCCTCAAGCAATCCACACCCAAATTCCCTTCTTGTGGAAAATCTCACCATTTGTTGTCCAGTAGCCTCAGTCTGCGACGTAGACCAAGGAATCTCCAAAGAAACAATCTTTCTTTCGATGAAGCCTCACACTACTTATCTTCGAAAGCGAAATGCCTCAAGCAATCCACACTCAAATTCCCTTCTTGTGGAAAATCTCACCCCTTGTTGTCCAGTAGCCTCAGTCTGCGACGCAGACCAAGGAATCTCCAAAGAAACAATCTTTCTTTCGATGAAGCCTCACACTACTTATCTTCGAAAGCGAAATGCCTCAAGCAATCCACACCCAAATTCCCTTCTTGTGGAAAATCTCACCCCTTGTTGTCCAATAGCCTCAGTCTGCGACACGGACCAAGGAATGCCTAAAGCAACAATCTTTCTTTCGCTTTCTCGTAAACAAGGTATGAAACTCTATCGATCTCTCCTGTTTTGAATTTTTGATACATCTCTGTTCTTCTTCTTGCTCTATTTTTCCCAATGGGGTTTTCTTAAAGAAATTGCAAAAGGAGAAGCTCGCCGATTCTGTTTGCTACCAGTGGCGAATGAAATTTTGAGTTGGGCTTTTGTGTATAAGTTGAGGATTGGGATTGTTGGGACTGCTCTTACTATTGGTTTTGTTTGGTGAGTTGGGGGCTATCGGTTTTGGGTTTGTTTGTGTACACTATTTTTGGTGGGTGTTCGGAAACATCAAACAGGGACTGGTTTTTCAACTCAAGCAGTCAAGCTTTTGTTGGGCTTTGGAATTTCTTGATGCTTTCTTTGGCTTCTGATTATGTTGTGATTATTTTTTATTTAAAGATGTGCATTTTGTGTTGCAGATTGGAGAATTTTTTTAGAGTTTTGGTGATAGTGTCTGGATTTATGCCTAAAAAAAAAATAGTGGTTGTTCTAATTAGCCTAGACAAGTCTCAGATCCTGGATCCGCCACTGTTTGTGAGTGCGAAAAGCAACAGAACAAAGACAACTTGAGCACTCATGCATGATTCCAAAATGGCTGATGCTGTTACCAATTTCCATCCAACTTCCTGTATTCTGGATCTGTTACCGATCAAAAGTCAGCAAAGTTTGTAAGATAACAGAGCCTTCATCTACATTGAGTATGTATAGAAATGCTGTGTCTGGCCCACAGATTTATAACTAAGAAATTAGTATCTTTATCTGTTTAATCATTACTTTATTCGGGAAATTCTGCTACATTAAGATACAAAAATGCAAATGACATTTCATGTACAAGGAACTGAAGACCAATGAGACAGCATAATTTTATTTGAAGAATATAGTAACCCTACCAGGAAGAAGAAATGCATAGTCATAACGTCTGAAAACAATATAACGAGAAAATAGCATCCCAAATGTGGAAGTCGGTTCAGCTTTGTTATTGCACTAAATATAAGTACAAGCTATAACCATTTGATAACTTGCTCACATTTTCTTATGTCTCAATGCTATAACCAGTCGTAAATACCTATCACACACAAAATTGTGATTGTACTTGCATGACAAGCAGAAATGGAATGAATAGCCTGAAGATGAGTACCGCTGCCATAAGAAAAGGCTGCAATGAGAGAAAACAATATCAGCTAAGTAGCACAACTCTGCAAATAATTTGATTCAACGAAAATTCAACCTTCACTTACGCTGAAGACAGTAATGAACCGATAGACTGATGAGATTTCGAAACTTGCGATACTTGCAAAATTTCCCGTTCCGAAGAAGGCAACATTAAACAAGACCATCTAAAGACACAAACTCCATTAAAACAAAAAATTTGGAAGACTTGACCTCACCTAAAGTTGTTTTCTAATATAATTAAAATAAATGTCGTAAGAAACCTCCCCGACAAACAATTTGTTTGACAAAAGTTGTTTTCCAGTATAATGAGAAATAAAAACATAGACGATCTTCGGTAAATGCAAGACTGCCTCCCAAAGGTCTCCAGCATGTGGACATTCATAATGTTGGTGGTGACTAGCAGATTAATCAAGGTGTTGTTGATGGTGCTGTTTATAATAATACTTCTCGGGAGCTACCCATACCACACAAAGCAATACACAGCAAGAAACCAATCTTTTCCCACAAGCTAGGGTCAGGAAATCAGGAATTGACTGGATCTTTTACAACAAATTTATTGAACCACCAATTCCAAAGACTAGAAACTGAACACAGAGAGAAATACAACAACAGAAGGACAAAACACACCAAATTACACACAATTTTCAATGACATAAACCTTATTTGTTGGATACTTGGATCACAAACTAGGTAAACTTCCCTTCCTCGTACTCTTTGGGACCGCCATTTTTCATGAAGTGCGAGAGCGATGAGGAGCTTTCAACAATTCCTTTATACTCATTCCACCATTTCATAAAACTGTTGTTCTTCAAGAAAATCTCAGGTGACACTGCATAATTCTTGAGAGCAATCCACACATAGTCCTCAAACTCTTTCAACTTCCCTTTGTCATCAGTAGTTAGTCCTCCATTCTTCAACATGATGAGAGCTTCCTCAACACGTGCCCAAAAGCAAGAATCATCATTCAAAATAGAACTCACTGTTTGGCTCCCAAACCAGCTCGGGTGCAAACTGTCTCTTTTGCTGATGTGATTGCGCAGGCGTGCCAGCACTGTGGGGTGCAGTCGTCGATCGGGGAGTCCCTTGACCTGACTTCTTGAATCAAACGATGTGGACGAGGAGAGCACCAACCTCGTCACAAGGTTCTCTTCTCTGCCTTTCGGAAAATAACTTCTTTCCTTACGGGTAAGGGCTTGTGTTGTGATCTCTTTGCGTCACCGAATCGATACTTAGTATTGTAGACTAAGCAGAGCAATCACCGGAAAGTTTGGAGAAAGCACGAGGTTTGCTAAAGCGTAGCTTTAGCTTCGCTGGGTTGCGAGGGCATTACCCTTGCTTCGCTGGCTTGCAACTAGGTTGCAGTTAGGTTTGCTCCGAAGAGGCTTTGGTAATCTGTTCGATTGATTGGAGAGTTGTGTGTAATTCGTCCTTGAAACCTGGTATTTATACTTACGGTGCGTTTGGATGAGAAAATTATAAAATCCGTAGGAATTTATAAATGATGGAATCTTTAATTCCATCAATCTAAAATTCCATTAATTACAATTTTTATTGTTTGGTTGCATCTATTTAGGATTTGAAATATGTAATAAATTAATAAAGTTTAAAAAAAATAAAAAGATAAAATAGAAAAAAGTATTGTTTTGGAAATAAAAATTGAATACCGGAAATGAATTCGTAAATGACACCTATTTTGGTGGAAATTGAAGTGAGGAATTTAAATAACGAATTCCTTAGTTTTTTTCCACAGAGAAATTTAAAATTTCCAATCTGATAATGCCAAACGAGGGAATTGGCTATTAGGAATTATGAAATCCTCACTTTCAATTAAATTCCTTCATTTTTTCCCTCATCCAAACACACTCTTAGGGTTTCGACTGCTCCTTGCCATAGAAGGATTATAAATTGAAGTTTCCTAATCAATCTCTGCTACTTGATTCCAATAAAGACTCGTTTTCCTTATATATCATGGAATGGGAGAAGCTGTAACCCATACCCGAGTAGACTTATTTTTTGGGCCGCAGGTATCTGCCCGCTGCGCTAAACCCCTAAAGGATCTTGCCAAAAAATACTTTTGGGCTCAAACACCCACGTTCTTTCTTTTGGATTTGCTTGGGCCAGATTCTGGTGTTTCTTCTTGTTTCTGTGTTTCCTGCTTCTTCTTCTCTTCTTGCTCCTGCTTCTCCTGATGCAATTTCTCCAACAGAGTAAAATGTTTAGGGCTTTTCCCATCCTCGGTATGGTAATTGTCCCCACCATCCTTATAGTAGCCTGCAATGTGAAGTGGTTCAACCATCCTCCGGTAGGTTGTGTCTCCATAAAGCCAACGAAGCTGCAAGTAAGCTCTGTCTAACTGAGGCTTGTTCTTTATTTCTGTGACAGAGTCCTCCCAGTAATTCATGAGTTTCTTCTTATACTCGTTAACCTTAACGTCAGCTGGCTTCTCCTTCTTTCTGTACATGTCATAGTATCCATAACCTTTATCTTTGGACTCCTTCTTGTACCACTCCAAGTAGGCCATGTGAATTTTAACATCATTCAATTTGTTGTCAGAATCCGAATTCTTCTTCTTCTGAATTAATAACTTTGTTTCATGTGCTTTCATCTTCCCAACCAGATTGTCGATATCCATACAGGACTGCTGTTGCAATGATAACATTTTAGTCAGAAGTTGAAGAGCAAGTATATAAATAGATATCATACTCTTATCATAGTTTAGTTTGCTCTTTTCTTTTTTAACACTCCAAACCAAATATAGAAATACACAAGCTGATATTTTCTGTAAATTTCTGTGAAATCATTTGTTATCATCAATTTGTACTGAAACTTGGCTACCGGTGAGACTGCTCCAATTGCTAGGAGTTGTGTGATTATGCTAGCTTCAAGTGGATCTCTTTCCCCTTCAATGGACTTGAAAACATTACATAATGCCTTGTGCTTGAGATCCTCCAAAATTTGTCCATAGGGGAACCCCAAATTAGGATCTTGAGTTTGAGCACTGTGAGAATTGGTTGTCGCAAATTGTTCCAAAACGAAATCCGGGTCCTCAGAGCAAGCACAACCAGAAGTCGAGCATAATAAGAATGTCCCAAATGGCTTATAAGCACCAGTTGTATTTTGGGACATAAAGATTTTAGGAGTATGATCTTGGTTGGAGACTATATGCAAGAAGCAATATTTCCAAGTTGAGAATTCTAACACACATTTTTGAAGGTGTTCATCGCCAACAAGGGGAGAACCGAAAGTAATGCAAAGGGGGTGTTTGGCTTTGGACAAGTTGAGGCCTTCTAGCAACCATAAGGTGAAGAGTGTAGCTATACTACCTCCCAGAGATTGTCCAGTGATGATTATTAATGGTGGGGTTTTGCCCTTGCTATTCTCTACCAGCTGAAACATTGTAAAGGGTTATGTCGAATGATAATGAAGCAGAACAAGAGGCAAGCAAGTTATGTCGAATCTTTAATTTTTACAAATACTGGTGAAACTAACTAAGATAACTACTTTAGTTGTTAGCTTCCTACAACCAACCTTATTTTTCAGAATGAGGTCACTATAATGTGACTGAAATAGTTTGATTGCTGCTTCATTGATGCAGAAAATTGGATTGCTTTTGTTGCACAAAAATTCAAAGTGAGCAAAATCTTCTGATGAAACCTAGCCTTCTTGTCCCTGAAGAGAGCCAGGTGGAGTGCCCAAAGCTATGACGATTGGATTTTCTGGTTGGATTATTTCATTGTACAAGGATGGCTCTGCATTTGGATTAATCTGTCTTTGTTGCTCAATCGCACACCTTGCCTGGTGTACCGGATCAGAGTTCACCATAAGATTCCCCGATTCCAAGCCGCTGTTAAACCTACCACCGTCAAGAACATAAGTCAAACATAGAATGGGAAGTGAAAACAAAATAATAGAACCCAGTAAAGCACCGGTGGACACTACTTGAAAATGACACGAAAATCGAAGCACAATGGACTCAGATATGGTGAACAATCTGAAAAACCAGCTTGAAAAAAAAAAAAAACAAAAACAAAAATAGCATCAATTGACAATCACATACCGGTTTTTTATGGTCATCTTCAAGCTTTCTGGCATATGCCTAGGAGTGACAGCAGAATGGTCATATGTATAGTTATATAGTTAAATCATTTGCCTAAACCAGCGACCCCCATGAAACCTACTGAAATGTACGAAGCATAGGAAGTCTTCGTCTTCGTCAAGCACGTCAACATCAACAAGTCTTTCTTTATTATTTTGTGTCTGAAACTAAGAAATTTCATGAAAGTTTCCTAAGAAGACCTTAGCTAGATACGAGATGCTTTCCCTGTCCGTATCTCTTTCTCTAATAAGTTAACGTGTCACCTGTTGTAGAGAATTGGATAATTGTATTGTATTCATCTCACCATGAGGTTTATATAAACTTTAGGAACTATAGGAGACTTCGCCAGAGCCAATCACCGGTAGCCGGATTCCTGCAAACTTTAGCCGGATTCAGGTCGCCGGTCGATGAAATCCCGTCAGCAGCTGCCGCCCACCAGACTTTTATGAAAACCTCGTCAGAGGTTCCAAAAGAGATTGCCGGAGATCGCATAGGTCGCTAGAAAGTTTATTCCCTCAATAGACATGTATTGCCCCCCTAGACCTCTATTGGGGGGCAATAGAAGTTTATTTTATGAAACCTCGCCGAAAATCTCCAAAGAGGTTGTCGGAGATCTCATATCGGGTCGGAGAGGTTTATTGTCCCCGCCAATAAACCTGTATTGCTCTCCAATAGACGTTTATTACCCCCCCCCCAATAGAACTTTCGGTCGACGGAATAGAAAATAATCCCAGTAAAATTAGACAAATAAAACTTTGATTAAAGAAAAAAATGAGAAAATTACGTCAATTTAAAAAATTTATTATGTCCGATAGACGTCTATTGCCCTCCAATATCCCTGTATTGCCCCCAATAAAACCTTTTTTTTTCTTTTTCTTTTTTCTTTCTGGATTTCTGCCCCCATTTTGCCAAAAAAAAAAAAAAAAAAAAAACAAGAAGAAGCAAAATTGATCTGGGAATGTCTTGGCGCTGTAGATATTTGAGTAGTACGTGATGGGTGTTATCACATACATGATAATGAAAGATCCAACAACAATGTTTAACCAAGCCACATTACAACAAAAGCTAGCTAATCTAAAGGCAAAAGAATTGCAGGGAAAAAGAGTGAGTCAATTGATAGAGTATATTGAAAAAGAGGACATGGGGATAAAAAGAGAAAG
Organism: Rosa rugosa; assembly: GCF_958449725.1. Classification (NCBI taxonomy): domain Eukaryota; kingdom Viridiplantae; phylum Streptophyta; class Magnoliopsida; order Rosales; family Rosaceae; genus Rosa; species Rosa rugosa. The sequence goes on from NC_084820.1 coordinate 69,596,553, forward strand.
AAATAGGGGTGGGCTCGCGAGACCGAAAACCGAAAAAAACCGCATCGATACCCGAACCGAAGCCGAACAAAACCGCACCGAACAAAACCGCACCGAAAAGCGAAAAACCGCACCGCACCGAATCTAGTCGGTTCGGTTTTCGGTTTCAGCCCGACCGAAACCGAACCGAACCGAAAAACCGAACTGAAAACCGAATGTACCTAAAACGACGTCGTTTTGTATATGCATTATGTGGAAACCCTAAAAACCTAAAATCCTCAATCCGCCTCTCTCACTCTCTCAGTCCCGAAGTATCGACCCATCCCTCATTCCCTCTCTCTCAGACCTCAGTCTCTCTGTCCCGAACTCGTTTCCATTTTCCAACTCAGCCCCGACCCCCGACCTCTCCCTCTCCCTCTCTCTCTGACCCCTGTTAGGCTAACAGCCCCGACCCCCGTCGCTACTCAGTTTCGAAGACGCGAAGCCTCACCTTTCTCTCGATCTGAGGTTGACAGCCTGGTAATCAAATCAACACATCTGGAGTCTGGACGATCTCGTCATCTCCCTCGCACACATCTGGTTGTCGTCTCCCTTGCTACTTCGCCGGAAGTCGAAGCTCTCTCCGGTAAGCATATTACTAATTCCCTTCTAAGCTAACTCTAATTTCACTTCAGTCTCTGATTTCTTTTCATCTTCAGCAAAACCCCATCGATCTGGGTTTTTTGATGTGTGTGGATCGTTTTGCTGGTCGTCGTCTCCCGCGCACCTTCGCCGGAACCAAAGCTTGGAATTGAGTAGTTTAGTTTCAGGTACACCTCTTTGATAACCGAAGCTTGCTCTCTGTCTCTTATGGATTCTTGTTTCTTGATTCTTTTTTATTGAAGTTGTTTCTTGAAGTTGTGGTGGCCGAGTAGTTCTTTGACAAATTTGGGATATGGGTTTCAGGTACTCTGCATTTGTTTTGGCCGAGTAGTTCTAGACTTGAGATTGCTGAAAATGAAGAGGCAAATGGAGAAATCTAAGTCATGTGGTACAATTTCGGCCTCAGCCCCGAAGAAATTGGCATCTTCATCATCTCAGGTAGCATTTTTGAGCTTCTTCTTCAGTTCTTCAATTTCAAGATTTTCAATTTTGGGTTGCTTGGTTTTCTTCTTTTCATTGTTTTGGAGCTTTTGTTGTTACCAGTCACTGCTCCATAGCCTTTGATCTGAAGGATTGACGTAAATTAGGGCTCAACTATGCTTCTCAGAAATTATGTGTTGGATCTTCGATATGGATTTTGTGATGGTTTTAATGCTATAATCTTTTGGTACTCCATAATTTGTGTTTGTTTTCTGTGATTTCTGTTTCGATAGATAGTTAAGAGTGGGTAATGTATATCTGTTATGCCAAATTGAATCTGCAATGTGTTTCCTGTATAGTGTTTTAGTTCAACACTTCAACTTAGGTTGTTTTGCTATGACTGAACTGCATCATGGTGAGTTGTTTTGTTACTGCCAGTCCTTTACCTATTTCCTTGTTTATTTCTAAGTGTATGGTAAAGATGAAACTTAATTGCTATGAATTATACAACTTCAATTGTGTGTTAAAGCATCTTGATTTTCCAAATTAGTATGTCCCACATCTATGCTTTTAACAGAAAATTTAAATTTAATCAGTATGTTGATGGAGGCTTCCTTGAATTTAGTTTGGCTATGAAAGGTTTCAGTATGTTCATCCTAGCAGTTTCTGTTTTTTTTTTTGTTTGCAGTTTCTGTTTTTTTTTTTTTTTGTTATTGCAGTTTCTGTTTTTTGTTTCTTATTGCAGTTTCTGTTTTGTTTTGCAGATCAACATTAGTGTTGGTGAATCTACAACACCAATACCTCCCCATGAAGTTACTTCTACTCCAACTCCGGAAGTTCAAGGAAGTCAAGCAACCGAGCCTGAAGATGATGGAAGTGTGGAAAGCATCCTTGAGGCGTTGAAACGGAAAGAAAGGTCAGATATTTGGAATCATTTTGAGAGGGATATGGTGGATGGTAGAATTAAGGGTAAATGCAATTATTGTGGAAAAATTTACTATGCCGATCCTAGGAAGAATGGTACAAACTCCCTTAATAATCATATGGACAAGTGTTCAAAGTATCCCCCTAATATTAAGATGATGAAGGCTAAAAAGCAAAAGATTTTCTCTTTTAAAAAACCAACTACTGAGTTGTGTACTGTAGAATGCACTCAAGAAGAGCTATCTATGTTATGTGTGGAGTACATTATATTAGATGAGCTACCATTTGCTCATGTGGAGGGAGAGGGGTTTAGGCGTTTTCTGGGTAGAGCTCTTCCTTATTGGAGAGTTCCTTCCCGTAAGACAATAGCAAAGGATGTCCTTAAGCTTTATTTGGGGGAAAAGGAAAAATTGATGGATCAATTGAGTAGATATAGGTTGTCTCTTACAACCGATACTTGGACTTCTATTCAAAACATTAATTATATGGTCCTCACTGCACATTTTATTGATGATAATTGGGTGTTGCATAAGAGAATTTTAAATTTTTGTGTGATTCCTAGTCATAAGGGAGATGCTATAGCTAAGCTATTGGAGGATTGTTTGTTGGAATGGGGTATAGAGAAGATTCTCACAGTCACCGTTGATAATGCTTCGTCAAATGATGTTGCATTGAAGGAGTTGAGTAGGAGGATAGGTGATTAGGGTGTCCCTAATGCACTTTTGCAAGAAGGGAAGAATTTGCAAATGAGGTGTGTCGCCCATATTCTTAACTTGATTGTCAATGATGGGTTGAGTGTGATGAAGATATTCATTGGTGCCATTCGGAATGCGGTGAGGTATGTTAGATCCTCCCCACAAAGGCTTGATTTTTTTAAGAAATGTGTTGAAAGGGTGAAACTAGAGTGTAAAGGGCTTGTGATTTTGGATGTCCCTACTAGGTGGAATTCCACATTCTTAATGTTGGAACGGGCTTTGAAATTCCAAAAGGCTTTTGATAGAATGGTGGAAGAAGATGCGGGTAATTTTTGTGCATGGCTTGAAGGTGCCAAGGGTGAAAAGCCAAAAGAAGGGCCACCGGCTAGTGTTGATTGGCAATATGGGGAGCAATTTGTGGATTTTTTGAGACCATTTTATTAAATCACTTTGAAGGTATGTTGTTCTAATTCTCCTACCGTTCATAGTACTTTTGGTGATATACTCTCTATTTTTGGTCTCTTGCAAGAACAAAAGAACCCATGTTTGTCTGAGATTACATCACCTATGCAAGACAAGTTTATCAAGTATTGGGGTAGCTTTGATAAGTTGAATCACTATCTGTTCATTGCTATTGTTCTTGATCCACGTCATAAACTTGAGAAAGTTGTTGACTATTTTGAGATTCTTGATGATGGGGATACGGATGAAAATGTGGAAGCTAACACAAAGACTGTGAATGATCTCTTGTATGACCTTTACAAGGTGTATGAGGAAGAGGGAAGGGAAAGTGGTGTTGGTGAGGTTGTTAGTTCTCAAGTATCAAGTGAGGGGATATCTAGTTCAAGTAAGGGTCTAACGGAGTTAGAAAAGAGATTGAAAGAGAAGGAGCAAAAGAGAAGAGCAAAGAAAGCCGGGATCGTAAGCAACGATGTGGATAGATATCTTGGAGATCCTATTGAAGGAGATGGTGAAGGCTTTGACTTGTTGAATTAGTGGAGGGTGAATGGAGTTTGTAAATATCCTATATTGGCACGCATTGCAAGGGATATTCTAGCTATTCCGGTGTCGACCATAGCTTCGGAATCTTCCTTTAGCACGAGTGGGAGGATTATTGATCCATACCGTAGCTCCCTAAGTCCTAGAATTGTGGAGGCATTGATATGTACACAAAATTGGCTTAGGAGTGAAAATGTGTATCTACATCATATGCCTACTGTTGAGGAGATGGAGTTGTGTGAAGAAGCGGAAAGAGGTAATAGTTTCTATTTTCTTAGTTAAGGTTTTTTGGGTTAAATGAAGTTGTAATATTTATGTTATATATGATTGTATGTATTTTAATTCTAATGTTGTTCTTTTTATTATTCTCTTATGTTAATGTAGAGATGTTTAAGATGCCATGTGGAGCTGCAGTGGGGAGTAGTCGGAGCGGAATGTTACCTCCAAAGTCGAAGACTTCATCTTTCCGAGCTTGAGATCATGCTATTGCTCTCCTTCATATGTAGATGTTGGTTCATTCTTTTTGTAATGTTTAATATTTTAGTGAACTTACACATTTTTAATTTGTAAGGTTAGTGACTTAGCGTTGATGTAATTATGGACTGTTATAAACTTTGGACTCTATATTTTTTGACCATTTCATATGTTGATGACTTGATGCTAGAACTTGATGGACTATTAGATTATATGAATTGAATTATATGGAGTATGGAATTATAGATTATTGTCTATTGAAGTACAAAGCATGCATTAGTAAACTTGTAAACACGTTGTGATAAATTTTTATTACAGGTTTGAAGAAACAAAAACTTCTCGAGTTACAATACCAAAGAAGTATGAAGTATATTTGATTAAAAAAAAAACGTAAAAAGTAAAAAAAAAAAAAAAAAAAAAAAAAAAAAAACCGAAACTGGGCCGAACCGACCCGAACCGTTCGGTTCGGTTCGGTTTTCGGCGCCACCTTCTGAAAATAAAAAAACCGCACCGATTTTAATTTCGGTTCGGTTTTCGGTTTTGGGTCGGAACCGAACCCACCCCTAGAAAGAAACACAATGTGGGGTCCAGTTGGGTATTGTTCCAGCTCCACTTGATTGCAATCAAGAGTTTCTAGCTTGACTTTTTAAGAGAGACACAGAGACTGAGAGTCATAGGCAGAGAGAGAGAGTCACAAAGTGATTCTTCACCTTCGAGTTTGAGAATTGTTGGAGACCACCAAGGAGGCTTTCCAGCTGCTTGAGCTTCCTCTTGAGAGTCCTCAGGCGAAACACCCAGAATCAAGTATCCAGAGCTGGCCCTGAGGGCTGCTGCCTGAGGCCGCTGCCTCAGGCCACCGGTCTCCGGCGAGCCTCCGACAGCTTTTATTTTTTATGTATATTTGTAGTTCAGTAAGCATTTATATATATTCTTTGCCACCACAACAACAAGCTGCTACTCTAGAGCAACGGTACACATTAGTGTGGTTTTGAAAGCCACCCAAGTTCGAGGCAAAACTGCTACATTTTATGTTCTGTTCTCCTTTCTTTTTTTCGTTCTTTTTCTTTTTCTGGTTTCTTTTGTATTAAGCACCTTCTTTTTCTCATTGCTACAAAATAGTATCATTTTATACTCTATCTCTCCCTTTCTCTCTCTCTCTCTTTTTCTGGTTTCTTTTGGTATTAAACACTTTTTTTTTTTCCATTTCTACCAATGTCCTTTCTAATTTAAGAATACAATATAAATTTTTTTGTTCCCTTTTTTTCATTGCTACTACACTTTATTATAGGGGAAAAAATAATATGAATGTTCGCCTCAGGCCTCCAAAATGTCAGGACCGGCCCTGCAAGTATCTGCGAAGGTTTTGTTCTGCTGCTCCTTTTCATAACTGGGACGGGTTTGACATTTCGGGCCGATTACAGAGAGATCAGCAGATTAATACTACTAACAACAATTAAACCACATCAATTGACCAAAAGCTTTCTCTTTAAACTAAATCCAGAAACCCCAAGCTTAAAGATCTAGAAGACCAAAACAGTCACCGCAGCAGCCACCAGACGCACACGGAGGTTGAGGGCGAAGGCGCAGACAAGCGAGAAGTCCACAATCCGACGGTGAGCGAGATCGGAGGCAAGGGATCTGATGTGGTAGGGGCAGAGTGTGAAGCCTACGCTGACCCCAACATCGAACAGATCAACGGTTGATTTCTCGTCTTCCATGGCTGCCGCAGAGAGAGAGAGAGAGAGAGAGAGAGAGAGAGAGAGAGAGAGAGAGAGAGAGAGAGAGAGAGAGAGAGAGAGAGAGAGAGAGAGAGAGAGAGAGGCAATTTGATGTAGTTATTTAGTTAAGATGAGGGTAGATTTGTTATTATATTCTGAATTGGATTGATGAGAATAAAAAACTGTTATCGGAATAAATGAGATAATTTTAGTACTTTCAGTCAACGACTCCATAATTAAAATAAAAAATTTAGAAGACTGTTGTCATGACCTCACCTAAAGTTGTTTTCTAATATAATTATAATAAATGTCGTAAGAAACCTCCCCGACAAACAATTTGTTTGACAAAAGTTGTTTTCCAGTATAATCAGAAATAAAAACTTAATTAGACGATCTTGGGTAAATGCAAGACTGCCTCCGAAAGGTCTCCAGCATGTGGACATTCATAATGGTGGTGGTGACTTGCAGATTAATCAAGGTGTAGTTGATGGTGCTGTTTATAATAATACTCCTCGGGAGCTACCCATACCACACAAACCAATACACAGCAAGAAACCAATCTTTTCCCACAAGCTAGGGTCAGGAATTGACAGGGTCTATTACAACAAATTTATTGAACCACCAATTCCAAAGACTGGAAACTGAACACAGAGAGCAATACAAAAACAGAAGGAAAAACACACCAAATTACACACAATTTTCAAAGGCATAAACCTTACTTGGATCACAAACTAGGTAAACTTCCCTTCCTCGTACTCTTTGGGACCGCCATTTTTCATAAAGTGCGAGAGCGATGAAGAGCTGTCAACAATTCCTTTATACTCATTCCACCATTTCATAAAACTGCTGTTCTTCAAGAAAATCTCAGGTGACACTGCATAATTCTTGAGAGCAATCCACACATAGTCCTCAAACTCTTTCAACTTCCCTTTGTCATCAGTAGTTAGTCCTCCATTCTTCAACAAGATGAGAGCTTCCTCAACACGTGCCCAAAAACAAGAATCATCATTCAAAATAGAACCCACGTTCTTTCTTTTGGATTTGCTTGGGCCAGATTCTGGTTTTTCTTCTTGTTTCTGTGTTTCCTGCTTCTTCTTTTCTTGCTCCTTCTTCTTCTCTTCTTGCTCCTGCTTCTCCTGATGCAATTTCTCCAACAGAGTAAAATGTTTGGGCCTTTTCCCATCCTCGGTTTGGTAATTTTCCCCACCATCCTTATAGTAGTCTGCAATGTGAAGTGGTTCAACCATCCTCCTGTAGGTTGTGCCTCCATAAAGCCAACGAAGCCGCAAGTAAGCTCCTTCTTCTAACTTTGGCCTGTCCTCTATTTCTGTGACAGAGTCCTCCCAGTAATTCATGAGTTTCTTCTTATACTCGTTAACCTTAACGTCAGCTGGCTTCTCCTTCTTTCTGTACATGTCATAGTATCCATAACCTTTATCTTTGGACTCCTTCTTGTACCACTCCAAGTAGGCCATGTGAATTTTAACATCATTAAACTTGTTGTCAGAATCCCAATTCTTCATCTTCTGAATTAATAACTTTGTTTCATGTCTTTTCATCTTCCCAACCAGATTGTCGATATCCATACAGGACTGCTGTTGCAATGATAACATTTTAGTCAGATGTTGAAGAGCAAGTATAGAAATAGATATCATACTCTTATCATAGTTTAGTTTGATCTTTTCTTTTTTAACACTCCAAACCAAATATAGAAATAGACAAGCTGATATTTTCTGTAAATTTCTGTGAAATCATTTGTTATCATCAATTTGTACTGAAACTTGGCTACCGGTGAGACTGCTCCAATTGCTAGGAGTTGTGTGATTATGCTAGCTTCAAGTGGATCTCTTTCCCCTCCAATGGACTTGAAAACATTACATAATGCCTTGCGCTTGAGATCCTCCAAAATTTGTCCATAGGGGAACCCCAAATTAGGATCTTGAGTTTGAGCACTGTGAGAATTGGTTGTCACAAATTGTTCCAAAACGAAATCCGGGTCCTCAGAGCAAGCACAACCCGAAGCCGAGCATAATAAGAATGTACCAAATGGCTTATAAGCACCAGTTGTATTTTGGGACATAAAGATTTTAGGAGTATGATCTTGGTTGGAGACTATATGCAAGAAGCAATATTTCCAAGTTGAGAATTCTAACACACATTTTCGAAGGTGTTCATCGCCAACAAGGGGAGAACCGAAAGTAATGCAAAATGGGCGTTTGGCTTTCGACAAGTTGAGGCCTTCTAGCAACCATAAGGTGAACAGTGTAGCTATACTACCTCCCAGAGATTGTCCAGTGATGATTATTAATGGTGGGGTTTTGCCCTTGCTATTCTCTACCAGCTGAAACATTGTAAAGGGTTACTTCCACGTCAAAATGATAAGAGGCAAGCAAGTTATGTCGAATCTTTAATTTTTAAAAATACTAGTGAAACTAACTAAGATAACTACTTTAGTTGTTAGCTTCCTACAACCAACCTTATTTTTCAGAACGAGGAGATCACTATAATGTGACTGAAATAGTTTGATTGCTGCTTCATTGATGCAGAAAACTGGATTGCTTTTGTTGCACAAAAATTCAAAGTGAGCAAAATCTTTTGATGAAACCAAGCCTTCTTGTCCCTGAAGTGAGCCAGGTGGAGTGCCAAAAGCTATGACGATTGGATTTTCTGGTTGGATTTCATTGTACAAGGATGGCTCTGCATTTGGATTAATCTGTCTTTGTTGCTCAATCGCACACCATGCCTGGTGTACTGGATCAGAGTTCACCACAAGATTCCCCGATTCTAAGCCGCTGCTAAACCTACCATCATCAAGAACATAAGTCAAACATAGAATCAATATGGGAAGTGAAAACAAAATAACAGAACCCAGCAAAGCACCGGTGGACACTACTTGAAAATGACACGAAAATCGAAGCACAATGGACTCAGATATGGTGAACAATCACAAAAACCAGCTTGAAAAAAAAAAAAAACAAAAACAAAAATAGCATCAATGGACAATCACGTACCGGTTTTTTACGGTCATCTTAAAGCTTTCTGGCATATGCTTAAGAGTGACAGCAGAATGGTCATATGTATAGTTAGATAGTTAAATCATTTGCCTAAATCAGCGACCCCCATGAAACCTACTGAAATGTACGAAGCATAGGAAGTCTTCGTCTTCGTCAAGCAAGTCAACAGCAACTAGTCTTTATTGTTCTGTGTCTGAAACCACGAAATTTCATGAAAGCATCCCTTATTCCCTTAGCTAGATACAAGATGCTTTCCCTGTCCGTATCGCTTTCCCTGTCCGTCTCTCTTTCTCTAATAAGTTAACGTCTCAGACCATCACATTTGTTATTTTCACTAGAACGACTTTTGTCACAAAACAACCTTTTTTTACTCAAATACCGAAGACTTCTTATATAAGCACTTTCTGATGAAGCACCTGGCAAGTACTTCTTCAAAAACCAATTTGATTGTCTTAAAACATTTAAAAATTCCAGGTGGTTTTGGTTCTTAAACTACATTTTCCTGACCATAAATTAAATTTAATAACAGATCCATCAATGATCTGTAAAGAATATAACTGGTTAAATTAATTAATCAACTCGTATTGAAGATTGCCATCCATTTTGTACAACCTTTGGGGAGCACTTGGAAAATCCCCTTGCTCTGAATCTCGCAGACAGGAAAGCAAAGACCAATTATCAGAAGAAATGAGAAGCTGCTGTTGGAGCTGTAGCAGGTGGCCTTTGAACATAAAGCTCAGCTTTAAGGAAAACTGATGAGCGCAATATCCTAATTTAACATGCTTTAAATTGCTTTCCGAGAAGACCGCTCCACAGAACCAATACAGATATCCTTCGTGTATACGTTTGTGAGTGCGAAAAGCAACAGAACAAAGACAACTTGAGCACTCATGATTCCAAAATGGCTGATGCTGTTACCAATTTCCATCCAACTTCCTGTATTCTGGACCTGTCACCGATCAAAAGTCAGCGAAGTTTGTAAGATAACAGAGCCTTCATCTACATTGAGTATGTATCGAAATGCAGTGTCTGGCCCACAGATTTATAACTAAGAAACTAGCATCTTTATCTGTTTAAACATTACTTCATCAGGAAATTCTCCTATCATTAAGATACAAAAATGCAAATGACATTTCATGTATAAGGAACTGAAGACCAATGAGACAGCATAATTTTATTTGAAGAATATAGTAACCCTACCAGGAAGAAGAAATGCATAGTCATAACGTCTGAAAACAATATAACAAGAAAATAGCATCCCAATCGTGGAAGTCGGTTCAGCTTTGTTATTGCACTGAATACGCATCTGCATTTCAATCCACCAAAATAAGTTAAAAGTTTTCATTCATAGAAAACCAATTCAGCATTCTCACACAGTAACTTGTAACATTAAACCATAAATTAACAGGGCAGCTCAAGCCAGGAGAAAACAGAAGTACAAGCTATAACCATTTGATAACTTGCTCACATTTTCTTATGGCTCAATGCTATAACCAGAGTCATAAACACCTATCACACACAAAATTGTGATTGTACTTACATGACAAGCAGAAATGGAATGAATAGCTTGAAGATAAGTAACGCTGCCATAAGAAAAGGCTGCAATAAGAGAAAACAATATCAGCTAAATAGCGCATCTTTGCAAATAACTTGATTCAACAAAAATTCAACCTTCACTTACGCTGAAAACAGTAATGAACCGATAGACTGATGAGATTTCGAAACTTGCGATACTTGCAAAATTTCCCGTTCCGAAGAAGGCAACATTAAACAAGACCATCTAAAGACACAAACTCCATTAACGACATACTTATCAAATCACGAGTCATGACCAGTAAAAATATGAAAACCACTAGGCAACGTAAATGAATTCCACTTATACAACAGTCAGATACTTTTTATCAAACCTTTGAGGTCAATCATCAGCGTAATGAGTTTGAATTGTTTGATATGATTCCTCCAACAAGACTATCAGTACTTGCTAAATTTATTTGCACAAATTAATACAGAAAACCATGCTAAACATATGAGAGGTGGCAACAAGCCTTATTTTTCCAATTCACAGTTTTCTCAATATACATTGCCATTTTCACAAGATCTTATCAGACTTAATTCATAAGAAGCAACGTCACAGCGATCACTAATACAGGTATGGGTCTCTAAAACTTCATTTGGAAAAGCAACTAGAAAAAAAAAAATCAAAATTCATGAAGATATAATTTAAGAAACCAAAGCACTTACAAAGGTTAAAGGAATTCTGATGTCAGACAGCTGCAAGTATCTACCATCAACTATGGCATTATCCTCCATATTGTTAAAGGAACTTGACAACCTTTTCACCTTACTTGAGTAAATAAGTGTGTTTTCAAATAGTATCCAAGCCATGAGTACAAGAGCAAAAGCACCATAGAAGACAGCTTCATATCTGCATAAGTTTTGAGAATTAACCAAAACATAAAAACAAATCCATCCTAATATCATGCATATCACAAAGCTGTTGAACACAAAGATGAGAGGTAACACATAAATCGCCTGTACCCGATAGATAATAGAAGAAATGTGGGCGCAAAGCCAAGAAATATGGACGTAAGCCGGGACAAGAGACCATTTGCTGAAAATAACGGAAGTACCATCGAGGGACCTATGAGAAGACAAAATAATAGATAAGTACAATATGTCGAATTCACTTCTACTGTTACTCGGGCATTGAAATATATCAATTAGTATACCAACCACACAGAATTGATAAAATAAATATAATAAATTATAAAATAATTATAATAAACTAAATTTGGAAAAAAAAATTGTAGAGCAAAAAGTATTACGTGACTTTTTAGGAGCTTAAAAGGAATGAAAAGGAGAAAAGAACAAAAGTTAGATGTTGGATGTATAGTAACGGCCAAAACTATAACCTGAAACACTAAAATGCTACTCTAAGAGCATACCAGCAATGGACCAAGTTATAATCTGGTGCCAGACATGCAGTTCTTGGTTCTCTGTTCTATGAGATGTTGATATTGACACCATCACAGATGATAATCCAACCAAAAGAGCCTAATTATATCCAAGAGAGAAAAAAACAGAAAAAAAAAAAAAAATCTTTGGATCAGTTGTGTTACATTAAACATTAAATTCATACCAACAGAGGGCTGAGACAAGTGAAGCACCTGTAATTGAAAGAGCATGGGGAACTTGGATTTCTTTGCATCACTATTACAGATAGCGAGCCAAAACTTGTTTTCTTCAGTATGCTGATCTAGAAACCTCCCAGCTGCTCCGATCAAAATAATCATAACCCCACTCCAAATTCTGCAGACATGATATTTCACAAACACAGATATAATTGTCATGGCCAACCCAAATGCTACTAATCGGCATCAAACTCAAGATAGTTAATACAGTAAAGTTGTCCATTTATCTTAACAAGCTCAAAATCTTATTGAGTAGTTATATGGCAATCAGATTCAATTCTTATTTTACACAAACCTAATAAAGCATACCATAGCTGATTTAAGTTCTTGAAATTAGTTCATTTTGCCTATAAGCTGATGTGAGAAAGGCATTGTTTGAATTCAAGATTGTGCTAACAACTTTAATTCTTTGTCAGTTAATAAGTCTGCAACTATTTGAAAACTCAACTGTCACAAGCACACACACTGAACAAACATTCAACAAGAGCCCACTTACACTAGATTATTATTATCCGGAATTTCCGCTGGCATCAAAGTAAATACAGATAAGAACCAGCATGCACCACAAACAAAGAATGGAATCCCAGATCTCCATGGAATTGACTTGAAAAGATAAAGAAAGGCTATGACCCCCACAGTCAGAAAACACCATGTGTAGAGCTTCCTCTCGGTGAAGCTATTCACCTGCAGAAATTACCAACTTATGGTTCAGAATTCTAAAATACCACTTTACCAGGGCTTGCAGCAGTATGATTAATAAGTTTCACTTCAATACCAGATATTCAAGTATGAATACTGAGACAGCACAAGCGGCTACAACTTTTGTGAAATAATTTATTTCTCTTCCATGTAACTGTTTCCATAATGCTTTTATGAACCGATATTCACTAGATATTTGTGTCCACAAAAATACTGTCATTGTTGTATATGCATGGTAAAGAGGAGGAGACTGCTCGATGAACAGTATAATGCTAAGTAGTCCCAGAAACAAGCATCCACAAAGTTGTACCTGCCAAAAATAATGAGATATTTTAGTTAAATTTTATAGTTAGAAAATTTAAAATTTATAGACCTTCAAGTTTGGTATATTCATAAAATCTTTCCAACTTTTTTTTTTTTTTTTGAAGGAAAATGTATCCCTGTTTTTCTGTGAACTTCTTCAATTAATAACACAATTACTTGTTACACAAGATCAAGCTTACACAAACATTACTTTTTTGGTATTATCTGTCCGGTGATCTGCTTGCTCCTTTGTCAATATATCCCCTACCAATGACGTGTAAGATTGCAACACATGGAGAACAATATAGGTCATCCAACCAATATACCCAAGAATAATTACAGTCATGAGCATCAGCCAATCATAAGTTTGAAAATAATGAAGTCCTTGCAGTGCCAAGTCTCGGAGATTTTCAGATAGTTTCCTTGCAGCTTCATAATCTCCATTAGATATATGATCCTCAATCTGATCCAAGAGGGATGAATAATGGCCCAATGGTTTGAAAGGCTTAAAATATAATGAAGTTGCCTCCTTGGTTTCTAATTTTGTCAAGAAAATCAACATCAATAAAAATTCAGTACCACCTCCTCTCCTTCCAAAGATCCCCAGTGGAATCAGATATAGTAAACAAGGCCTAGTTGCAACCCACATCAATCATCTAAATAAAGATATAAAAAAAAAAAAAAAAGGATACGTGATTTCCGAACAAATTGATTGAGAACTTGCTTTGTATTGGCTAGAACAGCTTCAACTTCATCTGTCTGGATCATGAAACAAAAATAATAATAATCTACCAGTATTCTACCCAATTATAATCTAGTTGGACAAGTCTAACTAATCAACAGAATTACATAGCCCAAATCACAAGAAGATGGGAAGAAAAAATAGTTGGACACTGCTCTACCAGTAGGACAATGGAATTGAAGATATGTATTTTTACTTCTCTTTTTCTTTCTTGATAAGTGATACAAATACAAGAACAATGTTGGCAAAGATTTTAACCGTTTACAACAAATAGAAAAGTCCTTCGAATAGGTTGACTAACCTTTTTCATGTCTATGTAATCAAGGGGTAAACTCCCAACAGAGTTTACAGGACATGGCAATCCAAGAAGTGTTGACTGCAAGAAAAGTGAATCAGCAAATAAGAGTGATAAAACTAGAAGTTAGTTCAAATGGACAACAAAAATAGGGGACAAAAAAATTGTACAACCATGAGAGGTGTGATATCAGCTTGATTGACATCCACCCTTTCAATGCCATGAAGGCCCCATTCTTTAGGCGTTGGCGTGTCATGCATATGGTCATCAACAAAACGAGTACCACAATCAGAATGTCCATCTCCATGGCTGCTACTGGAAATAGGCTTTGGATGTTTAACACCTGCTCCCCAAACAACAAGGGGAGTATCAGTGTTTGAAGGATGTCCATCTCCGTGGCTACCTATGCAGAAAATTATAACACATAAGAATAGCTATGAGGGGAAAACCAGCACAAAGAATAATTCTTTTCTGGATATAGAGAAGTTTATTATATAAGTAATGCAGAATCAAAATAATAATAGCTCGGGGTGAACAATGAAGCAATACACTTGTTAATCAAAAGCTTCCAACCTTTATCATGCATTCCATGATCAGCAGTAAATATGTATGCTGTACGATTGTCCTTGTAGTAATCTTCAAGAAGATTATAAACCCTTTCAGCAATACTGTCAACAACCGCAACATTATTGAGATAGATGGACGAAAAGGGCCGATGTGCATGACCATTTGAATCACAACCAAGTAGGTGCAAAAACACAACAAGATTATCCTGTAAAAGTAACTCCTTCAACTTTGGGTCCTCTTTGGACCTATTCATTAGGCTCTGAAATTGATCAAACGACCACTCATCCAGAAAGGAGGCATCTGCATCAACACATCTAAATCAATAAAGCACTGTACGAAGCAAGAATCTTGTGCCTGTATATGTAAACTCCTATCATTTCTACACTGACTATCACACCTACATCATCACTTCAGTATTTACTTTCAACATTACCAGTGTTCGAAGACAGAATGATAAGTAATTAACAAAAATGTAACTTTTACTATTAAATGAACTCGGTTGCAAATTCAAATAACTCGAAAGGTAAACACAATGAGCTCAAAAGTTACGAAATCAAACCAGTAGCAAAGTCTTCGAAATCATGAGGATAACTGTTCCAAGTAGTGTGAGGCAATGCAGCACAGAAAATCGGAACTATATCCGGACTCCCATACGAAAATGTATGCCGGCTCCGGTTAAACACCGAATCGAATTCAACAGGATTAGCTTTCCACCCTACAAAACAACTCCTACATCACATCAACACCGCCATTGTTATCTCTATCAAAAACACTGAGATAAAAACTAGGTCATACCTTTCGTAACAGCACTCGGATCCTCATAGAAGCCAGCTATAATCGCCACGTGTCCAGGCCTCGACTCAGTCGGCGGCCGAGCATGAGAGACTCCCCACCGGCCTCGCTCCTTGATCACGCTCCTCAGAAACGGCGCTCTGAACTTTCCGGCGGCGTCGGACTCGAAGAACTTGTCCGCTCGGAGACCGTCAGCTTTGAAATTCCGAAAAAAAAAAACCTCTCGTCAAAATCCGCAACTCAAAAAATTGACTGAGAAGAAGAAGAAGAGAGGTGAGAAACGACGACGTACCGACGAGTAAGACGAGGCGTTTGGCGGGGGCGGGGAAGCGAGGGGAGACGAGATCCATGCCGTGAACAATGGGGGACTTGAAGTAGATGTCGAAGATGCTGAGCATGTAAACGGCGTGAAGAACGACGCCGACGACGACGAGCCATTTCTCTTTCGTCTTCAGCCATTTTCTTCTGACGCTCAAGTTCACTACTTTCCGGCTTCTGCTGCTTTCTTCTACCTCTCTCCCTCCCATTTCTCTGAGACTCTTTGCCTCCGCCGGCGTTCAACAACTACTTTCCGTTTGCGCTCTTTTTTTTCTGAAAAGGGAAAGAAGTAGTGGGCCGGGCCTGGGTCGGGTGGTTTTTAGGGTCAAGGCCCGGGATCTGATTGGGAATTAATCTTGTGGGGAGAGGTTTTTTGCTTAGTCAAAAAATAGGAAATTTAGGAAGAAAGTTGAGATTGAAGAGAGGCTTTTGCTCCTACATTTTGGGGAGAGAGAGTGGCTTTCTCTACCTCTACTGTTCTGAGCTCCATAGATCTCAGTTTACCACACTAAATTTGAGTCTCGAATGACGTGACATCTGTATCGATTAATCATACATTATTTATTTTAGAAGTATGTTATTCAGATACTAAGTCATTTAAAAATAAAAATGAGGATATAGTACGTGAGAATTATGAGACTTGAATTTGTTAGCATTTTCTTTCAACATGTAATTAGTGAATTTTCAAAGAAGACATGTCCTCTTTTTTATAGAAAATTACAAAGAGGATTCCCTTGGGATCTTATACGAGACTTTATCAAAAAGTTTTATCCTTGTTACATGAGGAGAAATGATTACACCAAATATAGTTTTGAAAATAAGTTTGGCCTAATTTAATTTAGCAAATATGTTACCATGCGTATTGGTTTCTCTGTAAATACGATGAAAAAAATGGTTGTAAAACTTAAAGTCAAGGACTAATATCTTGCAAAAGTGTGGACAAGAAGACATATCCTTCTGTAATCAATAATCTAGTGTTTTGAAGCAAAAAGTTAAGGATTACATTTAGCAACCAAAACCGCAAATACCTAATACAGTAGGAGAGATTCTTATGTAGGGCAGCCATACCACGTGGCGGTAGGGCTGCCCAATCAGAACTTTACAGGAGAGTGTTTTAGATATATTGCGTTATTAAAAGAAAGACAATTTCCTGAGATACAAAAAAATTTCTTAATTTTTATTGGGTTGTGTGGTAGGGCAGTCCCTACCTAAGAATTTCTCATACAGTAGTGGAATTCTATTATTACTTAGTTAAATGACACTTAACAACAATTAAAGGACTCTTAGTCATATAATAAGATGTTGCTCATTTGATACACATTGTAGGGCAGTTCCTACCTAAGAATTTCTCATATAGTAGTGGAACACTATTATTACTTAGTTAAATTACACTTCACAACAATTAAAGGACTCTTAGTCATCTAATAAGATGTTGCTCATTTGATACACATTCTCAAGTTTTATAATATGTATACTTTTATTAAGGATCAATCGACGACATATTCTTAACTAATCAGTAGTAAAATGAGATGCTTAATATATTGATATTAATCAAGGGCACTTATGGTCGTGATACTCCATATCATTGTAGCACTTGCCACACTTATCCATGTTGGCGCCATATTCTCCTGGCGGAACACATTTGCACCCTCAAGTCCGCTACAGCACTTCATACACAATCTATTGCATATCTTCCTATGTGGTTCTACTCTGCACCTCGCTGCACACAACGACATGCAATCTGCAACAAAATTAAACTAAATAAACTAGAACTTGAAAAAATAAGGATTAATTTCAGTTTACCTACTCCAACTTTAGGTCAATCTTCATGTTAGTCCCTCTTCTTTTAATTTCATCAAAATTGCCCCTGTACTTCTAATTTTAATCAGCCGTGTCCAATTTTCGAAACTCCATCCAAATATTCTGTTAAGTGATGACGTGGCAGTTTCGGCGGGCCCACAAGAAGGGCTATAATGGACAATTTGCATTTCATCTGACCCATGCCTCACTATTTCTTCCTCCTCCGTCTTTGTTGACCACATTGACCCCAAACCCCAAATTCCTCAGATGACTAAAACGACGCCGGTTTTGTCTCCTTCACATTGCAAGAAGAGCAAGTCGATCGGAGCAATAGTGAAGGCGTGAATCGGCCCATTCGAGATTTCTGAGAAGTTTCGAAATGGTTAGGCTGCGATTCCTGAGAACTCTCTGCAATTCATCTTTCTCTCTCTCTCTCCCCAATTCTCACCCACGCCAGATTAATTTCAATCTTCTCGAAGTTGTTCATGTCGGGTCGGAGATTGGGCCATGGGTGGGGGAGTATGGTTCTTCTTTGGCTACCCCATCTCTTGCACTCTTCAAAATTTCGCACATCTTGAGATTTGTGCTTCAATGACACAAAGGCAATCTTCACTGCTGTGACTATCAGCGTCTTGTTCCGATCATCCTTGGCCTAACCCAGGTCCATATCTTCGACTTCTACGTACCCTACTCTCGATGTGGGTGATCGTGCTTTAGCACATCGAACCATCATCGCTTGATCAGAATTTAAGTCCAGCCATCGAAACCATCATCGCTTGACCAGAATTGGCCCACTCACCGCCGACAACTCCAACCGTCTTCAAGAAGTGACCTGGAAACTGGCACAATTGGCCGAAACGATTCATGTGAAAATTTCAATATAGAGGGTTTGTTGCTAGCAGCTTAGCTGATCTAGATGCTTCTATGCTCAAACTCAGACCCAGCGATCATCATGATCTTTCCGATGAGTCGTACGGCCTGTGAGTCATCGAGGCCGAGGGATGTGTCTCCCATTGGTAAAGCTGAGAGCTTTAGCTCGAAATCACCAAAATGAGCAGAGCCCAGATGATAAATGAGGTAGAATTTGATACCCAAATCAAATTTGAGGCTTTTGTGAAGAAATTAGAAGAACCCATATGAGGAATTGGGTAGAATTGACTAACCAAATCGGAGTTTGAGGTTTTTTTCAGGTAAACCAGATGAGATTTTGTGCTACCCAAGGACTGTTTGTGTTTTCTTGTGGAAATTATATTTTCTGGGTTTGGGATCAGAGGAGAAAGAGAGAAAAAGATAGAGAAATGGAGATGTAAACAAAGTGGTAGAGAAATCAAGAGGGAAACGTTGACCAGGGGTATTACAGGAATTTAGCTATTCTGTCTCTTGCCACGTCATCACTTAACGGAATATTTGGATGGAGTTTCGAAAATTGGACACGGCTGATTAAAATTAGAAGTACATGGGCAATCTTGATGAAATTAAAAGAAGAGGGACTAACATGAAGATTGGCCTAAAGTTGGAGTAGGTAAACTGAAATTAATCCAAAAAATAACTATAACTATTAAAGTGGAGACGGTATTTTCGTTCGTTCCATGTGAACCATTCAAATGCACAAAAGAAAATAAAAGTACAGATGCACAGGGGCAAAGAAATTTAATCAAACCTGTGAAGAGAGGTCACCAAAGCAGACAACACCCTTTATCAACCTGCGTGCTTAAGATAAGGAAGCGCTTTATTAACACAAAACATGGTCTCCAAAGATGAGAAGATTGAGTTACAGCATCCGTGCGGTCGTAGGGTGCCCAGGATAGGCAGGGTAAAACTTGATTCAACCTTCGAAGTGCTTGTACCTTCATGCCCTATCTGTGTCGACATCAACGCCGCTCTTTGAAACGGGTTGGATGAGATTCCTTTTCTGACCCCTTCCTAAGGCACTATAGGCTTATAGGACAACTGTTCGCACTTCAACAAGGTGCACACCTGGTGTACGGTTCAGAAGCTACCATTAGAGGTCTAGCTGCCATCTCTAAGGATAGCTACTAAGCTAAAAAAATCCTGATGAAAATGTGGCTTGTAGAACTCGAAGCACTTGGCAAGAAAAGACTTGCATACTGAGACAAAAAGGAGGAGGAGAAAAAAGCCATAACACTTGATACAGGTATGGTTGTCATGAACCGCCACCACAACCACCCATCCCTCATTGGAATTACCTGCATTGATCGTAATAATGCCTTCAGATCAGCATTCTCTGCCGTCAAGTCTTGATTTTTGGCTTCATAAGCATTCACTCCTAAAAATGAAATAGTCACACATCAGACAGGAAGTGATTATAGAAGGCTAAATAAATTGACCAAGCTGCGTACAATCTTTTTACAAAAATCATTATTAGTCTTCTTTCCGGTCCATGTTCCCCGCTGCTAGCTCCCTTCTTTCTATTTTCATGTATATTAGGAAAAACTAGGTGGATGAATATGAAATTGTGTAGCCCAGTACGAAACTCGGCTAATTAGTACCTGAAGCAAATTCATTATCTCCATGCCTAATCTAGATTCCTTCTTTTCCTTCATCAGCACTTGGTTTAGCCTCTCCTGATATTATAAAAGCATGACTCGTATTTTTCAAATCATGTAATCAGTCATGTATGAAATTCTTTTTTGGAACATAAATACGCAAATGTGTTGTCCTAAAAGTAGAGAATAGATTTAGAATATAACCTGCAGCTAGCTTCATGTACTCCTTTTCTCGTTTTCTTCTTCTCATGCATTTATTGTGTCTTTTAATCACTTCTCAAGATCCTAAACTACATCATCATAACAACAAAAACTCTTGTAACAAATTCAAAGGCAACCAATTTGGAAGAAATTAAAAACACGATAGAAAAATTATGGGGATTTTATGTTTTGAGTCTCTATAATAGAATTTATGTTAGAAAAATTGTTGGAGATGCTCTAATCATGATACTTGAGCTTGAATAATGTCTTTATAAGTGTTAAGGTAAACAAGTTAGATTAATTAATACTAGGAGAAGTTGTACCTAGACATATGAATAAAATTTCTTTTAATATTATTAATTTTTTATAAGCTCAATATAGTAGTAGAATTGTTTAGCTTGATGAAACATATAGCGTTTAAAAAATGCGGCTAGCTATTTTATTTCAAGGACAATTGTACTTGTATTCTTGGATGAGTATTTGAGTGTAGCAGGGGCCGCATGTTTCCTTGTTGCTGCCAGAAGGTCCGGGTGGAACACAGTTGCAGCGGTCACAACAAATCATACATACATCCGTGCACACTTTCTTATTTCGGTGAAGCGCACACCTCTGATCACATAACGTTATGCAATCTGCAACAGAAGCCTTGTCATTTTGAGGTGCGGGAGCTAGTGCCACATCATCGTCATCTTGAGGTGCTGGAGCTGGTGGAGGTGGTGGTGCCTTTTTTGAAGGTGGGGGAGATGGTGGTGCCTTTTTCAGAGGTGACAAAGGTGGTGACCTTCCTTGAGCTGGTGGAGTCGAGGGTTTGATTGGAGATGGTGGAATGGGGGAGGTCATAGCCGGAGATTTAGGGCACCTGCACTGACGCGTGTGGGGCGTTATTACCTTAGTGTTTAAATTTTCACCGGTCTCATGGCTACCCATGTCTGAGATGGTTTTTCCAATACCGCCGCCAAGGATGGTCTTTCCAGCTCCAGCTTTGGATTTGTATCCGCCAGCGCCAGCGCCGCCAACAGGAGCGGGTGCACTCGCCAGAGGTGAAGGAGCAGGTGTGTTTGCTAGAGGTGAATGAGAGGGTGCGTCCACAAAAGGTGATGGAGCCAATAAGTTGTCATCTTGAGGTGAAGGAGCTGGTGTCTCTCCATCTTCTTCCTCCGATGGTGGTGGTGGTGGTGCCTTTTTTAAAGGTGGGGGAGGTGGTGGTGCCCTTTTCAGAGGTGGCGAAGGTGGTGACCTTCCTTGAGCTGGTGGAGTCGAAGGTTTGATTGGAGATGGTGGAGTAGGGGAGGTCCTAGCCGGAGGAGGTTCCTTCCCACCTGACGAGCATGTGCACTGATTCTTACCCGGCGGTGTTTCATTTTTGTTACGTTTTAAAAGTTCTTGGAGGATGTTTGCAGCTGCTGTTGCAGCTGCAGAGGCAGCTGCAGCTTCGAAGCTAGCTATGGCAGCGGCGCCACTAAAGCCAGCACCAGCCCCGGCGCCGGCGGCTGCCAGAGCAGCAGGTAGAAGGATCAAGCCAAACAAAGAGTTGTTTTCGTCTGAAGAATTATTCTATTTTGAAGGCAACTGTATTAATAATTGAAATGTATATTATCCAAAAATTCTAGCAGTAAACTAATTATGTACAGATTATCATTTCAAGAATTTTCACCAACTTTTGGCACATAATGCATTAGATACAGTTGTTTATGAATGAGACTTTACCGGGGGTGGAGCAGGTACAGGGGGTGGGGGTGGGGGAGCTGGTGCATTTGGTCGGGGTGCCGGAGTCGGTGCATTTGCTAGTGGTGTTGGAGCCGGTGCATTCCCTCGGGGGGCCGGTGCCTGTGCATTCCCTCGGGGGGCCGGTGCCTGTGCATTTGCTCGAGGTGCCGGAGCTGGTGGCGGTGACTTCACTGGAGCCGGTGATGGCGTTTTCTGGGGTGGAGGCGGCGGCTAGAAAAGTAAAACGTACTTCAAGATTTATAATCAACAGAATTGACTATCGATACAAAACGGGATCAAACTCCGACCCGGTTTCAAGAAACATAATTAGGGCTCCCGAATATTAGATCCAGATCTATTTATTTTCCTTTAGCACATTTTGTTGCAAACGTGAAACACGTAAGAAAGAACTAATGATTAACTTTCATCAGCATGCTACGAAAGTACAAATACATATAAGGTAGTGAATTTACCGGATGTTTATTAGCATTACCATCATCACCATGTCCTGCCATAGACTGGAAAAAAAAAAAAAAAAAAAATTTGATTAACTATGCATTAATTTAGTGATTCATGAGAAAAGTTTCTCATCAATTAATAAAGATGTTAAATGCAGGTTACATCATTTAATAAAAAGAGACTACCTTATCTATACTATTATTAAGAGAAGAGGCTTTGTTAGCCAAATTTTTTTTTACCTTTTTAATCCTCAGAGATTAAAATATCATGGATAACATTTTATTCATCAGAGATAAAATTGTCAAAACATAATAAAGAAAATGAAAAAAGAGATTTTGTCCATTTACCCCATTTCTAGGGATTTTTTTCCCACTTACCCCATTAAGTTTTTTTAATTCTCTCTTACCCAAAACACTCTAAGATTCCCTAATACCCCATTAAGTTTTTTTTTTTTTAATACCATTTTACCCTCACCCCTTTGTTACTTAGAGAAAGAGAGAGAAACCATAGGAGACTTCGCCGGAGCCAGTCGTCGGATTCCGGCCAACTTTCACCGGATTCCAGCCAATTTTCGCCGAATTCCCGTCACCGGCAGCCGCCCACCGGATTTTTCTGAAAACCTCTATTGCCCCCAATAGACGTCTATTGCCCCCCAATAGAAC
This sequence comes from Rosa rugosa, assembly GCF_958449725.1. Lineage (NCBI taxonomy): Eukaryota > Viridiplantae > Streptophyta > Magnoliopsida > Rosales > Rosaceae > Rosa > Rosa rugosa. Next base: position 69,619,661 of record NC_084820.1, read on the forward strand.
TTTCGGTCGCCGGAATGGGAACTAATCTTCTTAAAATTAGACAAATAAAACTTTGATTAAAGAAAAAAAATGAAGAGATTATATCAATTCAAAACGTCTATTGTCCTCTAATAGACGTCTATTGCCCCCCAATAGACATTCAAAACTTTTTTTTTTTGCTTTCCTTCTGCCCCATTACTTAAAAAGAAAAGAAAAAAATTGATTTGGGCCCCCAGTCTTCTTCTTCCCCCTTCTTTCCCAGTTGCAGACCATCGGAAACCCTTACTTCTTTGTTTGTCTTCCCCGGTTTCAGAATTTTTCCATCATAATTTCTTTTGATTGATCTGCACCCACAAAATCGTTCAATCACAACCTTAGATTTCAAAACGAAAGGAATTAGCAACTAAAAAAGAGTGAGAGAGAGAGAGAGAAAGTAAAAACGCAGAACATGACGCCGGCGATGCCGAAGATGACGACGACGTCGGTGCTGGAAAACAACGAAGAAGAAGGCCGACGGAGGGATGAGTGCAGGGAAGAAGGCTGGACCTTCCGTCTTCGATTCGTTGCAGTGTCGTCTTTTAGATCGATCGGCTCGGTCACCGGAATCGAAGAAGGCTCCAAAAGCTCGGCTACCAAGTTCTTCCATAGCTCTGCCTTCCCTGAAATGTAGTACCGGAAACGCCGTCGCCGTGGGAATCCACTAGCATCATGCTGGAGAGAGAGAGAGAGAGAGAGAGAGAGAAGTACCGGCGACGGGTCGTGCTAGAGAGAGAGATGAGGAGTGGCAGTGTTGTAGTTTTTTAATTAGATTGAGGGTAAAATTGTCATTTCAGTTTAAATTGGGCTAGTGGGAATAAAAATCTGTTGGTAGGGTAAGTGAGATAATTTTTGCTCATTTGGTGCTTTGGGTCAAGGACCCATGAAAAAAATTAACTAAAAGAATTTCCTAAAACTACCCACTCATATAAGCATAACTACCCACACACCCATCGGGTGTAGGCAATTTCTAGTTCCTTAATTAATAAAAGTGATACATAGTGTGAAAGCTGAGGGATTAAAATAATATTATTTACATTTTTTTTTCAAGAAATATTTTTTACAGTTAAGTGATAAAAGTATTAATTCTTTTTTTCTTTTATAGAAAAGGTATTATAATAGTTAAAGTTGAGTTATCATCCCAGAGTGAAATTATAAGTCATAGATAAATTTAGAACTATAAAACAAAATACAATTTATTAGTTGAAATTTTACATAAAAAATAAGAATAAATGAAAATAGGGTTATTTGTTTGTTTTTTTTTTTTTTAGTAAAATGCTTACTTGGTTAACAATGACATGGACAACTCAACTTATAATATCATATTTTTGATAACATGATCTCACAGAGTGGTGCTATATAAATCTCGACCTTTATAAATTTTCATATATATCAGGTACGAGAAGTAACATACGACTTCCACAATATTAGTTATTCTAAATAAAGCAATATGTTAGACCTTCTTTGGCCCAGTACCATTTAGTCTAGTAGCATAAGTCTCCCATTTTACCATTTATAAGTGGGAGGTCATGAGTACGACTCATAAAAGAAAGAAAAGAAAAGACTAGTTGTTAATATGATTAAAAAAATATGTTGCAACTTATCACCGACTGTAAATTAATTATATACATATCACATATGTAACACATTTTGGTGGACAAATACTCAAACAATATTATACTATTATCTTTCGTCCCTTAGGATTGGTCACGTAGTGACGAAAAACTGAAAAATTAAATTAGAATTAGACTTAACCAGTGTGATCCCCCGTAAAAGAAAAAAGGACAAAAATAATCTTATTATTAAGTACATGTGATCGAAGTACATAATTATATACTATATTTGTTTGCAATACCATTGCACCACCACTAATGCGACGAAGAATTTTATCCAATCCTTCGTCAATATACCATTCCCCTGGGTGATGAGAAAAAAAATCAAAAGAAACCTGCAAAACCATAAAAGTTGGAAAATATAAACAGAATAATAATACTGTATAATAATTGGGAAATCAATGCTGGTGTATCAATATAGATATACTGTATATAGATTACTAACCGTTGAAGTCACCAAAAGACTAGTGACAAGTAACAGGAGCGCAGCTTTGAAAGCCATATTTTTGTGTGTGTGTGTGTGTGGCTTCTAAAACAGGAGCTGATTATATAAAGGTCGATCAAGAGCTGATTTTGGCGTATCAGAACCAGAACCCGGTATATATAATAACCAGCTCTTGCTCGATCACGCTGAAAGGAAACTTTCACGTACACGACTTTGCTGTCTTCTGATCGAAAACTGTAGTCGTTTCCATATTTGCTACCTTGCATAAGCTTCATTATTAGAGCCTTTGCCTGGCTATATCTGACATCCTCGGAAGTTTCATACACATGAACTGTTCGTTCTATATCAGTAGACAGCCATGCATGCATCATGCATGGACCGAATTAGGTTAAAAGTTGTTTTATTTCTAATTACTAGGTGTGGGAGAATTAATATCCTCTTCTTTTTAAATAGGGAGTGGACAGTTTTTTATGGGATGGGTAGATTTTTTATTTCTTTCCACGTTTTTATTTTTCACAATTTCACCGTTATTTTTTTCTATTTTCTATTTATTTTTTTGACTATATTATCTCTATCTATTTTATGGGTAGTAAATATTTTTTAATATTTTAGGACTATTATTGTACATTTTTTATGTTTTAGTTGATAACCTCTATTCTCTTAAATATTACTAGCAGTGACCTACACACAGCGTGTGTAGGGATTTTTTTCTTTTTCATTGTGTAGTGTAGGTAGTTAAAAATTGTGGAAACTCCCACCACGTCTCCACTATATATAATTAAATTTCTGTTTTTATTTTTTATTTTATTAATTGACATTACTATCCCTATTGCTTATTTCTGATTCAAAGTATTTTAATATATAAGGGGCAAATTGGTAAAAAAATCAGTTATGGAGAGCAAACTCTCTTCTCTTAATAATAGTATAGATTACTATCCCTATTGCTTATTTCTGATTCAAAGTATTTTAATATATAAGGGGCAAATTGGTAAAAAAATCAGTTAGCTCTCTTCTCTTAATAATAGTATTGATATAGTATATAGTATATAATTTTCCGTACATTAGAGGCACTAATACGCGGTAAGTTTCTATAAATTAATTAGAGTGCGAAAAATTCGACAAACTCATTAATGAGTAACTGTATCTATGTAATTGACCAGTAAATTAAACAAAGAAGCACCAGTAAGTGCCTGAGTGCCTCCATGGTTCAATTAATTCTATTTTTTTTTTTTTCTTTTTCTTCTTTTGATGATAATGGTTCAGTTAATTCTTGAACAATACAAGTGGGTTCTGTTTCATACACTGTTAGTCTTGCATGTGAGTTCACATGGCATGTCATGACTTACGAACCCTAGTCAAATTATAAACGAACAGCATGCGTGCAGTACGTACATATGTTTATCATTATGTTGACCCGCTAGCGTGAAAAGCTCCATATCTTTTTTTGAATCGAAATAGATTATCCAAATAAGTTGTATCCAATATTATAAAGTTCAGCAAGCAGTACCAGCAACGACACACTCCTGAGGGGCCAACAGAAAAAGTCGTCTTTGAGGACATACAAAGTACTTATTTTAGAAAGGAAACAGAACCTCGCACTCCGGGTACACCCACCTTTTAAGGACAAATACACACCTTTATTCTAACAAAGCCTAGAAAACTCAGAAGCACTTTAAATAAATATAACAACCTGGCCCTTAGACTTTGCGACCCAACTAAAATTAAGCAAAATTTGGGTTAGAGGATGACAGAACATCTTCCACTCCCCTAACTAAAGAGGCCCAAAGCCCAAACGTCAGAATCCAGGCCACCCAAGTGCACTCCACAGCCCAGAACGGGGCCCAAATGGCCCAAACAGATATTGCTAAGGGCACCCCGCCCCGTTTCAGGTCATCACCGCCACCGATCCGCAAGCCGCCGCCGCCGCCGCATACTCCGACTCCACTGGCGAAGGCGCTAGCCCCGCAATCCAAGATATCCCGGACAACCCCCGTGCAGACTGGCGACGTCGGTGCGCTCTGTCCCCCAAATCTACCATCAACCCCGAAGCAGCAAAAAGCCCTGCCACCTCCACAGATAGTCATCCTTGCAAAACTCCCTGTCCAAGGCGGTACACCAATCGCCCTATCGAAAGCAGCAAGAAGAAAAAGAAAGTTAGCCATAAGGCTAGCAAAAGCCATGACCATTGAAATTTGGGAATTTTGAGTATTTTGTCGAAGGAGGGAGGCGAACGATAAACCCTAGCAGAGCGCTAGGTTGGATTACAACATTTAAAAAAAAAAAAGATCCATATCTTTTGTTTTGGCCAAAAAATAAAATAAAAAACACACGGAAACCAGATCATAATCATTATACTTTATATTCATATTTATGTTTGTTCTGGGTAATTATCCGAATGACATGAGTAATGTGAAAATTGAGAGGCAGTAACCGTAAATCAAAAGGCTTATCACAAGTACCAAATGAGCATGCAAAAGTTATAAGCAAAATAGTAAAAATACCGTTTGGAGTAAATGGCATAAATTTAAATTTGGGTCCTTGACCCATAGCCCCAAAATGAGCAAAAATTATCTCATTTACCCCACCAACATATTTTTGTTCCCACCTACCCAATTTAACACCAAATGATCATTTTGCCCTTAAATCAATTAATTAATTACATCCACGGCCACTCTATCTCTCTCCTCCTCCGATCCGATCCGATCCGATCTCTCTCTCCCCTCCCCATCCAAAACCCGATTCCGGTGCCGGACATATCCAGCCACGCTCGAATAGTGCCTCGCTTAGCCCCACCACAGATCAGTCCTCTCCGGCGAGATTCCCCGGAGCATCTCCAACTTGCCTTTCCTCCAGATCCTCAAAGTCATCGAAAAGAAGCTCACCGGCCTGCTCCCTTTGTCGATCTCCAGTCTTACCACAGCATCGATCGGCTCGGAATCGTCTTGTAGAAAATGTACGGACAGATAGCTAGCCTCGCTGGTCCTCATGTACTGCCCCAAGTAAAGCTGCGCGACGCGATCTCACCGATCTTCGATCGCCGGAGACCGGACTCGACAAGCTTTGGACGGTTTTATTTCTGGAATTTCCAGAGCTGCGTGTAGACCTTGAAGGCGTTGTAGAAGTAGGCGTCGTACTCTTGCCTGAACAGAGACGAAGATTCGAAATTAACCATATTTGTGAATCGATTTTGAAGAAGAAGAAGAAATTAATGGGAGACTGGGAGTACCTTTGCGGTGGTAAACTGTCCTTATTGAGACTTGGTTTCGATTTCAGAGTCGGATTTGGATTTGGACACTGAAACTCTGAAAGCGGTGCTGGAGTTGGGGTTGAGAGTTGAGACAGAGACTCAAAGCGAGAGTAAGAGAAAATTAAGCATTGCTGGAATTGGATAGGGTTGCTGTAGATGTCTATTAGTGGGCAATAGACGTCTATTGGGGAGTAATAGACGTCTATTGGGGAGCAATAGATGTTATGAATTGATATAATCTCCTCGATTTTTTTTCTTTAATTAAAGTTTTATTTGTCTAATTTTAGGAAGATTAGTTCTCATTCCGGCAAATGAAAGTTCTATTAGTGGGCAATAGACGTCTATTGGGGGGCAATAGAGGTTTATTACCCCTCTATTGGGGGGCAATAGACGTCTATTAGGGGCAATAGATGTTTTCAGAAAATTCTATTGGGGGGCAATAGACGTCTATTACCCCTCTATTGGGGGGCAATAGACGTCTATTAGGGGCAATAGATGTTTTCAGAAAATTCTGGTGGGTAGCGGTCGGTGACCGGATTCCGGCGAAAGTTGGCCGGATTTCGGCAACCGGTGACCGGATTCCGGCAAAGTCTCCTATGGTTTCTCTCTCTTCCATTTTCTCTCTCTTTCTCTCTCTAAGTAACAAAGGGGTGAGGGTAAAATGGTATTAAAAAAAAATTAAAAACAAAAAAAAAATCTTAATGGGGTATTAGGGAATACCTCCTTAGAGTGTTTTTGGTAAGAGGGAATTGAAAAAACTTAATGGGGTAAGTGGGAAAAAATTCCCAAAAAATGGGGTAAATGGACAAAACCCCTTTAAATTTTTACTGTGATGTACGGTAACTTTCTTTTTTCTCTCTCTCTCCTCCCTCCCGTGGTTCTATCTTTCTCTGTTTCTCTCTCTTCTGCAACTCTCTCTCTCTCCTGCGTTTCTTTATCATCCGGCCACCAACAGGCGAGCTGCAGGCCTCCACCAACGCGTCTCCTCCTCCTCTTGAAGTCTGAGGCGGTGGTTTGTAGCTATTTGGCCGGAGAAGAAAGAAACTCCGACTACAAGTTACTGTAGCAACGGTCAACGCTGATTTCCGCCCACTTCTGGCCACAAACCCAGGTCCATTAGAAGCACCTTGAGCCACTCTTCATGCTATCCAAGTTTCATAACCCAGATCGAAGTGTGGAGGAAGAAATCATAATTGGAAAATTTCACTGTACTTCAGATTGCTTAATTGTTCAGCCACTTAGAGGTATTTTCTGACTTTGCCACAGTTGAGAAAGTTGTTGGAAATGTTGAGACGGTGTTGTACATAAAATTTGGTAGCCATCGGAGGTGGTGGCCGGTGGCACGTGAAGCCCACGCGCTGCCACTGTAGGTGGCAGTGGAGGTGCGTAGGGGCTATTTTGTGACTTCGATTTTTAGCCTATTAAATCCTATAATTATTGTAGAGTATGTATATGAAGTTTGGTGAAGATTGGAGGAGTTTTGAATCGATTATGAATTTCCGAATATTTAGAATTTCGGTTATCAATTTACGAGAATCCGACCGTCGGATTTCTCTTGATTTTTCCTGGAAATTTTAGATCGACAAATCAATTTTTTTGGTGAAATTTGGATGGAATCTAATAAGGATTGAAGGATTTGGGGATTAGTGGAGAAATTTAGAAATTCGGATTATGATTATCACAAATTTAATTCCCGTTTCGTACTTAGTTATTTATAAAAGTTATATTTGTACAGGGCGACGTACCGAACTACTGCTCGACGAAGAAACTCGTATGCGTGATCGCCTAAATAGTACGGCGTGTGGACTTTTATTTTGAAATAATTATGCATGCAAATATTTTTCACGAAATAATATTTTATTTATTATCATTTTATTACCGAGCATATTATTCTTTGGGTTATAATTTTGGCATTAATTTTTCCATATGACTTTTGAATATGAAATTGTTATGCTCGGATTTGGATTCATGATTTGCTTTCGAGAATATGATTTAATTTTCGGAGATTTATTATGCTTTATCTCAATTATGATTTGAGAAATGGATTTGTGTTACTATTTCCTGGACATTGGACTTCCAATGATTTATCTCCGATATATATATATATATATATTATTTAATTTTATGAGTAGTTGATTTTGGAAGAATTACTTTTTGAAGATATTTCTGGAATTTTATGTAATATTTATATTCACCTGATTTGAGATTTTGGAGGATATTCGAAAATGAGATTTTCGACGGAATATTAGTTATATCATAATTCTCACGTATTTTGGATGAATTTGAGAAGATGTTTTTGGCGTGTGGGACACGTTGATGATATATTTGATTTACTGTGAGAATTTGGGGAAGCTTTATGGATTTACTGGTTTTCGAATATTTTTCTGATGTTATACGTTGGGTGATTATTTGTCATGCTAGCATTGAGTCCGCCTATGTGGCGACGTGATGGGATCACAGAAGCCTGTCCGCCTATGTGGCGCTGGTTACTGTCTTAGTGACACTAATGCTGAAGCCCAGTATCCTAATCGCTACACTTAGTGGAGTATGGGAGTACTTTAGCCTGAGAGGCTGTCACCCGAGCCTGGGAGGCTCACTTATATGGCCATCGTCTTCCCTCCCCCATCTCTGTTTTGTTATTTTGGCTAGCGGGGCTAGTTTGCTTGATTATTTAAATTTCAATTATATTATCTGCATGCATCGAGTTTTATTCTAATTAAATGTGGGAAAGTATTAAAATTTTGTTCAATTAAATTATATCTTTTATTTATTTTTATCCACTCAGTCTAACGTGTATTTCAATTACTTTCCCCTGGGCCCTTTGGTTTCAAATGCCCAGTTTGCAGGCGAGATTAGTTGAGGTCGGACGTACATGGAGTTGAGGCATAGTTGTCACTGGTTCCGCATTGTAGAATATGTCTGTTCTTTATCCTCATTATATTTATTTTAGAATTGTTCTGATAACATACGAGATTTATTTAATGTGAGAATGAAGTTGTTGGTATTTAGGGAGCAGGATGGCTCCAGGAGTATAAGGATGGTTGCTTAGAAGTGTGGTCTTAATTCTTTTCAAGTTAGGGTTGTCCATTTTTAGGGAAAGTTTTGTTGAATTTTCTCGAAAATGGGCCCCGCAGGACCACCTTGGATTTCAGGGTGAAATTCAGGGGCGGGTCCTGTCAGTTGGTATCAAAGCCTTAGGTTGTCAGATTCTGTAGACTTGTTTATATCATGTTACCTTATATGCTTGATATTACTCAGTACCTCTCGAGTGATGGCCCGATTGCAGCGCTTCCCCATCATATACTCTTCGGTGCTGATGTATTTATCAAGTGTGTAAGGTACATGTTCAGTTGGTTTCCTTCAGGTACTATGCCTCCTGTACGCCGACCTCATAGGGAATTTACTGCGTATCAGATCGTTTACATGTCTTGCACTTTTTTTTTCTGGTGATGCTAGAGTAAGAGTACTCTACATGTTTGAGTTGTGCTAAGAAATGTGATTCGAGGAAATATTGTGATTATTTCTTCCTCAATGCCAACAACTTTATTGGGACATGGTTTATGGTGCGCTATCGGATTTTTATTGTGCGATTAATTGTCAGAGATGAGCGACCACTGTTTTTGGGCTATCTCTAGATACTATAACTATTTTGGAAATTAGGATTGTTGATGGAAATGGAATTGGTGATAATGATGGTTCTGACTTTGAACCAAGTTTCGAAAAAAGTGTTTTGTAATGTGATCGATTACTAAGTAACATTTGAAATATTACTGGAAGTTGTTGAAGATTCTTTGAGAATTTCAATGTTGAAAACCAATCGTAGGGAAATCTAGATTGAAATTTCTCCAATTGGACACTGTATGTCGGAGTCATGTACGTATCTCCCTCCAGTAGACAACGGAGAAAATTAATTAAATATTTTAATTTTTTATGGCAAGATGCCGTGTTTTCGGTTGATCACTGATGATAGTAATGAGAAGTGAAAGTGATGACAGTAAATGGGAGTTGTAAGTAGAATGAAATTTTCAAAATTTATCATATTTGGGTTGTTGACCTGACCAAAGTGTATAGGCATAATTTTCTTTGAGGTGAAAGGAATTGATTCCAAGTACACAGACCTATAAATTGGTCTTCTTAAATTTTGGATTGTAATGTATATGAAGACGGACAAAGAGTTGTCTTTTGAAGTTGATATGTGGTAGAAATTCGAGGAATCGGAAGGATGATTAAAGTTTTACAATAAAGTTTAGCTTGAATTTCTTTAAGGAAAAATCGAGAGAAATCCGACGGTCGGATTCTCGTAAATTGATAACTGAAATTCTAAATATTCGGAAATTCATAATCGATTCAAAACTCCTCCAATCTTCACCAAACTTCATATACATACTCTATAAAAATTATAGGATTTAATAAGCTAAAAATCGAAGTCAGAAAATAGCCCCTACGCGCCTCCACCCGCCACCTACAGTGACAGCGCGTGGACTTCACGCTCCACCGGCCACCACCTCCGATGGCTACCAAATTTCATGTACAACACAGTCTCAATATTTCCAACAACTTTCTCAACTGTGGAAAAGTAAGAAAAATCCTCTAAGTGGCCGAACAATTAAGCAATCTGAAGCACAGTGAAATTTTCCAATTATGATTTCTTCCTCCACGATTCGATCTGGGTTATGAAACTTGGAGAACATGAAGAATGGCTCAAGGCGCTTCAAATGGACCTGGGTTTGTGGCCGGAAATCGGCGTTGACCATTTTGCTACAGTAACTTGCAGTCGGAGTTTCTTTCTTCTCCTGCTAAATAGTTGCAAACCACCGCAGCAGACTTCAAGGGGAGGAGGAGACGCGTTGGTGGAGGCCTGTAGCTCGCCTGTTAGTGGCCGGATGATGAAGAAAGGCAGGAGAGAGAGAGTTGCAGAAGAGAGAGAAAGAGAGAAAGATAGAACCACAGGAGGGAGGAGAGAGAGAGAAAAGAAAGTTACCGTGTAGCACAGTAGAAATTTAAATTTATCATGATGATGATAAGACTCTCCGCGGGAGTCTCCTCTGCTATTGCCTTTTGTTTCCCGGCCTGAACAGAGGTTGTCCTGCTCCGGGTAGTTTGCTGCAAAACACAATAAGGAATAAGAGCGGGAAAATCAAGACAAGGAAAAGGAATGGTGAAGAAAGACAAAAACTTACTGTTGCCCCAGGCTCGTGGATTTGTATCCCTGGATGCGATGAGCGAGAAGGTAGAATAGGTCGCGGGGGTTGTGTTGCAGGGTTGGAGAAGTGCTCAAGAATCTCGCTGTCCTCCGGACCAGGACTACTCATGCCACGAAAGATTAGGGCGAAGAGTTTGTCATATGGCAGGTCCCAACAATTCACGGACACTTCTTTCCACCAATCAGCATAATCATCGTCGACATCGTTGAGGGGGTACAGCATTCTGACCCTAGGGGGAATCACTATCAAAGTAAACTGATTCTGAAAGGGGGCAGACTCAGGCGGGGCTAATCTCTACCAAAAGGTGTAGTAATTGGCAGAATCAACCAGAGGCCAGGGTACCAACTGGGCCAACCCAAATTGGCGAGCAAAGTGGTTAGGGGCATAGAGCTCGTAGCTTACGCGGTCGGTGGTAAGACAAATATCCAAGCAGGAGATGGCCCGACGAAAGGCCAGGAGGGCTCTTTCGCTATGATCCCGTCCACTAGGCAGAAAGCCATCATCAATGGGAGGAGGGAATCGCCTAGAAAGGACTATTTTTGGGTCCGGCATCTCTTTCAGCAAGTACAAGTAAATAAAACACTCGGAGTAGGGTGGAGCTCGATACCTTACGTTGCGGCAAAGCCAATTCCCCAAAAGGGAATCAACTGGAGGATCCTTTGGAATATCATCTCGACAAAAGCGAGGGGAATAAATCGGTAGCCAAAAGGCAAGGATCCAGAAAGGGCCACTAATGTCGGTATCGAATGGGCACATTACAGCTTTATAAAGGGAGCGATATAACGCACCCAATACAGGTTGCCCAAGGCCAACGCAAATACTATTGTAGAGAGCAGTGGCTAGAGAATTCCAGGGCCCAGTAGGTTTGTTGGAAGAAGTGCAAAAGATAAATTTGCAAAACCAGAATTCCAGGAATGCGATACCTCCTGTGTGGTCACGCTGGGTGCAGTAATAGTCGCACCAGAATGGGTAGGATTTGCTGCGATGGCCCCAACCAGCCATATCCATTCTCAAAGGAAATTGAATGCCATCAAACTGACCATGCACATAGGGGTCAAAGTCAATGGGCAACCCCGTGATGGTAAGAACATCCAGCAGAGTTATGCTCATCTGCCCGAACGTGAAATCGAATGTATTGCTGGAGGTGTTCCAGAAGCAAAGAGCGGCGGCTAGCGATGTAGGGCTGGTATTATGGGAAAGACAGAAGCATAGATCGATGGTTTGGGTAATACCCACCGCATCCCAACTTTCTCGCTCGGACCTCCTGATACCAAACATTTTCCTCAGAAGCGATGGTAGGCCAGAAACCCACTTTCCTCCTTGGCCCCCAACTGCTAAAATCACCGGGCACCTGCAGAAGAGCCGCTATGGGACGGCGGATGGGAAGCCCATAATAGGCCATAGCATCATCTGGCAAACGATCGCGAGGTCTGGGACCCAGACTCGCTTGATTATCACCTCCACCAAAGCCCATCAGTCGACTTCTCTCCTCTCCGGTTTGACTTCTGCGTCGAACACCCATGTTAGTCCGCCAGGTGAATGCGGCTTTCTCAGTGATTTCATCTGCCTGATCGATAACGAATGGTTTCTTGAGTGCCATTTCTGGGTTTGTTCGGAAATGGAAGACGAAGTTTGGAGGAAAGAGAGAACTTGAAACAGTTTGCTTCTGGGTTTCTCCGGAAAAGCAAGATAGAAGAAAAGCCTCCAAGAGAATCTGGCCAAGAGAGATGCGGTCTTGCTACTGGACGCTACCACGGCCATGAAAGTGATCAAAAATATGCTCAAAATGGTCAACTCAATTATCATGCGTGTGGCTTTCATGGCTCTGGACGTTGTCATGCATATCATCAATTAAGCCATGGCCAACGTAATTATCAATTAAGTTGTGGCCTTTGAAAGCCAATCTGTGGCTTTATTGGTCAATTCAACTTCAAATTCTTCACCAATGTTTCGGAGTCATGCGGTGGCTTTGATATATGTGGAAAAAACGTCTACAACCCACGTTGCATGAATTGCCAGAATAAATATTCTAGTGGACAATTTGTCATTCGCGACCGTAAATTTGAGTAGCATCAATACAAGTTAACTCTTGTTTACAGTTATCCAGTTCCAAATTTCTTACCAAAGAAATGTGTCTATGATGGTACTAAACAATCCATAGAGGCGTCTCAATATGATGCCTGGAAAGAGTATAGAGGCAAACAAATATTTGATATGCCACTCTTTGGTGACTCTAAATATGATCTCAAACTCAAACTCAAGGAAATTTTGATACATCGGAGCTTGGAGTGAAGCATAAATTGCCTCCCCCGTGATCTTGTAGAAAGCAAACCGTCATCTACTAAGAGGAAATTGAACATCAAGATGAGGAGCTGAAGTGATGGAACAGAGACTCAAACTCAAGGAAATTTCTTCTTACTCGGATCTGCTTCGAGGAGATTTCTCCTCAAAGAAATATTGAAGAAACATTTTAAAGGTCTTGGGTCCTCATTAAATCAAGCTCAAGGAGAAAGTCAGTGAGTGTTCAAGAAGAACATTTTCGCCAAGCTCAAAGAGATTTCTCCTCACTCAGATCTCTCTTGAGAAGATTTCTCCTTACTCAGATCTTCCTTAAAGGAAATAGTCAGAAAATGTTCGCAAAGAAAATTTGTTCGCAAGGAACACTTCTCCACTACACCTTGATTTGTGGCTCAGATATTTTTGGAGATTAATTTATTAGTTGGGCCAGTGAGTGGCTATAGTTGATAATTAATTAATCATTATTCCATCTTGAGAATTGCATCTGAGGTGGCGGTGAAGAGATGGCATTGCACCTTTTCCTACAACCGCAGGGCCAGCGTAGTGGCCTGATGTTTTTTTTAAACATGATTAAAACCCATGCGGTTTTAGATGCTAAAGTTGCAGCAAGTATGGTGGTTTCACTTGGTCACATGTGATGATGTCTATAGTCATGATTCAATCATCCTCTTCAGCATAAGACTCGCGAAGGATTAAATGACAACAAACAGTTTGCTATTCTGCATCATATTTCGCCAAGTACTGTAGGCCTTGATCAAACTTGATCTAGCCAGCGAAGCGGCTCCAACACCTACATTTGAGAAAATCAACAGAGAGCCAGCGAATAAGGCAGATACTTGCTGCTATACACATGGCGAAGCTACCACCAAGGAAGAGAAGGATCCTCATTCGCGATCAAAAGCAGTCTCCTTCGCATGGGGGACACGCTAAAGTTCTGATCTCCTACAACCTGCCCAAGTTTCACCAATTCACTGCATACCAGACATCAGATACATGGGGGGCAATAAAGTTGGCAAAGAAAGCGTCAGTTCATGACAAAGGCAATTCAGATTGTGGCATTCAAGCTTTATGGCCTATTTAGAGGCCTATCTGGAATCAGTTAAGAAATTTCAGTCAAGCCAATAAAAGTGGCTTTAGAGCAACGACATTATAAGAACAGCCCTGATTCAAGACCTCTTCAGTCAAGACGAAGACCTTTGACTTCGAGGTCTTGGGGGGCAATGTTTGAACCCAAAAGCATTGATTCCATTAGTGCTCCATCATGATTTGTTTAAGGCCAACCACTTTGGCCTGGCAGCCTATATATAGAGGCTACGACGAAGTAACAAGACACAGCCAATTTTCATCAACTAATCTCTATGACTACTCAAGTCTCTCCGGAGAACCCCTCTATTTCTCTTACCGGTGATCACACTCCAGTCCTAGTCTTCTTAGGAGCTGACTGTCAGTGCCACCAAACCCTCTGTTAAAGTGCTTCGGTCCTAGTCTCATCGAGAGCCGACTGTAGTACCGCGACCACAACGGTTATGGAACCCGCCAAGCAAGGGTAACGCCCTCGCAAACCAGCCGAGCTAAAGTCACGCTTTAACAAGTTTTCCCCACTTCCCAGTGATTTTCTCTCTGCTCGATCTACGACGTCGAGTATCGATTGTGTGATTTTGAACAAGAAGATAGCATTCTCGCCAAGCTCAAGGAGAAAGCCAGCGAAGCCTTCGCGAGGAACATTTCGCGAAGAACATTTCTCCTCACTCAGATCTTCCTTGAGAAGATTTCTCCTCACTCGAATTTCCCTTAAGCCAATCGATTATGTAATTTTGAAGAAGCTTAGCAAAAGTCCTCACCACGAGGCACAAAGAATCCCGCGACGAGGTTGGTGCTCTCCTCGTCCACAATCGCTCGAAAGAAGTCAGGTCAAGGGACACCCCCGACGACCGCACCTGAACGGTGCTGGCACGCCCACGCAAGAAAAGAGACTGTTTACCAGCTCAAGAAAAACTGGAGCCAAACAGTGGTCATTCCAAATAAAATTCAAACGTCATCAGCCAATCAGATGAAGTTTGAAAATGTTGAGAATCGACCCTTCTCACCCTATGCTAGCTGTGCCTATGCAGTGGCTGGGACCATGGATATGACCGACAGTAGCTAGAATGGTCAAAAGGTTTAGGGTTATAGTGATGTTATGGTACTAGTTCAGTATTCCCTGTTATGTTTAGATTCGGTGAATTTGACAATTTGTCCCGTTCATAAGAGAAAAAAAAAAATTAAAGAAGACCAAATGATAAGATGAAGAAGAGAGAGAAGAGAGAGAAATAAATGAAGAAAGTTCATTAGTTTTGTATATGTAAAATAGAAAAATATATTTATTTCATATTCATGTCATCATTGATCTTCATCATTGAATATCATAAAATCCAATCACCAAAAACTTGGGTAACAAAGTGTGTAATTCTTGTGATGCTGTTGAACGCAATACTTCATTGAATGGAAGAATCTTGATCAAAATACTAATTGCCTATTGAATAGATGATTGGGGAAGTAGCTGGAAAACCATTAGGTACATTTTCTCGCATCTCTCTCACATCCTTATTATTTACATATATCCGTAACTGCTTAGCAATACTATTACTACTGCTACAACCTAATTACTCGCTCTACAACCTAATACTATTACTATTGCACATTATAGGATCCCAACAATACGAGAGAAAGAAATTGGACTTCTCTTGGATAAATGTATCACTTTAAAATAAGTCCTTGTACTTTATATTATTAAAAGTTCAATAAAAATTCAATACAACTTTTGATTGCCCAACTAAAAGAAAAAATTACCCAACATGTTACCTGGTCATTTGAACCAATTTATGCCTTGCAGCAAAAAAAATTAAAAATTAAAAAGTAATACCTCAACTATGCCTCTTTCCTTTGGATTTTCTAGGACTAACTATTTTCATGTATGTATTTGTTTATCTTTAGCAAATACATACTGTATTTGTTTGAACTTAATTAATTGAAATTACGCCTCTATTTTTCTAATAAATTGGTTATGTTATTCTTTAATTTCCATAGTTGAGACCTAAAATTATTTGATACAAGCCTTTATTTGTAAAGTAGGAAGGAACACTAAAAATGAAGAAGAAGAAAAATGCAAGTTATAATTTTTGCCTTGGGTCTCACTTATGATTGGGATAGCCTTTGGTTAAAAGGATGGAGCCAATACGTTGTCATCGTGGTGGGGGAGCTGGTGCTAGAGCTGGTGGAGGTGTCAGCTTGGGAAGGTACCTGAACGTGGGTTATACGACAATCATGCTCAGAAAAATCATTTTAGTTAATTGCCTATATGACTGTTCATTATTGTATAATCAAAAATCAATTTATTCAGTTACTGGACTCCAGTATCTCTGAAAATGCGGTTTATGGGTTTTTAAGTTGATCCAGATGCTTACCAATAAGAAAGAAAGAAAGAATTTTCTTTTATCATCAAAAAAAAAAAAAAAAAGAAAGAAAGAAAAAAAAAGATCAGTGCACTGGAAAATCATAGAAATAGATGTTACTAGGTAGTTGACCCGCGCGACACTATGTGGTTGGTTTCTTTTTATTTAAATTTATGCATATTACAAATAACATATTATTAACAATTGCTGTCAAAGGTCTTAGTTAAAAAAATTGTTAAAATCAGAACAGCGCTAACTAGATACATCAAGTATATGTAACAACAAAGCATAAGGGCTTTTGACACCATTAAAAAAGAATAGAGTAGTTTTTCAAATAACTCATAAAGGCTGAATCCCCACATCTCAGTGGTAACAATTGAGGGAACCCAAGAGGTTCACATTCATCTTCTAGGGGAAAAGCTTCATCTCTTGTCTCTGCTACAAGCCTTTCAATTGCATTTGATGATCATTCCAATCTGAAGTCAGAGGTACACTCTTGTTAACTGAATGTTGAGGAGCTACATATGGTGCAGATTGTCCTTTAGCAACGTGTAACTTCGGAAAAGAATGATCTAGTAGGAAAAATGGGTCGAACACTATAAATATGATATTTGAAAGACATAATCTTGGCAAACAGGTTCAGTACATACTATAGAAGCATAGGTCTGCTTCTGGGGCTCTCAAATAGGTTCCTCAACAGATGAAGGCATATGTTCTTGTACAACATTCACTGCACTTTGAAATGAACCATTAGACAACTTTGCAGCAAGATCGCCCATGATATTCTCATATTTGACACCCTACTGCAACCGTTGCTCTGTCATAGCCATAGTTACCAACGGGAACATTTTCATTATTATAATGTACCACGTAGTCTCTAGCATGAGTTATAATATGAGTTTCTCCACTCGTGAATAATTAGCCATTGCAACCCATGAGCTCCATAAAATGATCAATAAATGGCAAACACTAAATTTTACATATGTTAAAATGAATGCAAAAGACTGATCAGGAGGTAGGGGCAAGGAAGTGAAAAAGAAATTGGACTTCTAAGAGCAAGTTCACCCGTGGGTCACTAGGTCACCTACTATTCACTATTTTTTATGTATATTTTCACTCTCTGGATTACGGACACAGTGTATTTCGTACCCTGGGTCACCCTAGGTCACTTTCTAGGTCACCCTGGTGACCTACAAGCTGACCTGGTGACTCAGATCTTATTGAAAACTGTGCCCGTGACCCAGAGAGTGGAAATAAACACTAAAAAACAGTGAATAGTAGGTGACCTGGTGACCTAATGGGTGAACTTGCTCTAAGAGAACTTGGATCTGTCGTTGTGGGTGGTCATGTCACTTGCGCATCTTCCCCAGTTACCGGAAGTAATCCGGTGGCACACATTTGCAGCTGGTAGCACGTAGTGCAGCCATGCAGGCCCTCATGCACGTCCTCTTCCTCAAATGCCTTGTCAATGGAATGCAATCTGCCCACCAAAAAAACACCAAATTTTCTACTTGCTTCTCGTTCATTTTCTTGAGAGGGGTTAGGTCATCTCCAATAAGAGGACTATATGGTAACCTATAGCCCTTTTTGTTATAATATGGGCTCCAACAAGAGAAGGGCCAAAGGTGAAGAGGGGGGTGGAGAGAGCTACATTTAGCCCTATGGGTGGCCCTTTAGCCCTTGGTGGGACCCACGGAAATCAGCCCAATTAAGGGGTGTGGTGCAATGCATGGTTTGATCCAATGACCAATAATTAATAACATTTGCAATCCAACGGTATGTAATTAAACATAACTTAATATTATATATATATATATATATATATATATATATATATATATATATATATATATATATATTATATTTTATAAAGATGAATTTTAGTTATATAAATTAGTTTCTTTTAAGTGCATGTATTTTTTTAATTTATTTATTTTGTATCATGTTAATGAAGTTTATGTAATATTTATTTATGTAATATTTTGTATCATTCAATCGGGAATCTACATATTTGCTTCCGAAATGGCACGTGGCAAACATCTATTCAAAAATGTTATCAATAATACAACATAAATACCTCATCCAAATATACATCTTAAAAATTAATTTTTTCCTCAACAATTAATTTTAGTCTAAATTATAATATTATTAAAATAAAATAAAATCATACAAATTAGAAAACATAATGTAAAATCATAAAATACTTGAAAGGGCTAAAATTTAGCCATCCCTTACTGGAGATGATTCACTTGTTCATGAATAAACAATAATATTTATGGGGGCTAAATTATAGCCCTGGACCCAATATAGCCCCTCCTTACTGGAGATGGCCTTAGAACTTATCTTGTGTTGCCCTGCTGCTGTTTATTTTTGTCTATCGTATTAATTATAAAACTGGGTCACCAGAATGCCCGGTGTAACTTCTCCCATGATATTTCTTAATTACTTAGTTAGTATTGCTTAATTCTATATATTTATTAAAAAAATAAGCATATATAAATATATTATACTAATTAAAAAATATATTGAGGTACATGAGATTCAATACACTAATTTGTGATGATTTAACTATTCACAATCTTATTATTTGAGTCACGATGTTCTTACAGTTGTGGAGATTGGATTGAGCGATGGAATGTTAGCGTCATTGTCACCATAAAAAAATCAGTGATGTTGTCCCATAAACCTCGATGAGTTCATTTCTTACCTCGATAATATGACAATAACTCATGATACGACCTATATTGTATATACATGGATAAATGGTTTTTCAATGATGGAACACACTATGCAATAAAACTTTGACAATGCAAATTCTATAGTATATCCTTATGATAAAGAGAAGTTAATTATATGTGTATATCCATATCGGCTTCACCTTGAGCGTCGGCTTGGGCTTCGCTCTTGTGCCCATGCTAAACACCATAGGGAAGATATTCTTGAGAATGGCATTAGCAACAATCGATTGGAATGTATATGTGTACATCAGTACATGTCTTATATAGTGGTGTAGTAGTCTCTAACCTTGTTACTGGAAATGGTGGAGTCATCAGCACTTCACCGGGAGTTGATGCCTAAAATCGCACACAGAGATATTTAATGCACATGTAGTTTGACCATCTAGCCCTAATTTAAAGTTGTATACAATCCTCTATGAAAATGTACCTTCGACTCCTTGGCCTTTCTATTTTCAAACTCATCAATTGAAACCTATAAAGACAGAATGCCATCTATATAATTTTTAATGTATGAAAGTGAAAGTATCCAAAGAGAAAGTACACGTGTTTACCTGTGTACACACATACATAACTAATGGAGGAGTTATACATTTGTAGTAACTAAGAGCATCTTTAGCAATACTAGCCATTTTTCAGTCAAATTTTAGCCAAAATAATTAAAAAGTTATTTTGGCTAGTCACTTTAGAAATACGTCTACATCAGTTCTCTCTATTTTAACTAATTTTGAATTTATATTATTTACTAAATGAATAAAAAATATTTTAAATTCATTTGTAAATTACACAAAATGACTTAAAGAGAATGTTTTAAATTTATAAAAATAATAGGAAGCCTCATCTTACTCTCTATATTTAGGAGCGAGATAGGTAAAAGTTAAAATAGAGAGTCACTTTGAAGTCTGATGCAACTGTTAAAACTGATAAAAAGCTGAACATGCTCTCTAAAATAACTAAGGAGTCAAGATAAAGAGTTTGCTAAAGATGCTCTAAGATAATGGTGAAGAAGAGAAAGAACAAAGTTCAGAAGATCATTAACTAAGATAATTAATACGTCATGTTTTTTTTTCTTCACTCTCTTTAAATTATATGCGGGCAATTACATTATGAATTATTATAGAAAATTCAATATGAAAGGAGTTAGAACTAGAATCACAATAGAAAAATTATACAGATTTTATTTTTTGAGTTTGTATAATAATTTTCTAAAGAAACGGTTGGAAATTATCTACTCTATTGCATTTCAAGTCAAGAAAATTGATCTTGAAGAATGTCTTTATGATATAGCGTTTAATATTATTCTTAACTTGATGAAATATATAGGGTTTGAAAAAACGAGTCTAGCTATTTTATTTCAAGGGCGTTGTATGACTTGTATTCTTATTTGAGTGTAGCAGGGGCCACATGTTTCCCTTTGCGGCCAGAAGGCTAGGTCCGGGTGGAACACATTTGCAGTGGGTCGCAACATATCATGCATGCTCCCTTGGACGGTTTCTGCATGCTACACTCATGCAATCTGCATGCCCCATTAATTGAATTAGCAAATGAAATAACATTTTTTTTTTTAGAACAAATGAAATAGCATTTCGATGGATATATTAAACCCATGAGAAGGAATGAAGGATACGTTATATTTACCAATTAAAGATATAGTTCGGGGCCTTAATGGTGTAAAATTGGGTGGCGGCTGGAAGTCTTGATGGTAGGGGGCGGGCTTGATTGCTGCAACAGGAGTGGGTGCGTCAACAAAAGGGGATGGAACCAATAAGTTGTCGTCTTGAAGTAAGGGGAGCTGAAATCTTACTTTTACCAACGTCTTCTCCTTCTTTCTCCGGTGGTGGTGGGGGTGCCTTTTTTGAAGGTGGTGGCACATTTGGCATCGGATTTTGCGGCACTTTCGGGGTCGGATTCGGCGGCGTCTCTGGCTTAGGTTTAGGGAGGATGTTCCAGATCCAGTCGATAAAATTCTGAAGATTAGTTTTCTCGTCATCGTAAACCTAAAAAGACAATAATATTAATGGACTCTAATCGACCATATATATATAGGGAATTAACTGAAATTAATGATAAGAAATATTTTTTTTTAGAAGAACTAATGATAAGAATATAAGAATAACAACAATGACATTAGTAATAATTGATTGGAGTCGATTGAAAAATATCTTCACTTTTCAAGTTTAAGAAGGTCCCCTCTTGATCCTCTATATATATATATACATATCCTATCCAGAGCGATGCCTCGCTTTGAAATTTTAGAGCGAGGTTAGGGTTTAGGGTCACTTTTCGGTCGCATATCCACATCTCGACCGTTCAGTTTTTATGTACTAATGTATAGATCATCTCTGCAAAATTTCAGCCAAATTAATGATCTTTAAGGCATTGATAACTGCCTTAAAGCTAGTACGGTTCAGGTTGGACATATTCAGTTCGTCCATTGGTTTAAGCGAGTTAGAGACCTTAAAGACCATCAATTTGGCTGAAATTTTGCAGAGATGATCTATACATTAGTGCCTAAAAACTGATCGGTCGAGATGTGGATATGCGACCGAAAAGTGACCCTAAACCCTAACCTCGCTCTGAAATTTCAAAGCGAGGCATCGCTCTGGATAGGATCTGTATAAACAGGGGCGGCCCTGAGGGTGTGCAAGCTGTGCCGCTGCACAAGGCTTCTGAAAATTGGAGGCCTCCGATTTCGAGTTTCAAATACGTATATGTAGGTATAAGTCAATATATTGAATTTAGTTCCCAAAACAACTACAAAAGCAAGTGTATGTAGTGCAGCTGGTAGGATGGCAAATGCGCGTGCGCCTTCATTCCCTTTGTTACAGTTTCGAGTCGTGGGCTCAGTTTTTTAATCTTCCTTTCTTCTTTTTCCTTCCCTTATTTTTTTTTTTACTTTTCATTTCCCTTATTTTTTTTTATTTTCTCCTTTTCTTTTTTAATCTTCCTTTCTTCTTTTTTCTACTTTTTTTCTTTCTTTCTTTTTTTACTTTCCAATTTTATTATACCCATTCATTTTTTTTAAGTTATTATGCAACGAACATAAGGACTCGGTCAAATTTTCGCACTAGGTCTCTGAATTCTCAGAACGGGCCCTGTATATATATACATACATACATACATCATTACATGTCTAATATAGTGATGTCATAGTACGTCGCTAACCTTATTTAGAGGAAGTGGTGGAGTTTGCACGTTGCCGTGAATCAATGCCTGAAATGGCACATAGATGTTCAAAACGCATGTAGTATCAACAACCCTAATTGAAAGTTACATATCATCATATATATGGAAATGTACCTTCGGCTTCTTGGCATTTTCATTCTCAAACTCATAAGCTGAAACCTACAAAGACAGGATGCCATCGAGATATTATTGAACATATGAAGTGAAAGTACTAAAAAGAAAGTGCACATGTTTATCTGCGTACACACACACACATGCATATAACTAACGGATGAGTCACCTTCGTAATAACTAAGAAAATGGTGAAGAAGAGGAAGAACAGAGTTCTGAAGACCATTATCATACTCTTTCAATAGCTAGAAATCGAACAGTAGCATAAGATTGTATTTGCAGTAGCAAAAAAATCGGATGTGGTATAAATAGTGCCGAAATTAGGTATTCCTTGCATAAGCACTACCAGTGGTTATGTTCCTATAGTCATATAGATGCATGTGGATATCACATGGCGTGCGTTGAACCCTTTAGTCAAAATTAGCTTAATTAGACCTCACGAAAAGAGAAGGCATTTGCAGGAATTTCGAAGCAATTAGCATATATAGGACCTAGAATTGAAAGGTATCATAAGACAATGCTCGAATTGGTCAAAAAGAAAACTTGCATATTCAAGTTCAGTTCTTTTTAAGTAGAGCAAATGCCTAAAGGCCCATCCTCGATAGATTGAGAAAAGAAAAGGCCGGGCAGTAGAAAAAAGAGGGAGTAGGTCACTTGTTCACTTATAGTGATTCAATATCAAATTGTTTTCGGCTCTTTAAAGAAAAAGAATCAACCTATAATCAAATGTACGACTAAAGTATGCAGGAATGGATTTAGATAATATTGAATAATTATGTATTTATGAAATACATAAAAGTTGAAGTAAAATGTTTATATACATTAATGTCGACAATGCAAAGCCGCAAACACATAAAAGATTAATGTTTAACAAAAAAAAACATTGATTAAAGTTTGAACCTTACAAAAGAAAAGGTTAATGTTTGAAAAAGCATGTATGTGGCAAGGAAAGAAACTTCACAAATAGCAAATGCTGCATTATTTACTATCTCATCTTGACGCCAAGGAAAAGTGCATGCAATTGGGATGCGCTTCATGTTTGAAGAGATGATGTTTTCCTGGTGGTGAAGTTGGTTGTTGATGCCTCCTGGTCTCGACGAAGAAGTATACGTTCCAAGCTCCATGAATAGTTTTAGTTGCAAAATTAATTTTGAATACCTTCACTCATTCACTTAGTTAAAGGTGAAGTAGTGTTAGATTAAATTTCAAATGTGTGAACCGTTGGCCAAATCACTGAACCAAAATTGCCCGTTCGGTTTGGCTTTATCACGAAAATCGAAAGGTTGGACTACAAATTGCGTCAATTTATTGATTCAAAACACCAGCTCTAATTTGTGATATTGAACCACATCAGTAACGGTCTCCAATATGGTATGGAAACTATGGTGTGGACCCACTTTAGAGCCCATAGAAAAAGGCTTTAGGCCCGTCTATTAACAAAATTCATGGAGATAAAAATTACTGTCCAATGGGCCAAAGTCCGGTTTCTCTGTAAATATGTTTTATGGGTTTGTAAATTGGTCCAGACTACCAATAGAAAGAAAGAAAGAAAGCAAAAATAAACAAGAGATGAGTTCACTGGGAAATTGTAGATACTAGTTGCTAAGCCCCCAAGTTACCGCGGGTTGATTTTTGCCTTAATTGTTTGGTTTGGCTGAGACTAAAAACGAAATGATTTTTGAGAGAGAGAGAGATCCCGCAAAATATAGGGGCAAAATCGTTCCATTACTATTCATTGAATAGTAGTGAACAATATTTTGGATTTACATTTTAATATAGAGTATAATATAATATATATATATATTATTGAATAAATGAAAGTCTTTCAGTCTTAACCAAACCACTAAATGCCTGCATTGTCTTTCCACTTTGTCATCTTAGATACTCATTGTTTTCAAATGCTTTCAACATTGAGGTTTCTTCTTCTCAACCCACCTTAAAAAAACGACCTTGTAATAAAGTTTTTAAAATTTTAGGTCACTCCAACCATTACTAATTGATTTTGATTGTGAAACTCGTATTACTCTATCACCTTGGACTGAAAGAAAAGAAAGACACAAAAATGTACATATAAATTACGGTCTAATATGGTCAAGGGCCAGTATGTCTGTAATTAGGATTTATAGGTCTGTAAGTTGGTTCGGGTGCTCACGTGTAGAAAGTAAGAAAACAAATTGTACACACTAGCTGATATGTCACTACATTTTGGCACTAAGCTGGGGCCCGTAGGAATACCCGGGTACCAGGCCACGGATCGGGTTCACATCCCACCATGATGGTGCACGTCAGGGACGACACCCTGGGCACAAAGGGGTTCGGACCTGATCAACACAGTTCATCTAAATACACACCAGAAAGCTGATATGGCTACAAAGGGACAATATGCGTCCCACATCGAAGATAAGGGAAACTCCTTTCCCATGCTCGAGTATTAAGGCATCAGCACAACCACCTTTTACGGGTAATAACTCATTTATCTACTATTACTCGATTCACTTACATATTGGTATCTTACTCAGGCATCGGAGAGGCGTAAACCGTCCTGTACGGTTTACCCCTCTAACGTTGTGTTCTTGGTATAGGATTTAGGAGTCGGATCGGTACTCCAGGTGGTATAGCATTCTGTGTGAGGTACCCGGAGAAAGCCACCAAAAACACAAATATATACATGATATTATTTGTTGCTAACATTTTGATGGAATACTGAATGCATAGATCCTATTTATTGAAAGACTCTGGATTAGCTGGAAAACCATTACATTTTATCGCATCTCTGTCTTACATAATTATTCATTTTATCTTTCGTTGCTTAGTAGTACTACACACTACAAGCGTCCAACAAAAAGAGAAAGAAATTGGTACTACTGTAAGGGCACTTTGGTGTTTCGCTCTAGATCCCAGGCTGTTCACCTTAGGGAAGATCTTCCCGAGAAATTTCGTCATCATAAACCTAAAAAGACAATGATACAATTAGTGAACTCCAACTGACGAAGAGGTATATAGGGAGTCAACTGAAACTAATGATAAAAATATAAGAACAACAACAATAAAACAATGACATTAGCAACAATCGATTGGAATGTATATATATGTGTACATCAGTAGAGTCCTATATAATGATGTAGTAGTCTCTAACCTTATTTATTGGAAGCGCTGTCTGAAATTGGTGTCTTGAAATCACACACATGGATGTTTAAAATGTATGTAGTATTACAATGCCTAAAAAAAAGTCGATATATATTCTTATATTATCAATAGAAAACATCGGATAAAAAAGTCACAAATAAGGATATGTGAGTATCGTATACAACTTAAATTAGGGAGATTTTACCTTTTGAGTTTTTTATAATAATAAAAAAAAAAAGTGAGGGTTGCTCTTATGCACTTCAATTCATGATAATTGAGCTTGAGGAATATTATGATATTGCGCTTAAAAGATTGAAGAATGTCTTTTATGATATAGCTTTTAATATTATTGTTTATAGCGTTTACAAAACGCGGTTAGCTATTTTATTTGAAGGGCAATTGTAGCCGGGGACACATGTTCTTGGGTTGAGGCCGTAAGGTCCGGGTGGAACTGGAACACATTCGTAGTGGTCACAACACATCATCATGCATGACTCCATGCACTCTTCCTCATTTGGATCGAACACACACCTCTGATAACACTTCCTTTTGCAATCTGCATGCCCCATTAATTGATGAATTAATTAGCAAATGAAATAGCATCTCTCCATGGATATATAAAACCCATGAGAAGGATATGTTTATTTACCATATGTAGATATAGTTGGGCGCTTTGGTGGTGGAAAATTGTGTGGCCATGGCTGGACACCGGGATTGGTTGCTGGAGAGGGCGGAGTCAAGCTGTCATTTGGAGGTGGGGGAGCGACGGATACTTCTGGTGGTGGTGCGGGAGCTGGTGTCTCATTAACGTTATCTTGAGGTGCTGGAGGTGGTGAAGGGGAGTCAGGTGGTGATGGTCCCTGAACGTGGGTTAAACATCAAGATCAGGTCATGATTAGAAAAATCACTATAATTACTCGCATATATGACTATTGTATCATGAAAAATAAATTAATCCTTTGTATACACCAATTCAAGTGGTAGAGACCGTATTTGAGAGTTGATTAGGAAAAAAAGATAAAGCTAAAGAACAATAGAGTGAATAGACCAAGAAAAGTTTAGCTGATTTATAGAGCAACTCCAACAGCTTCCCTATAATTTTTGTATAATAGGGAAGCAAAAGTTAAAGCTTTACCATCTTTTTCTTTTCCAACTCCAACAGATTCCCTATTTTACAACAATATCTAAAATCTCCATATTCTTCCTTAAATATTTAGAGATTGCTGTAAATATAGGGAATTTGGTTTTCTCTTTCCTCACTTTCCATAAAATATGAATAGTTATAGAAAAGAGGCTCATTTTTCCCTAAAGTAGAGAAAAATCAAAATATGGGGAAGCTGCAGTAGTCAATAGTATGTCCTTATGATAAAGAGAAGAGTTAATAGTACGTATATCCGTACCACATCATTCGGCGACGGAGGCAGAGCATCCAGTGGTGGAGACTTGGGAGGCGGAGCATCCGAAGGCGGAGACCTAGGGGGCGGAGCATTCGGCGGAGAAGACTTGGGTGCATTCGGTGGAGGAGACTTGGGTGACGGAGCATTCGGTGGCGGAGACTTAGGCGGCGGCGGAGACTTAGACGGCGAAGGAGACTTGGGCGGCGGCGGAGATTTTGAAGGCGGAGACTTCGACGGTGGTGGCTTTGACGGCGGTGTCTTCGACGGCGACGGCGGTGGCTTCGTCCTTGGAGTTGGCTTCGGCACCGGCGTTGGCTTCGGCACCGGAGTTGGCTTCGGCATTAGAGTTGGCTTCGGCAAAAAGCGCTTCGAGATCAAGTGGATCTCGTTACTGATGATATTCCCAAGAATCTTCTCGTCATCGTAAACCTAAAAAGACATGATATCAATGAACTCCAATCAACCAAATATATATATATATATATATATATATATGGGTGCATTAGTACATGTCTTATATAGTGATGTAGTACTAGTCTCTAACTTTGTTTACTAGAAGTGGTGGAGACCGCACGTTGCCGGGAGTTGGTGCCTGAAATCACACATAGATGGTTAAAATGCATGTAGTATTAGCGTCACTAATTTAAAGTTAAGTATGATCTACACACACACACCACGTAATATACCTTTGGCTTCTTGGCCTTTTCGTTCTCAAACTCACCAGCTGAAACCTACAAAGACAGGATGCCATCAAAATATTACTGAATATATGAAAGTACTAAAGAGAAAGTGCACGTATCTGTCTACACACACATATAAGTAATTAATTAGTTACCTTGGTAGTAACTAAGAGAACGGCGAAGAGGAGGCGAAGAGTTTTAAAGACCATTATTGTACTCTATCCCAGCTAAAAGCTAGGAATCGAACAATAGCATATGATTATATTTGCAGTAGAACAAAATCGAATGTGGTATAAATAGTGTCGAGATTAGGTACTTCTTTGAATAAGCACTATCAATGGTTCTGTTATTCATATAGATGCATGTGGATATCACATGGCATGCATTGAACCGTATAGTCAAAATTAGCTTAAATGGACTTGACATAAAGAAAAGGCATTTTGTAGGTGTATTGAAGTAATTAGCATAGGATCCATAGTTAAAAGGCATCAACAGACAATGCTCGTATTGGTCAAAAAGAAGACTTGCATGTGTAACTTCGGTTCTATTTAAGTGGAACAAATGCCTAGAGGCCCATCCCTCGATAGATTGAGCGAAAAAAATAATAATAATAATATATTGCACAATTCAATATCAAATTGTTTTTGGCTCTTTAAACAAAAAGAATTAACCTATATAATCCAATTTACGACTTAAGTATGCAAGAATGGATTTAAGGTACTATTGAATAGTTTTATATTTATGTATTTATATAAGTTGAAACAAAATGTTTGTCAAAATACTTAAAAGATTATCATAATATTGACAATGCAAAACTACAAGTACATAAAAGATTAATACATAAATATAAAACTATTCAATAGTACCTTAAAAGATTATCATAATATTGACAATGCAAACTACAAGTATATATATATATATATATATATATAGATCCTTGCTCAGGTGCGGATTTTGTGTTTTTCCCCACTTTTCGATCACACATTCACATCTTAACCGTTCGTTTTTAGGTCTTAAAGTATAGATCACCTCTGCAAAATTTCAGCCAATTTGGTGATCGTTAAGGCATCCAAAACTGCAATTTACACGAACGAACCGAATCTGTCGAACCGGAACCGTTCGTATATATTGTTGTAATTTGCAGTTTTTAATGCCTTAATGATCACCAAATTGGCTGAAATTTTGCAGAGGTGATCTATACATTATGACCTAAAAACTGAACGGTTAAGATGTGAAAATGTGATCGGAAAGTTAGTACAAACCGGAAACCCGCACCTAAGCAAAAAGTGCAGACGTCCGCAGCCAAGAAGGATATATATATATATATATTTATTAAAAAAAAAAGAATATGTAAATCTATTTTACTAATTGAAAAGAAAATATTGAGGTACTTGACATATCATACAATAATTTGCTATGACTTAATTATTCTCAATCTTATTGTTTGAGTCACGACGTTCTTATTAGTTGTGGAGACTAAATTAAGGTGATGGTTCGTCATGAATTATATCGGAGACGCCTTCAATGACACCTCCCTGAAACTCTAAAAGCAAAATGTAATATCCAATATTAATTCCATCAATTTAACTCTAGTTAGCCTCCCCTAACCTTCGACTATTCTCGTCCGGCGGCTCCCCTACGCCGACGCTGGCCTCTGGCCTCGTCGGTGTGCGGTGAGTGCGGCCGGACGGGTAGATTTTCTTTCTGGGCTGATTGGCTTCCTAGAAGTCGGCTTCAATGGATGCATCTGCGGGATCGTTGATGATTGCAACAGACGCAGCGGATCTCTTTCTCACGGAGGTGGCTTTGCAATTATGGAGAAGGGGTAGGCGGGCAGGTTCGGCGCTGGCACTAACCGGCATGGCGAGCAGTGGTCGAGTCAACGACGGGGCGAGGGTGTTGGCGGTCAGACCGATCATGGGCTGGAGAGATCGTCTTAGGGTTACTCGGATTGGTAGGGCGGTCGTACGTGTCCAGACAGACAGAACCTCCTCCTCACTTATGTCGGGTGTGGTGGTACGCCGGTGGAGGTGCTGCGGTCGCGGTGGAACGATGGTAGGGACGAAAGGGCAGAGCGGGTTTTTGCTAATGGGCTGGAGCAGGCCGTATGGGGTCTGGGCTTGGTCTTGGGCCTGGATTCAGGTATTGGGCTGCTATTTGTTTGGTTGGTTGATAGGTGGAGATCGTGGTGGATGGGGCGCCGCTGGTGGTGGTGCGATGGTGGATCGGGTTTGCCATGGTGGCGGGCTTGGCTGTTACTAGTGTTTTCGGGTCTGGTTTTATTTTATTGTTGGTAATAAGACACTACTAAAGGTGTGGCAGAGACGATCTTCTCTGTCGCGGTCTCGGGGATCGTTCCTGTTCTGGAGTTGGGTCAGCAGCGGTGGCGAAACAGTCTGGCTAGACAATCATCCTTGGCCTTCTAGTGGGTCCTTCCTATCTGGGATCGGGTCTGAGGCGATGGCGTTTTGGAGCAGTGGAGGATGGATGGTGTCGACAATAGGGTAGTGATGGTGTTGGGCTTTCTTTAGTCCCAGGTCTGAAAGTCCGGCAATCCTTTTGGTTGAGTTTAGGTCACAATGAGTGTTGGCTTGGTCGATCAAAAGCTGGTCAGGAGGACTCTGGTTGGTGAGTTTAGTGTCGACACAAGTGAGTTGTCTAGTTTTAGAGTTCTTACTGGCTGGACGAGAGGTGAGATATCAAGGATTCACTGCTCCTGCGCATTTTGTCTTTGTCATACAGTTGTAGTGTAAGTTTAGAGTCAGTATATAGAGTTCCAGTGAGAAGTCTAGAGGCCATTTCTGGGTCAGAGATGTCGCCTAAAACTCGTTGTAAGCAGTTCATTATTAATGAAGTTCTTATTTGATCAAAAAAAAAAAAAATTTAACTCTAGTATTCTACCATCAAAATGAATTTATCCACTGTGACTTCCAATTCAAATGCCAAAGACAATTATTTGAGAGTTGACCAGTAAAAACGATAAAGCTAGATCAACTTCTGATTGATTAGTGCATCAGTTTAATAATACCGGGAAGAAAGTAATTAAGTCGACCATAGGCAGATGAAGTGCTACTTGCTTTCCATTCGCCTGTTCTTGCATTAGTTGCTACTTCATTAATCTTACTTATCAGTGTGTACCTGTCGTATTTGCTTCGCCTCAGGGTTGGTCGAGTGACTCGAGTCATCACAATAATATCCCATTACTGCCAAGTAAGCCTTCCCAGGCACCCTCCTAACACAAGGGCGAACACCACGCCAATTTTTGAAAAATTTCTCGTCACCGTAAACCTACAAAAAGAGACTGATATCAATGAACACCTAGATAACTTCATATATTATGCAAACTACCCTTATGATATCCTATTTTTTGCCCTTCCGTAATTAAACTCTATGAACATATAATTTAATATATGTAATGGACAAATAGTAAATTTACACAGATAACATGTGTTAGAGCATCGTTAGCACACTCTCTATTTTGACTCCTTAGCTATTTTGGAGAGAACATGTTTAGCTTTTTATCTATTTTAGCAGCTGCACCAGACTCTTAAGTGGCTCTCAATTATAACTTTTAGCTATCTCGCTCCTAAATATAGAGAGCGAAATGAGGCTTTTTATAATTTAAAACATTCATTTTGAGTAATTTTATGTAACTTGTAAATATATTTAAATGATTTAATCTTCATTTAATAATAATATAAATTCAAAACTAACTAAAATAGAGAGCACTGATGCAGAAATATTTCTAAAGTTGCTAGCCAAAATGACATTTTGACTAGTTTGACTAAAATTTAATTAAAAAATAACTAACACTGCTAAAGATGCTCCTAACAACTTAATTAGCATGTTAATTAACTAAAACTAATAATAAGAATATAAGAACAGCAACAATAAAACAACGACATTAATTAGCAGCAATCTATTGTATTGGAATATGTGTACATGTCTCATATAATTATTTAGTGATCTCTAACCTCCTGCATTGGAAGTGGTGGAGTTTGCACGTCGTCGGGAGTGGGTGCCTGAAATCACACACATAGATAAAGTTACATATACGTATCCCATCAATGTAGATCCTCATATATATGAAAATGTACCTTTGGCTTCTTGGCCTTTTCGTCTTCCAATTCCTCAGCTGAAACCAACAAAGATAACTATGCCATCGAAGTATTACTAAATGTATGAAAGTGAATTGAAAGTAATAAAGAGAATACATGAACCGCAAAGCACGTATAAATCAATACTTACCATTGTAGTAACTAAGAGAATGGCGAAGAACAGAAAAAGCAAAGTTCTAAAGGCCATTTTTGTACTATGTATTGAGTAACAACGATGATTGGAATAACAGATAATTATATTTGCAGTAGAACAAATTCGAATGTGGTATAAATAGTGTCGATATTAGGTATTTCCTCTTATAAGAACTACCAGTGGTTTTGTTTCTTATAGTCTCCTACATGCATGTGGATATCACATGGCGCGCATTGAGCCCTAAAGTCATAATTAGCTTAAATGGACCTAACAGATTGAAAAGCCATTTGCAGGTGCTTTGAGGTAATTAGCATAGGACATATAATTCAAAGGCATCAAACGACAATGCTCGAACTGATGAAAAAGAAAACTTGCAAGGTAAAGTTCATTTCTATTTAAGAAAAACAAATGCATAAAGGCCCATGCTCAGTTGAGAAAAGGAGAGGAGAACCTAGTTCACTTATGAGATCCAATATCAAATTGTTTGCAACTCTTTAAAGAAAACGAAGTGAACCTATAATCAAATGTACTACTTAAAATACACCAATATGCAAGAATGGATTTAAGATAATACTAAATAGTATGGGTTTTTATGTATTTATGAAAGTGGAAGTAAATCGTTTATCAAAATACTTAAAATACAACAATGATGTCGACAATGTAAAATTTCAAACACATAAAAGGTTAAGCCCAGTACCATTTGGTCTAGTGACATAAGTCTCCCCTTTAGAAGTGGGGGGTCGTGAGTTCGACTCACAATAGGCTAGTTGTTGTATATGAGTTGTTTATTTAATATTAAAAAAAAACACATAAAAGCTTAATATTTGAACGTAAAAAAACACATAAAAGCTTAATATTTGAACGTTTCAAAAAAAGAAAAAGAAATAGATTAAGGGTTGAAAAAGCATTGTATTAAATTAGAACTAGTAACTAATCCCAACATTGAAGTATTGGAAAAACTCATATAAGCAATAACTCTCACATGTCCCCGATCATGAGACATATAATTGTCACTATAAATAAGAACCATGTACAAAAGGCAAGGAAACTACACAGGCAGCAATGCTACATATTTTACCGTCTCATTTTGATCCCAAGGAAAAGCGCAATGGGTATGCGACTATGTGATTCATGATCGAAGAAGATGATATTTCCTGGTGATGAAGTTGGTTGTTGATGCCTCATGGTCTCTAGGAGGTAAACGTCCCGAGCCCCATGAATAGTTTTAGTCACAGAATCAATTTGAAAACCTTCAGTAATTAACTCCGATGAAGTGGTGTAGCCATTGAATTCAAATGTGCGAACTGTTACCCAAACCACTAAACAAAACTAGTCGATTCGTTCAAGTTTATGAACAAAATAAAAAAGTTAGACTACAAAATTCGATGATTTATCTAGGGGGGGTTTTTGCACTAACAGTGTCTGGAGACTTGGGTGACTGATAATATGATACCCGAACTTACAAAGTTATCAAAGTAATACCCAGACTCAATTTTTCGTATCAACGTGGTACCTACGTCAATTTTCCGTCACGGCGCCGTCAATTCTGACCACGTGTGAGGCACATGACTCGCAAAATAAGGGTAAAAAAGTCTTTTCCACTCCTCCATAACCCAATCACCACCTTCCTCTCCTCCTCAACACCACCTGGTAATAATAAACCATTCTTTCCCTCCGTCAAACCCACACACCACCTCCCCCCTCCCCAACAACCCTCACCTCCTTCCCCGGAAAACAAAAAAGTGTATAAGCTAATAGAGTATGGTGCTTCCGTGCCCAAACTAGATACACCAGAACAAACTTTCAGCCGCAGCAGAATCAAGACCTCCACTGACTGAGCAAAAACCATGGCGGCACCTCCAGACCTGGACCCATCCTCCTCCTCCATCTTCTCCCACAAAAACTCCCGCCTCCCAGAAGACACCGTTTTCTACGCCATCTTCCCCGACTCCTCCCTCACCTCCACCACCGCCGCCACCTCGCTCCAATCCCTCCAGAGATGAGAAACATACAGGAAACAAACAGAGATATTGTTTCCATCAGCGCCGCCCTGCAACTCCTCCGGAAACGGCGACACTTTGTCGGACCAAGCACTCAAAACGTCATCGTAGTCCAACTTGAGCATCAGCCCACACTCCGAATCCTCCTCCTTTGAACTCTTCTCCTTTGGCGGCAACTCAGCCAGCTTTGACTCCACCACCGCTAGCTTCTCCATCTTCTTCTTCTTCCCGGCAGAAGATGGGGCCAACGGAGCCGTAATGGATGGCTGAGATTTGTTGAATCTGGGCAAGATTTCAAGAACATCGACGATCGGGAAACTCACCAGTTCATCCCGCCAACATTTCCTCCATCCTTTTGAAGGAATGGATGGATTTCAAAACTTTTTAATTAGTGCGGAATTAGTTTAACCATTAAACTACTAACTAAACATAAAATCCATTCCTTTAACCCATGATCTTGGCTTATTGTGATATGTATATAAACATAGCATGCATACTAAGGAAGAACAAAGAGGGAGTTTATGTTCTACTCACCCTTGGAGCGTGATTTTAATCCGATCCAAGTGAACCACCAAAGTTCCTCTCCTTGATCTCTCCTTGTGTGTGTTTCCTCCACCTTGAAGCACCTTGGATTAAGAACTCCTTCTTGTACTCCTTCTTGTGCTTGTAATCTTCTCTTTGATGTAACAAGTAAAGCCACAAAAGGATATGGCCTCTAAGGATCTTCACCAAGTGAATCAAGAGATGAAGAAAGATGAAAGAAAAGAAGAAATTATGCAAGTGTTCTTCTTTCCTTTAATTTCTGAAAAATGGACCAAGAGAGAACTCTCTTTCTCTCTCTAATCTGAAAATAATAGTGTGGAGACACACTTATTCTCTTTGTCCATGCTTTCACTTTTATATAATAGGAAATAACTCCAATTACTAAAAGAAAATATTGACTTTCATAAAGCCAATATTTTGGCTGGTCCATACATGTTATTGGGCACTAAAAATGTGTCTTGGGCTTTCATTTAAATCTCATTTAGTGAAGCCCAAGTCCACACCAAAATCCGACAATCGTTTAGGCCCAATAGGTTCGGGTTTTACCCGAAAATTCTAATTATGTCCAAATAATAAATCTAATTAATTATTTGCTCATAACCAACTCTTGTTTAATCTTCTTCATATACAATCTCAAGGATCCACTTATATGGTGTGCGATCTCTTAGGTTCTAATTAACAAGGCAGTGAAGTTTATAGAAACCATTCTATTTTGTTTACGAATCAAAAACTCCATTTTTGATTCTCCCTTGTTATTAGGATAATAAATGTTTATTAATCCTCGGGGACTTCACAAGTCATGAGTGACGTCTTGCAACATATCATGACTACCCTAGTTAATGTAGAATGACAAAGAACCTATTCAATTGGAATTACAATACAATACGGTCCTTCTCTAACACGATGTTCTAAATCACATCATCAGGGTATGGAATTGATATGTCAATCCCCTAATGTGATTTTCATTCTTATGTGATTCTTAGAATGTGATTAAAAAAAAACTCCTTTTTAAATCTCATTCATTGCTTTGGCCAAAGACTCATTGAATCACATCTTTGAACATACACCTTATTTACTTAAGGATAGAGATTCCTTGTTGTACACTCACATGTCTCCATGACCGAATTGATTATACCAATGAATGCATCTATTATATCCATTAAGGGACACAATATTATTGCATCATCAAGAGATAATCCATTCACTCATAAGACAACTATGGTGTCTCAGGTCAAAGGACTAATTTGTATTATTGCAATTTAGAGTTCAAGTTTGACATGTAAGTAAGACTCCATACAAGAACTCTAATGATCGCGTTCAGTGTACTCTTTAAGTTAAGAGCACCCACATACTTGTATTAGTGTCTCTACACAAATGACAAGAGACATATCATCCTCCATATTGAGCATACATAGTATGTGCTAGTCTTTCCGGATTATCAATGTCCAAGTGATAATCCTATGACTAGGAACCTTTTAGGATAAGAGTGTGAAAGAGTAAAGGTCTCACACATCTAACTCTTTAGATTACTTTCTCTTTAACTCATATTCCTTGGACCTTGTTCAATCAA
Organism: Rosa rugosa; assembly: GCF_958449725.1. Classification (NCBI taxonomy): domain Eukaryota; kingdom Viridiplantae; phylum Streptophyta; class Magnoliopsida; order Rosales; family Rosaceae; genus Rosa; species Rosa rugosa. The sequence continues at coordinate 69,655,513 of NC_084820.1, forward strand.
ATATAAATATAAGCAATGAACAATAAACTTGCCCTTTTGATTAATAATAATTACAATAATAATTACATCAAAATGATTGTTTTAGGACACAATTCATTCACCTTTTCCCCCCAGCCCTCTTCCTCCTCCCCCCACCGCAACGTCATCGCCGTCGCCGTCTTGCCGTTCTAATCATCGGGACCAAGACTTGGGTGTCCCGAGCCTGAATGGAGAAGAAGAAGTAGATGGATGAGATTGAGAAGCTGGTGGCTTGTTTTAATCTTATAACAATGGCACTGGAAAGTTACTTGCAAATTTCCCAACTATTTTGGGCTTTAGAAGAACAATGATGTTTAGGGTTTTGGATTTGATTTGTTTCAAGGAAGAAGATGATGAATAGGAGAGAAAATTAATGAATTGAGGGCAAATCAGTCTTTTTAGTCTCATTTAACGAGTCACGTGCGTCGCACGTGGTCAAATTGACGAAGACGTGACAGAGAATGACCGTAGGTACCACGTTGATATGAAAAATTGAGTCTGGGTATTACTTTGATAACTTTGTAAGTTCGGGTATCATATTGTCAGTCACCCAAGTCTCCAGACACTATTGGTGCAAAAAACTCATTTATCTATTCAAAATGGCAACTCTAATTTGTAATATTGAATTACATCATTTACAAAAGAGTACGCAATGTATGATGTGGGCTCACCTTAGACCCTAAATAAAAAGACTTTAGGCCCATCTATTAACCTGTTCATGAAGACACGAAAATGTACGCATAAAATTCTGTCCAATGGGGCATGGACCAACATATCTATAATTATGGTTTATGGGCCTGTAAGTTGGTCCAGGTGCCTACCTTAATACCCTATATCAATATGGAGAATGAAATTCACTCCCTGTTTTACAATATACACTCATTCTTTCATTTTTTAGTTGAAGTTCTTATAACAGTGAAGTAATTGGAAAACCATTATATTTTCTCGCATCTCTCTCTCACATACTTTCTAATTACATCTTTCAACGCAATACTACACTGTCTACACATTACAAGCCTCCAACAAAAAGAGAAAAGAAAAAAAAATTGAACTACTCTAAGGGCACTACGATCTGTTGTAATAAGTGGTCATCTCAGTGTACATAGCACTTGCTCCATCTTTCCTAGTTGCTGGAAGTTACCAGAAATTCTAAGCGGCAACCATTTGCCGCGATCACAGTATGGCATGCAGGCCCTTATGCACATTATCTTCCTAGAATGCAACGCGTAGCTCTTTTTTTTTTTTTTTTTTTGAATAGGAATTGATTTCATTAGATAATAAAGCCATAAAACAGGCCACAGTCTAACATACACTTACATAAGAAATCCGGCAAATATACCCAGACGACCTATCTAAACCAAGACTAAACTCTTTAACGTTTAACAGGATGCTCCTGGAAAGCAAGCCTAAGACAAGCAAGAACAACCTCGTTTCCTAAGAAAAAATCATTCATCTAGTCTAATCTGTCAGCTCGCAATTGTGATACAAATAATTACTAGAAACATCTTAGAAAAAACTCATAGAGATTACTCCAACTTTAGAAGACTTGTAACCAAATGTCTAAAAGCATAGAGATTTAAGAAAGCATTAGTTTCCTCCCCTTAGGGTTGGAACCATCACCATTCTCAGTCTCTTTAGCAGCCAACAATATCGGCATCAGATTGGTCTTCCTGCTCTTGCTTGCAAATTGCAATCTTCTGGCTCGACTCATTGTCACCTTTCGAACCTTTCCCTCTGCTATTAGAAGGATCGAAGCTCTTAATCTTACAAAAGTAATGAAACTCTAGTAAACCATCAATGGCAACGCAGAGCTCATTACATGCAATCTCCCGACAAAAAAAGCACAAAATTTTCCTCTTGCTTTTCCTCCGGTTTCTTGGGAAGCGTAAGAGCTTATCTTATATTGCCCTCATATTGTATATTTTTGTCCATCATATTATTATTAAACTTGGGTTGGCGGGTGTAACTTCTTCTATAATATTAATGGGTTAATATCACTTAATTATATATATATATATATATATATATATATATATATATATATATATATATTAAAGAAAAGAATATGTAAATCTATTACAGTATTAATTGAACATAAATATTGAGGTGCTTGACATTTCATTCAATAATTTGCTTGACTTAATTATTCTCAATCTTATTATTTAAGTCACAACATTCTTATTAGTTGTGGAGACTAAATTAAGATAATGGTTCGTCATGAAATATATCTGAGACGCCTTCGTTGGCACCTTCCTGAAAGTAAAATGTAGCATAAAATATTAAAACCAATTCTAATTCCATCAATTTAATTTTGGTATTCTACCATCAAAAAGGAATTTATCCATTGTAACTACCAATTCAAATGTCAAAGACAGTTATGAGAGTTGGTCAGGAAATTAATAAAGCCAGATCAAAGAAGAGTTTAGCTCATCGAGTGGTGCATCAGTTTACCTCATAATTCGAGTGGTACATGTACTTCCTCCCAAGCCCATTCCCAACAAACGAGCCAGCATCATCCGATGATTCATGCCAATCTTTGAAATGTGATTTCCCGTCATCGTGAACCTACAAAGAGAATATATCAATGAACTCCAATTCACCGAAATATGCAACCCTTTTGATATCCTATTTTTGTACTTCCTTTATTAAACCCTATGAACATATTATTTAATATATAATGGACGAATGGTAATTGAAAACTATTGATATTGAAGAAAAAAACAATAAGATAATGACATTAATCGATCAGCAGCAATCTATTGGAATATGTGTACATGTCTTATATACTTATGCAGTGATCTCTAACCTCATGTTCTGGAAGTGGTGGAATTTGCACATCGCCAGAAGTTGGTACCTGAAATCACACACATAGATAAAGTTACAGACACACACACACACACATATCGATGAAGATCCTCATATGTATGAAAATGTACCTTCGGCTGCTTGACTTTTTCGTCTTCAAATTCATAAGCTGAAATCTACAAAATAAAGATGCCATCGAAGTATTACTAAATATATGAAAGTGGATCAAAAGTAATAAAGAGAAAGCATGAGATGTAGATCACGTGTAAATCAATACTTACCATTGTACTAACTAAGAGAATGGCAACAAACAGAAAGAGCAGAGTTCTAAAGGCCATTTTTGTACTCTGTATTGTGTAACAGTGAAGCTAAAGAACGAGGATTCGAATAGCAGATGATTGTATATATTTTCAACAGAACCAAAATCAAATGTGGTATAAATAGTGTCAAAATTAGGTATTTCCTTGCAAAATCAATATCACTTGTTCTGTTTCTAATTGTCTTATACAGACATGTGGATATCACATGGCATGCATTGAACCCTAGAGTCAAAATTAGCTTAAATGGACCTAAAGAAAGAAAAGGCATTTACACGCGCTTTTACGTAATTAGCATAGGTCCCAAAATTGAAAGGCATCAAACGAACAATGTTCGAATTGGTCAAAAGAAAACTTGCATGTGTTCAAGTTCTATTCCATTTAACTATTTAAGCAGAGCAAATGCCTAAAGGTCCATGCTCTATTGAGAAAATGAGAGGAGAACCGTAGTTCACTTATTGGATCCACTATCAAATTGTTTGCAGCTCATTTATTAAAGAAAAGGAAGTGAACCTATAATCCAATGCACTGCTTAAAATATACCAGTATGCAAGAATGAATTTAAGGTCAATATTGAATACTTATGTTTTTACATATTTATAAAAGTGCAAGTAAATTGTTTATCAAAATGCTTAAAAGACAATTTTAATATCGACAATACAAAATTATACACAAAAAAGGAACCTTTCAAAATAGAAAAAGAAAAAGAACAAGATTAATGGTTGAAAACAAAGGCAAGGAAACTTCACAAGTAGCAAATGCTGCATATTTTACCATCTCATATTGACCCCAGGAAAAAGCACAATTGGTATGCGATTCATGTTTGAAGAAGACGATATTTCCTGGTGATGAAGTTGGTTGCTGATGTCTCCTGGTCTCTAAGAGGTAAACGTCCCGAACTCCATAAATAGTTTTAGTTGCGGAATTAATTCGAATGCCTTCACTAATTCACTTCGGTGAAGTGGTGTAACCATTGAATTTCAAATGAGCGAACCGTTAGCCAAATTAGTAAACCAAACTAGCGGTTCAGTTTGGGTTTATGACCAAAATCAAATCGCTAGACTGCAAATTTGCGTCGGTTTATCTGTTAAAATCTGCAGCCCTAATTTACGATATTGAACATTTGAACCCCATCGCTGACAAAATGGTATGCATTACATGTGAGCCGACCTTAGACCCAAAAGAAAAAGGCATTGGGCCCATCTATTAACCTATTCACGAAGATACAAAAGTGTACGCATAAGATCTTGTTCAATGGACTGTGGAGCATGGGCCAATGTCTCTGTAACTATGGTTTATGGGTTTGTACGCTGGTCCAGGTAATAACCTATAATCCTATATCAATATTTGCTACAGTTCACTGGGAAATTCGAGACATGGATGCTTTTGACTATGGGTAATTTGCCTTTGATTCAATGAAAGAGTCTGGAGTCTTGAACAAAACACTAAATGACCATTGAATAGATGCAGCAGGGAAGTAGGGGAAAACCATTACATTACATTTTCTCGCATCTCTCTCTCTCTCTCTCTCTCACATACTTATTAATTACTTCCTTAATTGCCTAGCAGTACTTCACATCACAAGCCTCCAACAAAAAAGAGATAAAGAAATTGGAGTACACTACTCTAAGGGCACTTGGATCTGTTGCCGTGGGTGGTCATGTCAGTGTAGCACTTGCCGCATCTTTCCCGGTTGCCAGAAGTTCCCGGCGGCACGCATTTGCAGCGGTCGCAGCATGTCATGCAAGCCCTCATGCACGTCCTCTTCCTCGAATGCAAAGCGCACCTTTGTTCACACAATGGAACGCAATCTGCCCAAAATGTAGAGTTAAACATCAGATAAACCAATCAAACATTGAAATGGAAGCATCTAAGGCTTTTGAAATTCTTGCCTTACAGGTTTTAAATATTTTCATGGAAAGAGACCCTATACTTTTAGGACAAAATTAATTACCAGTGGTACACTCCTACTATCAGTACAATTCAAATGGGAAACTTCAAGGTCAGTGCCTGTCCATGGTGAGAAATTAAGGTAACAAAAACTTACCCTTTTTTGATTTGACTGGGGGAAGTGGTGGAGCATAGGTGGGAGGCTTCACTGGAGGCGCAGGAACTGGTGGCTTGGGTAGAGGTGGAGCTGGAGGGGGTGCCTTGACCACTTTTGGCGGTGGAGCATAAGTAGGTGGCTTCACTGGAGTCACAGGAGCTACAGGTGGTGCTGGAGGGGGTGCCTTGATCACTTTTGGCGGTGGAGCATAAGTAGGTGGCTTCACAACTGGAGGCACAGGAACTACGGGTGGCTTGGTCACTAGAGGTGGTGGAGCCGGAGCTTTGACGATTGGAAGTGGTGGTGGTGCTTGGCTTTGGACATAAGCCGCCTGAAAAAAAGCGCACACACTTAATAAGCACATATATTCAATACAATCAAGATTGGAGCTTTAGTATGGTATTGAATTAGAAAGGTGAAAAAGAGACTACCTTTATCTTGAGTTCCTCATGGAGATCATGAGATGAAGCCTACAAAGACCATAAACAACAATTATTTAGACAAACCCAAGTTAAGTATAATTAGTGAATTTAAACACAATGCTAGAGAAGTGTAAAGACTAGAGAGAGATGTGATTATAGAGTATCATACCGTTGTGATAGCAAAGAGAACGGTGGCCAAGAGTAGGAGGAAGGCTTTGAGAGCCATAGTGTGAAGAAGTTCTGTGAACCAAGAACCAGACTACTAGCTAGGAAAGTAAGATTTATGAGTCAAGGAGAAGAAGAAAGTGAGTTTAAATAGTAATGTTGAAAGGTAGGGATAGTAATTTTTCACAACTCATATCTTATATTTATCTGAAACTCTGAAAGGAAAAAACAGCTGGAAATACTGATGAAGGTGCATGACAGCTTCAATTTACCAGATGATGGTGATGATGATGACCATATCAAGTGGTCAGTAAAGACTAGTACTCAGTACACTGTGCCCTTAAAGGCTGGCAGTCTAAAAAATCTGACTTGAAATTAGTTCAACCTTACCCACCTGCCCCAAGACGGTGTCCCCCTACATATCCCTAAATTATTAATATCAGAGGTTTGTATTATATGTTAGCACCCATAAACTATGATCCGTCACACGAGGCCTGTCTCATACATATCAAAATCATACTTGTAACCAAAGCTAACATTTTCCTTCTCATCCTACAAATTCATTGTCCACCTTCCTAGTTTGGTAGCTTCGTAATATGTATTCAAATAAAAACAATATGGGGTTGTGGGCTTCCTCCTCTCCCTTGTTTTATGAAAATGCAAATGCCATTTACACCGACATATATACATATGAAAATGTAGCCAGATCCAAATAGTGTATATAGATAAATATACTGAATACTTTGACTCAGATGGAAGCAAAATGCATGGGAGGAGGTTGTTTCTGGGTCACTGACTGAGAAATGCGAATTAACAAAGAGAACATTAGGAATCCCAATGCTTTTTCACTACACCACTACACTTTGTATTAATACTCATCTAGTTATATACCATTTCAAACTTGAAGAACCAAATTTGGGTACCTCAGTGGAAACGTGTTTGGTATGGAAATGTCAGAGACTGATCGTACTCGATCTCAGTTTCTCAGCCAGCCAGTGTCAGCTAGTGCCCTTCACTACACAACTCATATCATATTATCATATACAATACAACTATACAAGCATGTGAAATTATTTGTCAATTTGATAACTGTATGCGACTCAAGTCTCAAACTAGGCTCTAGCAACTGTTGTTGCTTGTTGTTAGCCAATCCAAGTTGCACATAGCAGATTGTATTGTCATGTATGAACTAGGGCAAGTGAAGCTCAAGAAACCCACCCATTCCTTGGTTTCAACTTTCCAGTTTGAACCAAATGCTAAAAAACAAATGGTCATTGTCTCTGCACATATCCAATGATTCAGCTACTTTTTCCTTATCATTTGTCCAAGAGGGTTAACTTTATTCTCCCATTTTCCCAAAATCACTATTTAGAGTTGGAGAATCACTATTTAAAACTGGAAAAAAAAAAAAAAACTAAGCGCGCCAGGTAGGGGTCGAACCTACGACTTTCTGCTTAGGAAACAGACGCTCTATCCACTGAGCTACAGGCGCTTGATGTTCTGTAATCTCACATTTTTGTTCTTAACAGAGATCACTCACATTTTGAGCAAAATTAATAGAGAAACACATTGATTCCATGGAGAAACGCCCGAGGACCCATCAGGCCATCACCTGCATCAATTTAGTCGATCGAGGCAAAGCATCATATCCATCCAGTAAAGAAACCACTTGCCTTCAAATAAACACAGTGATCCACAACTATACGGGTGAAATTATTGCGTCTATTGGGCTCCTATCACTATCAGACTCTCAACTCGGTAAACAAGCAAGCGTGTTCATGCTTTCAGCCTTTCAGCTTTCTCCCCATGCTTTTAGGCAAGTCCCTCACTGTTACAGACCAGTAGATATCATGCTTGCTTCAACAGACACTGCTATTACTCACACACAGCTGTACTTTTTGTCCTCAGCTTGCCTTTACAGTTCAAAGCTGTGAACTTTTTAGGTACATTGTAGACCAAAGGCCAGCAACATATGGTTTTGGGCTGGTCTGAGCAACCTGGGTCTGGCTAGTGTAAGAATGTACAGCATGCATGCCCTTAATGCAGTCATGGTGCTTTTTTGGAGAGCATTGATCAAGAACAAAACAGAAATCTATAGCATCCATGCAACTTTACAAAGTTATAAGTAGAGTCACTGCAAAAAAATCAATACACTTTGCATTCTACAAAATATCTCAAGTTCCACACGAGTGATATTGTTCATCCACTTGGTCTCAGATACAACTTCACCAAGAATTGGAAATGGCAGCCTATCACTATCAGAAAACTTTGACCCTCGCTAACTACAAACGACGACTCCATGGGCAACAGAGCTTCAATGATTCATTTCTCATTCTTAACCTCGGTGGAAATGTGTATATACTAGTAGACAAGCATACAAGTTCTATACAGCAATTTCCTCTTCTTCCTCGAAACTCAAATTCAAAGTTTGTAGCTTAAACCCTGAACTCTGTATAGCCTCAACCAAACTGGAAGCCACCCCAGTAGCTTGTACTGTTGTCTGCTTTTTCAACTGGAGAAAAGAGAAAAAGTCATTAGTCCTCTCATTAAAACCTGGAGGTGTTTAACATAAATTAGAACAACCAAAAGCCATGATCAAATTACAAGACAGACAAGTAATTCAACTATTCAAACAGATAATAGAAACTAATCATTGTCGATAACACATTTTCTTGTCTAATCCAAAAGTTTTATGTGAATAGTTGATCAACAATCTTTTAATTTTCTATCTTCTATTAAAGACAATCATTCATAAGAAATGCAAATAGTGGTAGTCCAAACACATGATCAAAGTACGTAAAACACAGCTTAAGTAAATCAATTATGCATAACATATATTTTCCTATATGTTACTGCAGTAGTTAATCAATAGTTCATCACCATTATCTCTTTCTATCTTCTAGTTCTAAATACCATCACTTATACAAATAATGTAGTCCACATTTTACCTCAACAACTCCAATACCCTCATGGACTTCAACCTTCAAGTTGGTAATCCCTTCAGTTGCCTACACCAAAATCCACGTATTGAACATCAATTCATGCAAGTCCAACACTTTACAATTGCAATGACAATCCCCTAATTGCGAAAAACCCTTAAAAACAAAAATGTACCTCTAAGGCTTTGGTCACTGAAGGCACAGCAGCATCACTCAATGTACCATCAGCCTTCACAAATCAAGCAAAACCCAAAAGCATATAGTCAAATTCAATCATAAAGAAGCAAACTTTGTGCAAAGCTACAAACTGGGGTACCTGAAAAAACATGGTGAGAGTGTCGGAGGGCGAAACGGGTACCGAAACGGGCTGCTCGGCACTACCTTCTTCTTCTTCTTCTTTTTCCGGGACTGGTTCTTCGGCCGGAACAGGCGTTTCTTCCTCGGCTGACCTCAGAATTGTGGGTCTGCGGGAGCTGGTGTTCCTGAGTGGACTCAAAAGCTTGAAGGACGCGGAAACGTTTCGAAACGAAACGGTGGGAGAAGGAATGGGAATTGAGAGGGAATGGGAATGAGTGAGGGTAGGGATTGGGTGGAGAGGTGAGAATGGTGAGACTGAAATTGTAGCCATTTGTTTATGGTGAGCTCTATCCTTTTCCTTGATTCTCTTCAACTGATATATCAGTTCTCAGTGTAACAATCTCACAGAGGTGATAGACTAGGAGATGGGCTGGGCCTAGAAGGAGGTTTTGGGCCTTTAGGGCCTTTTGCTCACTGGTGTAGAGTGTAGACTACAATTAAAGAGGAAAAAAGAAAAGTGAAAAATTCATATGTAATTGAGTTTAGGGTTTAGGCTAACAATGTTGTGACTTTGGTTAAGAACTTAAGAATTAAGATACAGAAAAGGGAATGAAGGGCTATGGTGCCTCTTTTCTTGATAGAAGGTGGTGATAGGGAGAAAGGAAGAGGGAATGGGAATGAGTGAGTGTTGGGATTGAGTACAGAGCTGAGAATGGTGAGGCTGAAATTGCAGCCATTTGTTTTGGGTTGGTTTTATTATCCTGCTGATTTCTGGGCGGGAGAGAGAGGGAGGCACAGCCTAATATGGATATTTTTTGGTCCAATGAAATGGCAATTGATATGTGTCTAATATGAGTTTCTACAAACAAAAAAACAAGACAAATTAAAACACAGAAATTTCTTTAATAATAATGAACTTACACTTTGGGGTTCAAAATTATAAGTGCAAATTTTACATAGGCCTAGCGATCACAGTGAGGAGGAGTTATTGGCTCTACTTAAGAAGACCAATACGATAGACATGTTAAGCACACTGAATCTGAATGCATATTTATGCACTTCTGATTCTGATTCTGATTCATTGGCTACTTAATGCGACGATTCCACTTCAACTTGTCCATCTGCTTAAGCATATAAGATCTCAAGTCAATTCTAATGAATATGAGCAAAGCATAAACCATGAAAAGCATGAGAACTGATTGAACTGAAAGCCACTCACCTCTGAGATTTATTGCTCGGTTTGCTTGAACATCAGCGTCGGCATTGAACTCCTGCAAAGTAAGTAGATCATGTCAGTTGAAAGTAGAGATTTGAATGAATGTAGCAGGAACAAATGAACATAAACCACGTAATTCTCATATGTTTGTGCCATCCATCAAAACACGTTCAAGTTTTGATCCATTGCAACTGGACTCGTCACATAGAGAAATTTCTTCCAACACACAACCATACATACCCTGAGAACATGATTGATCTCAAAAGAAGTAAACTTTTCCTTAAGCTGCTTGGCCATTTGGCACAGGTCGGCCATATTCTGATTTTTTGTTTTCCAGGTCCCCTGAATCTGTTAGATCAGATAATAGACAAATAAGAGAATAGACAAATAAAACATCAAAGTGGATTATCATACAAGTAACAAAGGGCGGAAAGTACAGAAACTCAAGCGCTTTAACATATACAAACCTGGCAGCAGACAAGTTTAGAGTCTCCTTTAACACGAATGTGCTTAAATCCTTTCTCAAGAGCATACTTCAATCCTAGAATTACAGCTCGATATTCAGCAACGTTATTTGTTGCAATGCCCACCCCTTCCCGCAGCCGGTACAACTATAGTAACCCAATGTTATAATGAGATACATTTTTACAAAATATATATATATATATCCAAAAGATTCACAATTTTTCATGAACTGCACATACAACACTCCCGTCTTCAGCACGGAGTACAGCTCCCGCACCAGATAGTCCTGGATTTCCTTTTGAAGCACCATCAAACTCAAGTGTGCATCGCTGATGAAGACATATATAAGGCATATTTTCAGAAATCCCCTTCACATGACCATAGTAATGAGACTGGACATATAGGTATAGGGACTTGATCATAAAATACAAAATTGTGACATTAGTGATGGTGACATAAGGCAACTTACACCGGTAGAAGAAATTACTCGAGTTTGACTACAACTATCAGCTTTAAAATGCTTATGTGGAGAGAAACCGGAAGCCGACGAAAGCGCCATCTGCAGAATAAAACCAATAAAGTAAGTGATCAACTCCATAATCAAGCCAAACGTAGGTATCTGGATTTCCATGCCAATCTGGCCAGAGCAATTTTCCGTGTACCATATCAAACTTACATCTGGAAATCTCCTTTTTGAAGGGTCTTCGACACCTGAATTCACCATAGAAGACGCCGGCTGCTGAAAGATCAAAATAAAAACCCAAATGATACAATGAGTAACCAAACAGAAGATTTTCTATCATACTACAGCTACTTCCACGCCACATGCCATGGAGAAGAACAGATAACCTAACAGAAACTTGAACACATCAAATCAAACCTGGTAAGGACAAGCAACAAGGCTTCCAAACATATCATTTTTCACATCACTGGCACTGATTGTATATGAAGCATTCTTAAGCCCGTGCGAAACCAGGTACTCCTCGGCCTCCTTAGGCAAACCATACCCTTTAAACACACTGACAGAAGGATTGCATACCTAAAAACAAAATCAAGCCTCATATGTAATCCTCCAGCAAAGTAAATAACATCAAGTTCTTCGAAAAACTAGTTTTGATCTTAAAGCATTTTCCAGTAGCACAGCATCTCATTAACAACGTTGATCAACACCTATACAACCTAATAGAGACTATATTTACAATTACAGACTCACAATTAGGAAACCCATCACCAGAAAACCATTAGTTTTTACATAATAAACACCACAACCATACAATGCAGCAAGAAATTTCAGTTGCATGCTTATTTCAACAAAATAAAGAAGACCCAATAATAAAATCAAATCGGAAATCAAAAATTGATCAAGAATGACAGTAATCAAATTATAAAGGACTTAAAGATCAAAGCTTTACCGAGGAACCGGCTTGGTTTTGACAATCCTTCAAACTTTTATATATGCCCACCACATCTCCCTTTCGAACAACATAAAAAGCATCCTTCTCTTCCTCCATTGAAGCTTAAAGTCTCAAACTTTGAAGAACCCAACAGTAGTCGAATTCAACTGCACTACTTGACTGGACTTTTACTCACTCAGACTGAAGTTAACACAGAGTCTCTGTTGAAATTATGGGCCGAGTACTAATTTGAGCTCAGACTATGATTAGGCCCAATGGGCCGAGATATCTGAATTCCTAGGTTAATGTTGAATTCTTTCAGATTTAGATGCTCACAAAGATTTAGATGCTCACCAAATGGAGACATGTAACATGGCTACCGCATATGACAGCCAGAAAGCCTCCAAATAATTCAGATATAGTCCTTATGACAAAAGCATTCTTTGTCTTCTCCTCCACTGATTGTGCTTTGCTGCCTTTCATGAAAATCCAATTCTGTTTTTGGCATAATATATGGTGTAATTTTGGGTTGGTTTTGTTTGTTTGGTGGTGGTGGTGTTCTTATGTGAGAGGCTGACGGTAACAGTTCAGACAGCAATGAAAAAATAACTGAACTTTTCTTATAAAGCTTGTCATTATACCATTACATATACCATGATACATTTAACTCGATCTTTATATCATTGACATTACATTGTATATTAAATGGGGAATGGTAACCATGTCTACATGTAATTGAATCCCCAACTTTGAACACCAAAGAGCTTGAAATATGTCTCTTAAAGTTCAACACATCTGTCAAAGAATAACTGTAGGAAATTGCACTCTGTTTGAAGCTTTTAGCTAACCTGCTCACCTATTAAGTCCAAGCCTACAACAAGAAAGGACAAGCCTTGGAAAAGCAAGAAATAGAAGTGAACTCCATGAGCTGATAGGAAACTTCTTGCTGATGCTGTGAGTAGGAGAAAAGCAAGAGCCAGCTCTTTTCTATAGATCCCATTTTTCTTCTTCTTCTTGGCAGGTGCTGCTTCTTGTTCCTTGAGTTTGCTCAACAATTCTAAACCAGACTCGGAGTTCCTTCTTGAGATCTTCTCTTCATTTGAGGATTTACTTTCAGCAAGCGCAAACAAGTCTGATTCGGAGGATCTTCCGGTCTTCTTTGTCACCACCCACTCATAAGAACTTCCCAGCTGAAATAGGCCGGAGACCATGGCATTGAATTTTGTCACAGACATTGTGTTCTCAAAGAGTAGGTATGGGACTAAGAAAGGGAAAGATTTTGGGGATGGTAGAATGTTTAGGAAGGACATGAAAATGGGCACATAGCAAATTACCCAAAGAGGGAGTTCAGCCTCAGGTATGAACATGGTCAATGGAAGTATGATACAGAACAATGTGAATGAGTAAAAGGGAAGAATTAGCTTCCTCAAAAGAAAGAACAGAAATATCAAGTTGGCCTTTTTGAATATAGATATCTGCACAATTGTAATTAAGAAATTGTTACACTCTTATAATATGACAAATTTTAGAAATACTCAAGAAAACAAAAACAAAATACACAAATGAAGGGTGAGAAACCAACCTTGGAAGTTAAGATAGCTGGAAGGCATAATCTGAAGAGCTGCATTGGACCCGAATGCCATCGATGCTGCTGCTTCTTATAAGCTTCATAAGACTCAGGTAATTCACAGAGGGCTTCTACATCATTGAGGAAGATGAATTTCCAACCATTCAAGTGTGCTCGAACAGCGATGTCCATATCTTCAACTGTTGTTCTCTCTAGCCAACCTCCTGATTCTTCCAAAGCCTTAATCCTCCAAACTCCTGCGGTTCCATTGAATCCAAAGAAATTAAGAAAAACACCATTAACTTGCTGCTCCACTTCAAAATGGAAGCACAAGTTAATGTTTTGCAGCCTTGTAAGTAAATTCTCATCCTTGTTCACAAAGGACCACCTAGCCTGGACTAGTCCTAATTCTGGATTTCCCTGTTAAAAAGTTCAAAGATTGTTAGTGGCTAATTAGAAAACACTTCATCTATTAAGAGAGGACATATTATATTAACCAGTCAATCAATCACCTTGAAATGAGGAACAGTGAGTTTAAGGAAATCAGGATTGGGTGTGAAATCAGCATCAAAAATTGCCACAAACTCGTAGTCTTTGACATACTCACAACCCATGGCAGATTTAAGATTCCCAGCTTTGTATCCTGTTCTGATCAATCTATGCCTGTAGATTATGTTGATGCCTTTCTGACTCCATGCCGAGATTTCATCTTGGATCAAATTCTGCAGAACTATGTCGTCCGAGTCGTCTAAAACTTGAATCAAAAGTCTGTCCCTAGGCCAATCCATCTGGCACGCGGCCGCAATGGATTGTTCGTACACCTAAAGAAAATTAAACATAGCGGAAACAACATGAGAATCCAACACAAAAAGGACTTTTTATGATAGAAAGTACAGATAGTTAGTTCTGTTACCTCTCTTTCATTGCACATGGGAATCTGAAGAAGGACCATTGGGAAGCTAGAAGGGTCTTCAACATCATAAGCATCTGGCTCAATTCTTGGCTTTACCTTCTTGAACTTGATCCAGAAACATCCAAGACACAACACCAATCTATCAAGAGATTGAATCAAGAACAGTACAATGCAGAATTTAGAGAGGAATATAGCCACAGGGGCAATATAGTCGACTCTGAAAGACAACCAAGCCATATAGGACCAGTGCAACAGACCCTGAACCTCCCAAGGGTGATGAACCAGATTCAAATTCCAGTTCTTGTAATGAGCAATCACTTCAACACCCAAAGCTACAATTGACAAAAGAAGAAACGCTTGAATAAATCTATACAGCTTCCCTCGATTTCTCGGCTCCTCATCGCTCATGTCCGATGAGGTAATGCGTTTTCTGAATGCCATTGGAAGCCATGAGAGACAAGCAAAGATTCTGTTGACTTTGAGAAGAAGAACCCATGTAAATTGCTTGGTGCTCGCTGCTTTCTGCTTCTCAAAAGACTTGGTCTTTGAGAAAGTGTTGTTTGGCTTCTCAATTGTGACTGCAACTGAATTGTTTGGAGCCATTTTCTTGAGAAACCAATGAAGAAAAAGAATACTGTACCCAGATCAAATCTTGAAACTGAAAGTTGAACTGGGTATATATATTATATGCTATGGAGGACAGAAACCATCTGAAATAAATCTGGGATCTCTTAGAGAGAGATCAGTGTGAGCATGAACTCAGACCTGAAGGCTTATATTCTGCAGTTGAAGTACAAATGGAGCAGAAAGGAGGATATAGGAATTCCTTAAAGGCTGTGGTGAGAAATGGAAGATTCATCATCAAATTTCATAATTACATCCAAATATGGTAACTAGTTAATTACCAGGAACAGTAAAGGGTAGCAATGATGTCAGGTTATTTGAATTGTTTAAAGTTAACGGGTGGGCTTCAGGAACAATCAGCTGGTTTTGACATGCATCACAGTCTTGGGTTGTCTGGAAAACTGATAAGGAAATTTAATATAAAGAATAAACAACCAGGTCACAGATCATCCACCGCGCCCACATGTAAAAGTGTTCTTAATTGTCTGCTCATTTGGGCACGTACACCTGCACAGAAGCTTCGGTTCCTCCTCTTTTGGAATTCTACGAATAAAAGTTCTGCAGATTTTGTTTAATTTATCTATGGTTAATTCTAGATTTCTAGACGTCACTCTTGACTATGTCCTGCTCAGCGGCGCTTTTACAGTCCCATTGGAAGTAAACCTTCGTTGTCCTAAATTTTATTAGATCATTCGGATTCAAATTTTGCTCACCACCAATACTTTGGTGATGATACCACCATCCAATATACTACCATCCAATTATGTGTTATGAAACATAATTATAGTTAATCATGATGTTTTATTAAAAAATTATATTTTAAGTATTAAATTAATTATATATGACGTGACAAGTTTTAATACGATGTCACAAATAAATGTGGTGAGCAAATTTGAATCCCTAATTTTATTGATCGAGTTGAATTAATAACGTGAAATCCAATACGGCTTTCGAGGTCTTTTTTTTTTTTTTTTTTATGAAAGAGGTCAGCCCATTATATATATTCAGCAAGCAATACAAAAACGAAACACCCCTGAGGGGTCGACAGAAAGAATCGTTCCTTAGGGAACCCTAAACACCTATTCTATTACAAGAACAAGCCCCAGGCCACCCAGAGTACACCCACCTTTTAAGGAAAATAACGCACCTTTATTTCAAACAAAGATCAAACATCCTCCGAAGCAAAAGTAAAATGAACCCTCAGAGAATGTGATATTTGCGACCTGATAAAAAACTAAAAACTAGGAATGGAAGATGACAAGTCACCTTCCATCCCTTCCAAAATTATGCAAGCCCAAGCCCACCAGCAAGCATCAGCCCACATGGCAATTACGAAGGCCACCCCCAGAAGTACTAAGGACACCCCACCACCATCTCCGAGTTGCCTCGCCGCTGCAAAACTCGGCCACACAACCACTGCTAGGCCACCACGACCAAGCCGATTACCACCCCAGCCGCCGGCAGCGCCAGCGAAAACAGAACGGGCCAAATCACCTTCCTTCACCATCTGCAGGTCGCTACCCTCATCTCCAAGAGGAATAGATCCCAACCAGAAGCCGTCACCGCCTCCAGGCGAAGGCTGAAAGCCAGCCGTGCGTTCAAAACCACCGGCAGTTGCCACAGCCACCTTTGATCCAGAAGAACGCATCGGGTAGAGATCAGCCCGAACCGTACCGCCTCCTCCATCGAAGACCACCCTACCCTCGTCGAGCGAACGCCACCAGACATCACCACCGCCAATAGCAACCATCTTACCACCGCGCTGGTCGCTATCACCACCATAGGTCGACAGATCAAGAGCAGATCCATCATCACCACCAGACCAGATCTGGTCACTCAAGATTCGAGGACCAATCCCACTAAAATCAGCACAATCGTCTTCTGTAACCGAAGATAGAGCCAGACGAAGAGGTTTGTCGCCGCCGCCGTGAGAACAGAGAAGCAAGCGAGAAGTTTTGTCACCGCCGCTCACCGAATGGAAGAAACGATGATATCCCTCTTGAGATAGAGTCAGAGCCATATTCTAGAGGCTTTCGAGGTCTTAATTGAGGACAAATCGATTTCAACTAAATTAATTTTTATTTAAATATACGTCTGTGTCCGTTGCATTATTTCAAAGATTTTTTATCGTCAAAAACACAAATTTTCCATCGAAGTAATTAATATAAGTACACAATTGGGATCTGTAAACGTTAGAAAATTGGGGGGCTATAGAGTCTGGATGTTCATATTATACCTATTACCTAATCAACAAGAACGGTTCTTGTTGATTCCCACTTCGACATCTATGCTTATGTATTCGTTCCATTGATGGATGTCAAACAGGCATGCATGAACTGTGTGAGCTAGCTAGTTAGGTCTAAAACGTGTTTAGAAAAATCAAATACAGAAAGTCACCGATTGGAGAAGTCAAACAAACGCGCATGTTACTGCCTTATTCTTGGACCCTGTACGTAGAGGCAGAAGATTATATAACTGTTCCTAACTGTGATGCATGATGGCTGTGAATGCAGAATTAATTTCTGATGTGGAGACAACTTAACCTTTGACTTACCTATATTATACGTACTAACTATTTTTTATTTAGACTAGCGGTGGAGATGGAAAGAAATTAAGGAAATTAGTCATGTTTGATTGATTATGTACATGCTTCCCAAAGTCCCAAGTGAGCCAAAACAACTGCAGGCTCTTTCCGGTGGAGTATTTGTATGTAATTATATATAGACCCGCTGGAGAATCATGTCAGAAGTCATGTCAAGTTAACTAATCAAGAAGCTAGCTAGGCCGGCGCTGAAGTTAAACTGTTAAAGCTTCAGTTAAAACATACGGTTATTTACCGCACGTACTGTATGTCATGGTAAATTATATATGTATGATCGATTTACCTAGGGCGCTGCAACCCTAAACCAGAAGATCGATATATGTATATAGTAGCCCACAGTAATGCAGTAGATCTCAAGACTAACATGGAATATTTTCCGGCAGAGTCACATCGATGTGATCATCACTTGTGCTTGTTAGCCACACTCACCAGTACTAGCTACTACAATTTTGTTCCATGTGAGCGAGCTGGACATGGCTGGAATTGTTCTATGCAGAATCAACTAGGGTAGTATAAAAAACATCATTACACTCGATCTTGTCTTCTTTTATATATATATATCGTCGATCTGAACTTCAGAACATATGTGAGTATGTTTCACGCCTTCATGTGCTTGATCCTCTAATATTGTATTTACGTTGCATGAGCCATTAATCATTGGCCTGAATAGCTTCAAAGTGCAGACTAATCCAGCTGATTGTATTAATCACAAGTTCACAACCAGCTAGCCATTAACCAACAATCCATCGGATCTGAGTCTCTGATCCGTCATCATTAATACAGTACTATATTGTTTATAAAAAGGTCATAGAGATTTTAAGGGGATATACACCATCTTCTTATTCCTTGACATATCATCAGTAAGACGAAAATTACCATCTACATTGCTACATTCCGTTGTGACAATGTAAAACGAGCTTCGGTAATTTGTTGAATGCATGTGTGATCGAGCTCATCATCATTAATACAAAATACATGTTAATCAACAATTCATCGAATACAACACAGTATTAATTGTAGATGATATATACTCAAGACAATTTTGCTCCGTTGATATACCAAACTTTCACTAATATATAGCACAGGACTTGAGGATTAAGAGTACTGAGTACAAATTATATATATATGTTGACACATAGATGTGGTTAGTCACACACATTCTAGTATTCCCATCAAAATGAAAGCTACATATGAATTCAATGGCTGCCATCCATTGCATACAGATCGGTGCCACATATCTATCAGTATCATGTACATCCATAGACAGATCGAGTAATTGATACATATATACATATGCTTCAGATTCGTCACTGTTGATAGAGAAACTAGATAATAAAAATAAGATGGCATTAATACGAGTCTGTGCTTGTGTGCCCTCACCAGAAGACAACTGGATGGCCTTCCACAAGTTCAACAAGGTCGAATTACTTCGCCGTGCTATTTATCTTCATGTGTTATAAAAGACCAACTAGACAAATAGCCAGCCACAAATTCGACAAAAGGGTTACATCTGCCATCTGGTAAGTGGTAACTATACATATAGAGATGGAGTGGTCACAGATGATATGATAGCGATCAAATCATCAGCATTGTGTATATTGCAGCGTACGTGATATACTAAGAAAGGTAGATATATATGTTCATGGCTGTTACAATTATAGCTAGCGATGTTGATCAGAAGGAGTTTAGGAACTGCTAGTTCTCAAATCTCAAGTCAACCAATTGTGAAATGTATAAAGTCATCGATCAATAATATATTTCACTGGAGATCGACTGAGCAGTAGTACTAAAGAGTTTGGAATTCCTCAAACTTTTGAGTCTCCAGGTTTTTTAATGTAGTCTATTCATTAAATCTAACTTAACTTTTGTTCCAATTGTTGATAAACTAATTACAGTTCATGCTCTAACTCCGTAGAAACTAGATCACATAAATTTTTCTATAAAAATAAAATAAAATAAAATAAATTATCAAATAGTCCAGGAGACCGAGACCATGATCGATTTCTACTCAAAATTGTGGACTATTGTGGACTATAGCACACAATTTTTAGCTGAAATTGCATGTTCTTATTTTCTGACCAAAACATTTTCACCCTCGAATAATGATTTTCAATCATTTCTCGAATTTATGGAATTCAAAAATCTCAACATAAATTTTCAAACGATTTTTCTTTTTAAACTATAAACTTCACAAAAAGAAAAATTCATTCAAAGTTTCGATGTTCCGTCAATTGGAACACATTCATACTCTACGAATGCATGGTAAGCTTATGGTACAAAAACAGAAAACATAAGATTCATCACGTTTTGGTTTGTCATTGCATTCCACATAACACATCGCAACATTCCCCATGCAAATGTCATTATTATTCAGATTGCCGTGTTTCTTAGTCTCCCTATTAGTAAAACATAATCTTTAAAATGTATTCTAATTGATAAAAGGAAAATGATTTGTGGCCTCAATGAGGCCTAAGATTTGTGGCCTCAATCCTAGGTGTCATGTCATGTCACCTACACACATCACCTATTTGTCAAATCATGCCATGTAATTCTTGAGTAAAAAGACAATCTTATCCTTCCAAAATCTAATGGCTCAAAATTATTTTGGTTTTCATCTAAAAATAAAATATATTATTTTGGTTTTTTTTTCTTCTTTTTCGTTATATATATAATTCGTCAAAAAAAAATTATATACAAATATGTGTTTGTGTGTATAAATATATATATATATATTAATGTCATAATTCTAACCCACAAAATTTTAAAAAAAATTGATTAAAAAAAAGACAAATTTAAAATTGATTCCACAAAAATGGAAAGAAAATATATTAATATCTTAATTATAACCCATCAAATTTGGTAAATTGAAGTAATATTCAACTCTTTTAATAAATGAATTTTAATAAAATTAATGGAAGATTATTAGTTTACCTTACACTAACAAGTTAATTAGACTATTAGTGCGTATTCTATGATTTCATTAATGGTAAAGGCTTGAGGGCAGCCGTACTGGCCCTTATTTAAAAAAAAACAAGTTAATTAGAAAAGTCAAAAATTAAATTGGATCCACAAAAATGGAAAGAAAATGTATTGAAATCGTAATTAAAACCTATGAAATCTGGTAATTGAAGAGGTAAGAAAATATCATTAATAAATTGATCGAATGATAAAATTCTAGATTCCATCATTTCAAAATTTCTCGATAATTTAATATTGTCTCATCCAAATGCAACATTAGGAAGTGTTCCTTAAAGGTCAAGTGAGACTTCATTAATACAACTGTTCGTTTATTTTTACATGAAAAAACAATCATAATGTTATTAATACTATGTAGAAATTCAATGAACAATAGGTGTATAACACAGCAGTAATCAAAGAAAAAGTGCAATTAAGGAAGGTGTAAAATAGAAGTCATCGTCCACATTAACATTAAAGTCAGCTAACATGTCTTACACGAACAAATAAGTAATAAGTAGCTAATAATGAGCCAGTAAAGTTTACTGGGGACTTTTCCCTAATGACATATTTACACTGAAATAGAAATCATCATCCACACTGAAATTTAAAGTCAGCTAATTAACATGTCTTACAATAACAAATAAGTACTGAGTAGCCAATGATGAGCTAGTAGAGTTCACTGGAGACCTTTACCTAGAAGCCATCATCTACTGAAACTGAAAGAACTAACATGTCTTGCACGAACAAGTAAGTATTAAGTAGCCAATGATGAGCTAGTAGAGTTCACTGGAGACCTTTACCTAATGGCATATTTACACTTAAATAGAAGCCATCATCTACTGAAACTGAAAGAGCTAACATGTCTTGCACGAACAAGTAAGTATTAAGTAGCCAATGATGAGCTAGTAAGTTTACTGAGGATCTTTTCCTAATGACATAATTACATTAAAATAGAAGTCATTATCCACATTGTCTTACAGTAACAAATAAGTACTAATTAGTAGCCAATAATGAGCTAGTAAAGTTCACTGGGGACCTTTTCCTAATGACATAATTACACTAAAATAGAAGTCATCATCCACACCGAAATTTAAAGTTAGCTAGCATGTCTTACACGAACAATAAGTACTAAGTAGCTAATAATGAGCCAGTAAAGTTTACTGGAGACCTTTCCCGAATGGCATATTCACACTAAAATAGAAGCCATCATCCATTGAAACTTAAAATAAGTTAGTGTGTCTTGCACGAACAAGTAAGTACTAAGTAGCCAATAGTAAAGTTCAACGGGGAATCTTTCCCTAATAACATATTCACACTAAAATTGAAGCCATATATCATTCACATTGAAATTGAAAGTCAGCTAAGTACTAACATGTCTTATACTAACAAAAAAGTACTAAGTAGCTAATAATGAACAAGTAGAGTTCACTGGGAACTTTTTCTAATGACATATTTACACTAAAATAGAAGCTATCATTCACATTTAAAAATCATTATTGTCTATTGAAAAATTTGGGATCAACAAAACAAGTATACTTTCAAAAATTAATTTCCTCATGTGCAATATATTGTATTCCATATTAAGCAATTTCTTTTCAGATATCTAGGTTTTCAATCACCAGATTTTATGAGTTAAAATTACGATTTAAATACATTTTCTTTCCATTTTTGTGAATCCAATTTAATTTTTGACTTTTCAAATTAACTTGTTAATGTAAGGTAACTAATCTTCCATTAATTTTATTAAATTTATTTATTAAAAGATTTAAATATTACTTCAATTTACCAGATTTCATGGATTATAATTACGATATTAATATATATATATATATATATATATATACCCATACTTTTTTTTGAATATGTATAATGAAAAAAAATCCAAAATAATGAAAAAGAAAGAAAGGAAAAAAAACCAAACAATATTTTTTTTAGAAGAAAGTCAAAATAATTTAGAGCCGTTATATATTCAACAACATATATATATAAATTTTTTTAGACTAATTATATATATAATAAAAAAAGAAAAAGAAAAAAAATAAAATAATATATTTTTTCTAGAAGAAAACTAAAATAATTTAGAGCTATTAGATTTTGAAATGATAAAATAGTCTTTTTATTCAAGAATGACATGACATGATTTGACAAATTAGTGAGGTGTATAGGTGACATGGCTTGACACCTAGGATTGAGGCCACAAATCTTAGGCCTCATTGAGGCCCTATATATACCAAAATCTCCAACGGATTTTATTTTTATTTTTTTAATGTAAAGGCAAGAAAATTCATAAAAATAAAAAACTGTTCAAATTATCATTAGTTCTACATGATATCTATCTTTTGCGAATAAAAAAGAAAAGTGAGATATGTAATTTTACAGCTTTTGCAATGTCACCAGATTCGGAATCGAATTATGGGGTTGCAATCGCATGGCGGTGCTTCTATCAGTATCGACTGGTATGCTGGATATTGGGCCTTATTAGCCGTTGTTAATTGGTATTGGGTGTGATATTCATTCAAATTACGTTATCAGGTGGTCGTGGCTTGTTTGGCTGATCGGGCCTATGGTTACCCCGGTAGTGGACTAGTGGGTTGTGGATCTCTGTGTTGGGCATATTTCAAGGGAAAGGGGATGTCAAACTTAATAGTTTCAATAGGGGTCTTCCACAAGGCCCAAGAGTCCAGCCACAAAAATTATGATCAAATTAAGACCGACTTAAAGACTTCAAGAAAAGCATGCAGCTGGAGCAAAGACTTGGAATAGACAAAAGAGAGTTGTTTGATGAATGTGATTGTTAGATTGTGAAAGCTATGTTTACCACATTAGATGAAACATCTAGAGAGCATTGTTATTAAGGCAACATAAAGCAGTGCCGTGTCTACCACTATTATCCCAATCTATTCATATGCCTCCACCACCTTCTGTCCTTTTCAATTTAAACCCGCCCCATGCCATGCCATCTCAATCTTTTTCAATTATTTCAAAGTCCCACTTGAAAGTTTTCCCCAGTTTTTTCAACAATTCAAACTTGTGTGTTTTGTATTAAACGTGTTGATGTAATTTTTAATATTTCTACGTCATGATGATTATATGTGCAAAATACATGGTTTTCTGTTGTTTGGTTTGCACGATCAATTCCTATGACATTGCCCTTTCTATCGCATATATTGACTCTTAACTCTTAGGAAAAGTAGATTATTTGCTACCAACTATTCGATCTCAGCTTTAGTTCTTGAATGTTGACCTAGCTATCAGCTATATTATCATAGCATTGAGATCGGACCTCTCTGTTTTATTTTTATTTTGCAAGTAATGAACCTGATATACTCTGAAATCGATCTGAATGGGCATAAAGCATGTTGCAGAATGCATTTGAAGTTTGTCAATGACAACTAGGAACCAAATCTTATTGGACAGCAAACCCTTGAAAGAAACAAAGAAATTTCGAAGCCGGCCTTCCAATTAAACCTAGAACATAAATTCATTGATTCTCCCATGGCTTTAGTTTATTCATAGGTTAGGTATAGCCGTATACGTTTAGAGAAAGGAAGATGGGCTTGCATAGTCGGCATAGACCAGAATGCTGGCCATAATATACTACCGCTGGAGTCATTTTGCATAGAGATAAGCTATTGATATTGACTGCATTATCTTCGTGTTAAAGTTTATTCTTGTATTAATCTATCATGCCAAGCACATCTCAACCTCCTTGAGGAAAAGTGGTGTAGTATTTTACTGGTACGTGCATATATACAAAGGATTTTTGCAATGAAACAAAATATGATATTAGGTGAGATTAACTCTTTTGCATTGTTTGGTTGTGTCAGAAGAGACTCGAAATTCTCATAACTCGCTGCTCATCTTATTAGTTAGAAACAAAAAAAAAACATCAAAATCAATTAGGCAAACCTCTAAAAGAGACAACAAAAATTACATTAAAAGAAAAAAAAATGAGAAAATTATTGATGAAATGTCTCATAAAAATTGAAGACTTAAAATACGAAATATTGTAGAATCCAAACTCTACCATCATGCGTACCAATTTGTAACAAATGTAATCATGGAACAAACAGTCTTATTGCATTTTGTTGCATTTGAAATGAGCTGTTCTAGAATACTCAATTATGCCATGTCCATTGTCCAACAAGGTCAGACTTGTCACAAGTCATGTCAAGTTAACTAATTAAGAAGCTAGCTAGACCGGGCATAATGATACATAAATCAAGCTGCATGTAACTTGTACAATCAAAATTGCGTTACGAATGAAATCATGGAAACGATAAACACATATATACCCATTTACGTGTGCCCATATGTTTGTTGTTTTCCTTTCTTACACTGTTTTGGTTTCGAAACCGATTGTGATTTAGATGGGTCGCATTCATAACAGATAGGCCACATGTGTAGCCAAATCAGTCCACAGCAAAATTAAAAAGAAAAAAAGAAAGAAACCCTAATGCTTGTCCCAAACTCCAAAACCATCCCCGTTGTAACTACATTAATCAACCACCATTCCATTTCCCTCAGTGCGCTGAGTTTGTTGGGTTTCGATCAATAAAACAATTCTTTTCCAGTCAAAATCAGGTGCAATGCTTGGTTTGTTTTCTGCAGAGGTAGCTTTCAGAAGTCCCTTTTTTTATAAACCCTAAAGCCACCCAAACAAAACCAGTCGTTTTCCGGCTGTCAGCGTCGAAGACTCCGAGCGGTTTGGATTATAGTGTGATTTTTTTAGGGTTTTCTCTGGAATTAGCTTAATATATAACATTAAACCCTAATCTAGCTACATCATCATCATTCATCGATCATAATCATCACTGTATGGGAGAAAAGGACAAGCCATGTGAATTGGATGAGGGGGTGGCTGACTCTGGTGAGCTATTATTCTTTCTAAAGTTGGTTGAGGTGACCAATCAGAGAGGAGAATCACCAAAAGTGAAGAAGACCTTTTGCGTTGTGATGGCTAAATTCGTCAACATACATGTTGCGCGTTATGTCATGGAATTATCATGTTCACTGATTTAGGCACCCCTAATTGACTCAATGGTTGTGATTAGTCAGAGATAATCTGCTATGTGGTTCACCGGAAAGTATTCCATGGTGCGTATGGTACGGTGTACATCGCTTTTCTTTTCTTTCCTTTTTCGGGTACAACATAAATTTCATTAATTACTGCTTGAATTTACAATCCGATGTAAAAGTCAATTGAATGTTCATTACAACTATATGAGGCATATAATTAATTTCAAGTAATAGAAATTTTTTTTTTTTTTGAGAAGCAAGTAATAGAATTGGAATTATTAGCTCGGTGAATTCTCAGTAGTGTTAGTGATATTAATGTGAGCGAAAATCTAACCTTTGTTTTTATTTTTTATTTTAAACACGACAATCATATAATTCAGCGGAATTACATAACGGCTTTCTCTGAAAGGGGGATGACAGAAAAAACTTATTACATAAGCAATTCAGCATTTTAAAATCCTAACATCTTGTGAAGTTCATTCAAAACCAATTCAGCACTATCCATGGAAATCAAAGTCATGAATAGTACTTCTCTTGATGGCATAAAGCTAACTATTAGAAATTTTAGATGAAGTTATTAGTTTTTTTCTTTTAAGTTGAACGTCAACTTATTAATTTGTTTCTTTTGCATTTGATTGAATCCGATTATACCACAATTGAGTGCATTGACGTACATCTGAATACTAATCTATTTTGGTTAAGTGTGGCGAGACCGGGCAGTTAGTGGGCTCAAAAACATAAGAACAGTACAAAACCCTAGTTCCCATGCTTTTTTTAATCCAACCCAAATCGGGTGCCAATATTATTCATCACATGCCAGAATGGCCATTACATACCCTTCTGCTGCCTTCAAACTAGACAGATCAAGAAGGTGTGGTAGTACCCACGGTGGTACATAGAAATAGGTCCACTCATTATAGATCAAATTCGTAGAAAATAGCGTAAATCCTCATTCAGTACTACTCCAGAGGCACTATAGACACATAAAAGTGCATAGTTCCCTAAAACCTTAGGTGTTGATGTTCTGAAGTCCGGCGGTAGCCGAACCTTGGTACAACGCGGGTTTGGTGGGCGGATCGCTACTCGGCCTGTAATAACCCGAAACTTAGTATCACTGTAGAGCACTCTAAGATACCTTAAACTTAGAAATAATCCAAGTATCTTCTAAGCATTTATTTTCCCGTTTAGAAACCGATGATACCACATGCTATACTTACAAGTTATAATAGAGTTCTAGGAACTTACTAAAATACCTTAGTTCGTATTTCTTGTGTACACTCGATATTTGTTATTGAGCCCAATACTATTACCTATATTATTTTTGTGATGCATGTCATTTTAGTACTAGTTATTGCTAACACATATTTTGAATCTTACGAAATGACATATCAATCTTCGTATTAGTTTGAGAAAATGTGTATCTATGTGTATATATGTATACATGATTCAAATGCCAATACATCTAGAAGAACTAATCTGATTTTTCTTTCTAACAACCATAACATTCCTTGGAAATTTCAATTTCCTTGTAAATGCTTTGTAGACTTTCAACTCACTTTTGACTTACAAGTAAGATGCTAAAGATTAATTTTTAATGCATCTTTCTAGTCTTTATAAACATGAAGCTGAATCATTTTTCCTTCAAGCCTTAAGATCAAGTGCAAAACTGATTTGGAAGTCTTAGTTGTAGAGAAAACTCACCTCACAAATCCTTCATCCTTTTCTTTCAAGAAACTCCCTTTGTTTTTCTCAAAGAAGTCCAAGCTTGGATCCAAGACCAAAATCTTCACTTCACTTCTGAGTTTCTTAAGTAAGTACATGAATACATTCCTATATTCTTTTGCCTTTAAGATTTATCAAAGTGCATAACCGATGATAAAATGGAAAAGAATCTGTTTTGCTGCAGTCATATATTTTCGTGTTTGATAAAAGTTAATCTTGTCAAAAATAATTATATTTTCAGTTTCTTCATGAAAAATCCTTCAGTTTAGGCTTTTGAATCACTAAAAAAGGTTAAGAAATGAAGAAGTTATGGCTAATCCAAGTTTTCAACTTTTAAACTCGCTGGAAATCTCATACCGCCATCACAACTTCAAAAATTCATATCTCCCTCATTTCTTATCCATTTTCTACAAACTTTATATCAATTTGAAGCTTAGGACCTCTACTTTTATTCTGGAAAGTTTGAGAAGTAATGATAAAATACACAGTACGTAAAGATTTAAACATCAAAGGTCAGTTTCAAAAATATCAGTTTCAGCACTGTTATGGTTCTTTTACCATTTATGGACTATATCACTCTGATCTGGACTACATGACTTATTCCATTGAATTCCTTATGAAAAATCCTATGACTTGGTGTCCTCACTTGACTATTTCGGACATGAATTGAACAAGTTATAAAAACAGAAAGTTGACAGTACTTGGTACTATTATTTTGATTGACGAATGGACACTTCGGACTAAGATTTCTAATACTATGAAAAGAGGACTACTAACTCTTTGACTACTAACTAATATTCTCTTACTACTTCTAATTTACAGTACCTTTATTTTATTGCACATTTACTTTCAAGTTTAATTAATTTGCAGTACCATTTTATTGCACATTTACTTTCAAGTTTAATTTGCAGTACCTTTATTGCACAATTACTTTCAAGTTTAATTATAGATATATATATATAATTATGTATATATATTAATTTGTCCACACAATTTCAGTTATATTTACTTATGTAAGCTTGTTTATATGCTTGTACTTTATTATTACATATTTTACTTGATTTCGGTTATGTATAAGCTTATTTTTAATTAGCTTATTTTTAATTATGTTGTTTGCTAGTGAATTTACTTATTTGTGTTATATAATTATGCTACATATGTTTTCATATGAGGTTATTCCTAAATATATGTATGTCTCTATATGTGTGTGTACATATACATATATTATGATCTATAATTTATAAAGATTGTATTTTGTGAATTTGATTATGTCTGAGAAGTACAATTGTGAAGCCGGATGTTATCTACATCCCCGTGCTTAAGTGAATTACTGGTAAATGTGTTTTGGTGTTATGAGACGTTAAGCCTGGGCCCTAGTCCCTTCAGATAGTGCACTATTATACTCTTAGGAAGGTTGCTTACTTTGAGTATACATACTTGGGTATAGTACGTTGGACCCTGGTATGCTGCGGCTTACCCATGCTTTGGTATTATGGACCCTAGCATGTGGTTTCCCGTGTTTTGGTATTATGGACCCTAACACGTGGATTTATAATTTGTTACCAGTTAATCCGAAAATTCACTAAAATGAAAAGTGTACTTATATTGTTTTGATCAAATATCTATCTATGATATATTGTTAATATGTTATGGTGTTAAGTGAAAAGAGAATCGAGCATGCATTGTTTTGAGGTTATTTGCACCTATTATTGCTGCAGTATTTGTTGATTCGATAAAAGAGATGTGACTATGTGATATTATTATGAGTTTTACAAATATTGATATATGTGTCTGTTGTGTGTATACAAATACATACTTAAGATTTGGTGTGAACATATAAATGGTTCTCGGTACATTTTTACTTGGTTGTTCAGTTTTGATTTCTTATAAGACACATTAGTATAAGAATGTAAGCTGTACTTACTGGGTCTGTGTTACTCATGATGCTACACCTTCATGTTTTCAGGTAACGAGTAGATGCATGGGGAAAAAGGGGATGAACCTACTAAATAAAAGAAAGTTTTTTTCCTACTACTATTTCAAGAGAATGAGTACTGTAATATATTTTGCTAAACTTTGGTATTGTACAAATAATGATGTCATTTTCTAATAAAAGTACTATTCAGATATATCTATATATAGTCTTTTACTTTCTTTCAAAAAGGAAGTTCTATTTAGTTTGGCTCACATCCCAAATTCGGGTACCATATTTCAGTACAATATTGGTCTCAAGTTTGGGGGTGTGACACGGCCGACTTGATGATCTTCTCTAGCTGTCAGACGGAAGATAAGGCGTCAGAGGGAGACCGCGCTGGGCGGTCTTCACTTCTCCGATGCCTAAGTCAGTCAAAATATATAGAGCATAGTCGAATAAGTATTGAATGCGTAATCAATGAGGAGAGAGGAGAGGACCTTTTTATAGGTGAGGAGAGGTATGATCTTCTCTTTGTTTTCAATGTGGGACTGAAGTGCTTCAGTTCTCAGTTTCAGTAGCTTCTGATACTGTCTTGGCGCAGCGCGTGGCGGCGCGTCGGCGGTGATCTGGGGGCGATCCCGTGCTCAGACCGTAGCCCGCCTGGCTGTCTATCCGTAGGACATTGCTTTGGTGGGAGTTGGTACTTCTGGCGGTACAATGAGCGTAGCTCATTATAGCTAATTATGCTTGCAAATGTACATGTAGGTACATTAGGGAAATAGTAGAAAGTAAAAAAACTATCTATTGGAAAAATCCTAAAGAGAGCAGCCCAAGACAGATTGGTAGCCTAAGGCCCTAACAAGGTAGGCCCGATCCAACTCACCCCCCCAGCGACCACGATCCCAGCTCCGGCAACGACCTCCATCGCCACCAATCCAGAGCCACAAGCAAGTCTCCCCCGACGACACCACCCAAAGACACAGCACTTGCGTGCCCCGACGACCCAATTCACGAACTGCACAACACCCGAAGCTGCTCCGTTGAGTGTCATCATCACCGAGAGAGCCGCCATCAACGCTCCAGGAGACCAGACCTCCTCTATCCATCCATCGCGCTAATGAATTGCCCCGACCCGCCTCCGCTAGAAACCTCAAACCTGCAATCCTAATGAACCACAAAGAGGACTTGGACACCCGTCCGACAGCCGCATCGTAATCTGTGTGGCCAGAGGCCGACACTGACACAAGCCACTGCCGGACGAGCACTGCTTGGCACGCAGGTGTGCTGATAGAGCGTCGAGGTCAGAGAGCGGCGCTTAGGGTTTTTTCCCCCTATGTCCTAGTTCCCATGCTTAAACATAGAAAAAAGGAGATAAATTCCTCCTCTTTTGATTTCAAAGTTGTTATATATACTTTTAAACATAGTTAGTAATTTTTTGTATTATACGTGAATAAAACACGTACGTACGTTTTTTTAAAAAAATACTTCCGTACTTCGTATTTTTTAAAGGGACTCGTTAAATTTTCCGTATTTTTTAAGCCAAAAGTATTAAACACAATTTTTACATTTTTTTCCGTATTTTACATATATTATTGAACAAAAATGAATATAAATGAATATTTTTTAATAAATTTTTTAATTATTTAATTAATTAAAAATATTTTACCGAACTTTTCAACTAACTATTTGATAAAATATCCGAATAATACACGTAAGTATTTTTTGCGTACTATACACGTCCCGTTTTTTACTAACTATGCTTTTAAATGCCTCGCAATACACAATAATCAAAATTCGTGAAAATGATGCTATGTTACACGTTATTCATTTACTATTATTAGTTTTATTTATTAGATATTGTAATGATGCTCGGGCCAATAACTAGACTTTGAAATTTCTAAGCAAAGAGAGAAATATCCCTACCATTAGACAGTGAACCATCATTAAGGGTGTTTATTACGACACATTTTTCTAAAGAATACGAAGAAATTCATTCACCACCCTTTTTACATTTTCAGTTACCTATTTACCATAATTATGCTTTTACTCATATTAGTTACATTTTCACATTTTTATATTAACATTTGAAGTCGTATCACAGTATCACACCACCTAAAATAGAAACAGTAGAAAAAAAAGAAGAAAAAAAAAACCGAAAAATAAACAATAAATTATATCTACATAGAATTTAGCAATGTCAGAAGACTCAGAACTCAGAAAGTACATTCAATTAAACTGAACGAGGAATCCGGCAAAATTTATTTCACTTCGTCTTTTTCCTTGTTTTTTTTTTCCTCCTTTAATTCCACCCACCCCCCAAAAAAAAAAAAAAAACAAACACATGCTAATTTTTACTTAAACAGAGGCACAGTCCTAAAACGACACCGTCTCACTTGTCCCCATCAACCCACATTACCCTGGCAACACTGGCAATTTCTCGGCCCCAAACGCCATTTCTCTTTCTTCTCTCTCTCTCTCTCTCACCGTTGGGTCTTTGCGTAGCAAATCTCTCCCTCATCGCGACTTACCCGCACCAAATCTCTCGATTCCCAACACACCCTCTTCTTCTTCTTCTTCTTCCTCCTCTCGATCCCAATCCCCCAAATCCCTCAAATCTCTCTCTTTTTCTCTCTCTCGGTGACCCCAGCTGCTTTTGGGTTCTTTTGATTCTTTCCCCGCCACCTCAGCCCTAGAAATGGTTTTGCATTTGGGCGTATTCTAATCGGAGATCTCCGGGGGCGGGGCTTGATCTAGGGTTTGTGGAATTTCGGCGAATCTAGGGTTTTCTGGTGGGGAAATTTTGAACAGACGGGATTGATGTTTCGTCTCAGGCACGATTGCGGGATCGATGGAGGGCTTTTATTATGCATGGGTCGCCAGCTGAGGAGTCGATACCGCGTCGTCGGCACATGTGGCCTGTCCCTCATTCCAACGCCACGACTGTAGCTTCCAACCCCTCTTCACCACCACCACCTGATTTCTTCAACAAAGTAATTTCATCTCATCGCTTTCCTTACTGTTTTGATTCCGGTGTTTTTTTCGGTCAATTCTCTCTCTTTTTTTGGATTATTGGGTTACCAATTTTATTTTCGTATTTTTTTTCCTTTTCTTTTCTCATGGTTTAGGATTTTCTTATACTGTTCATTTGGGGTTTCTTAATTTTACTGGGTTTTGATTGGGTTTTGATGTTACTTGGAGAATTCGTGCTCCAATTCCTTCAATTCGGTATCTATTCCTCATCATGTTCGTTTTTCGGTTGGAGAATTTTGCCCAATTTTTCTCTGCGAAGCTAAATATGTATGTCATCAATTGAATATATTCCACAAAGGCTTCCGCTTTCTGTTCTTATAGGTTATTGATTTGTTGGTTTTGAATTGTTTTCATCCGTTGGTTTCATTCTTTGTTTGTTGGAATATGAAGTTACCCCCAAATGGGAAGTTTGTGTTGAGTTTATATAATTTCTTAGTGGATTATGCATTTTTATGTGTGCTAGATTTCTCCTTCAAGCCTTAGGAAATGACCTTCATTTCTATTAGTTTTGAAGCTCTTCTATGGTATCTGAAAAACTTTTGCCATGTTTTCTGGTGTTGTGTTCTGTATTCTTTTGTTGGTTAATTCCTAGTTTTTTTTTTTTTTTTTTTTTTTGTGATTTTGTTGAGTACATAGTTTACATTAGTTTCATGATTTTTTTTTTCTTTTGTTACAGGATGGACGCAAAATTCGTGTCGGAGATTGTGCACTTTTCAAGCCCCCTCAGGATTCCCCACCTTTTATAGGAATAATTCGCTGGCTAAAATTAGACAAGGGAGACAGTTTGAGTTTAGGGGTTAATTGGCTCTATCGACCTGCTGATGTGAAGCTTCTTAAAGGGGTCTCGCCAGAAGCTGCCCCAAACGAGGTCTTCTACTCCTTTCACAAGGATGAGATACCTGCTGCATCGCTACTGCATCCGTGTAAAGTCGCATTCCTTCGTAAAGGTGTTGAACTTCCTTCAGGGATATCCTCATTTGTGTGCAGAAGAGTGTATGATACTGAGAACAAGTGTTTATGGTGGTTAACTGACAAAGATTATATTAATGTGAGTATCAATATTTACTTCCATGTCTCTCATTCTTGTGGCCGTCATTAGTTTTTTTAGACTTGTATTGATTATTTTTCTTAATGACAGGAACGACAGGAAGAAGTAGATCATCTTTTAGACAAGACAAGACTAGAAATGCATGGGGCAGTGCAGTCGGGAGGTCGTTCTCCGAAGCCCTTGAATGCTCCGTCATCAACACCACAGTTCAAATCTGGTTCAGATAGTTTACAGAATAGTGCATCCCCCTTTTCTTCGCAGGGTAAGGGAAAAAAGAGGGAGCGAGGTGATCAGAGCTCTGATCCGGTGAAACGTGAGCGCTTAATTAAGACAGAGGATGGAGAGGCTGGCCACGCCAGACCGGAAAGTGTATTGAAGTCTGAGCTTTCCAAAATAACAGACAAAGGAGGACTTGTAGACTTAGAGGCGGTTGAGAAGTTAGTCCAACTTATGCAACCTGACAGTGCTGAAAAGAAAATAGATATGGCTGGCCGAATATTGCTTGTTGATGTCATAGCAGTTACTGATAGGTTTGATTGCCTTGGGCGATTTGTACAGCTAAGGGGTTTGGCTGTATTGGATGAATGGCTTCAAGAGGTTCACAAGGGAAAAATTGGTGATGGTAGCAGCCCTAAAGAAAGTGATAAATCTGTTGAGGAGTTTCTCTTTGCATTACTTCGTGCACTGGATAAGCTGCCTGTGAATCTTCATGCTCTACAAACTTGTAATGTTGGCAAGTCTGTGAATAATTTACGTACACACAAGAACTCTGAAATTCAGAAGAAAGCTAGGAGTTTGGTTGACACATGGAAGAAGCGTGTAGAAGCTGAGATGAAATTAAATGAATCAAAGTCTGGATCAAGCCGTGGTGTCTCCTGGCCTTCAAAGGCTGCACCTTCAGAAGTTTCTCAGGTTGGTAGCAGAAAAACTGGAAGTTCATCTGAGGTTGGCTCAAAAAGCTCCACTGTTCAAAATTCCGTGTCCAAATCTCCTCAAGTGAAAGTTGGCTCTTCTGAAATGGTTTCAAAGTCTTCTGCTTCTCCTGGGTCAACAAAACTGCTGTCTGTATCCTCTGGTAATATCTCTAAGGATCAAAATTTCAGAATGCTAGTTGGTGCTGGAAACTCCGATCTTCCATTGACACCAATTAAGGAGGAACGGAGCAGCAGTTCTAGTCAGTCTCAGAACAACAGCCAATCAAGTGATCATGCAAAGACTGTGGGTTCCTTATATAAAGAAGATGCAAGAAGCTCAAGTGCTGGTTCAGTAAGTGCAAATAAACTTTCTAGCGGCTCTTCTCGACATCGGAAATCAAGCAATGGTCTTCATGGGTCTGCCGGCTCAGGGGTGCATAAGGAAGGAGGACCAGGAAAAGTTGGTACCCCAAGTAGAAATTTGACTTCTGAGAAGGCATCAACCGCCGGAGTATCCTATGAGAAAGGTCATGAAGCTCCAATGGTTGACCAGGCAAGTAGCAGACTAATTGTGAGGCTGCCGAACACTGGCCGCAGTCCAGCTCGGGGTGCTTCAGGAGGTTCTTTTGAAGATCCTGTTACATCTGGCAGAGCTTCTCCTTCTGCAGAAAAGCATGGCAACCAGGAGAAAAAAGCCAAGGGTAGAAGTGATGCTTTGCTGGGAAATAGTACTGCTGATATGAACTCAGATGTATGTCACAGCAAAGATGGATTGTCTGGTTCTGAAGAAAATAATGTGCCACCTTTCTCCAGTGAACAAAATAGGGCTGGTGAAGATGCTGAAAAACCAATGGAGGCATCAAAGGTTGCTGGTCCTGGATCAAAAGTTATATCAAGGATGGGAAAATCATATGAAGCATCCTTAAGCTCCATGAATGCTTTAATTGAAAGTTGTGTCAAGTTTTCTGAAGGTAGTGATACTGCTTCACCTGGAGATGATGTTGGGATGAATTTACTAGCTAGTGTGGCGGCTGGAGAGCTGTCCAAATCTGAAAATGTCTCACCATCATGTTCTCCCCAGAGGAATTCTCCTGTGCCTGATGGTTCATTTTCAGATAAAGATGCCAAGTTGAAACAACTGGGTGAAGTATCTGAAACCCAATGTCAACCTATCGGCAGGGCTAATAGTGGTTCTACTGCAGAGCTGGGAAACGCTGGTGACTCATTGCGGGGTAAGAGTGAACCAAGACATTCCGTACCCCATCTGCCAGCTAATGTTTCTGGAGGAGACACCAAATGCAGTTCAGCTGGTTCTGGGAATCAAATAGTTGAGTGTAATGCAAATTTGAATTGTTCTTCCAATATGCAACAAAATGTAGATAGACCATCCTTGGCGGTTGATGGGAAGCTTGTTGAGCCATATTATGCTTCTGGATCAGAGCTACCTTCATGCGCTACAAAAGAGGGTCTTGTGGAGGCTGAAGGGTGTAATCAGTCTCATGAGCAAGGAAAATTAGGGGCGCAGAATGCGAAAGGATGCAGTATTTCTGAGTCTAAATTAAAAGTGCCGCCTGCCTTGCATGATGAGGATAAAATTCTACATAAAGGAGATGAAAGAACTGTGGGAAGCAGTAAACCTATTGTGTCTGAAGCAACCTCTGGGAGTGAAAAAGTTGAAAAGGACAATGAAACATCAACCTGCTCGTCCTCTGAAATGGCTGATGACAACCCAGATACCGTTAAGGATTCAAATATTGCCCTATTGGCAGAGCAGAAACCATCTGGTGCAACAGGAATTCAATCAGAGTCCAAGGAGGGGAAGAGTGAGGATGCTGTTCCTTGTTCTGGTTCTGGAAATACTTTACAGTTGCAGTTGAAGGGCGAAAACACAGATGAAGATAAGGCCATGGGTCACTCTGAGCAGACTGTGAAAGACGAAAGGGATAAGAGTACGGAAAGAAAAGACGCTTTGGAACACAGCAGCGAATTCTCTCAGGAGATTAAGGAAAGAAAGGAGACTTCTGGTCACTGTTCTGGGACACCAATTCCTCGTGTTCAGTCACCTTCAGTACCCGTGCAAGAAAATCACAAGCCTGGGTGCAAGTTGGAAGCTATTGAATCAGGGGAAAAAGAGGAGCGGCAAATTTCAGGTGTGAATGCCTCGGGGTCAGATACTGCTGTAAAGCTGGACTTTGATTTGAACGAAGGTTTCCCTGTTGATGATAGTATTCAACAAGAGTTTGTTAAAGCAGGAGATCCTGGAGCTTCATCTTCTGTTCATGTTCCTTGCCCTTTACCCTTCCAAATGCCTTCCATGTCGGGGAGTTTCCCTGCATCAGTTACTGTGGTTGCACCTGCCAAAGGTTCATTTGTCCCTCCTGAAAACCCAATGCGGAGTAAGGGTGAACTAGGATGGAAAGGATCTACAGCTAGGAGTGCATTCCGACCTGCTGAGCCCCGAAAAAATTTGGAAGCACCACTCAGCACAAGCGATCCACCTGTTGTTGATACTGCTTCTAGCAAACAAGGCCGCCCACCATTGGACTTTGATCTCAATGTGCCTGACCAGAGAGTTTATGAGGATGTTGTTTCCCAAAACCCTGCACATGTCATGGATCACAAGTCTGGGTCTCATGATCGCGGTGCTGGAGGGCTTGATCTCGATTTGAATAGAGTTGATGAGAGTCCTGATATCGTTCCGCTTCCTGTTATCAACAGTTGTAGGTTAGAGATTCCTCCTTTGCCAAGTAGGTCATCATTATCTGGTGGACTATCTAATGGTGGAATTAATGACTCCAGAGATTTTGATTTGAACAATGGCCCCGGCCTTGATGAAGTGGGGACTGAAGCTGCACCATTTACCCAGCATATAAAAAGCAGTGTGCCTCTGCGAACACCTGTTTCTGGGTTAAGAATGAATAGCCCTGACTTTGGGAATTTTTCAGCATGGTTCGCTCCTGGAAACTCATATCCTGCCATCACAGTCCCATCCATTTTTCCAGGCAGAGGTGAGCAGAGTTATGGTACTGCTGCTGGGTCACAGAGAGTCTTGTGTCCTCCCACTGGTAACCCCTCATTTGGTCCTGAAATCTACAGGGGGCCTGTACTGTCGTCCTCAACTGCAGTGCCGTTTCCTCCTACTACATATCAGTATGCAGGATTTCCTTTCGAAACCAATTTTCCTCTGTCATCGAGCTCCTTTTCAGGTTGTTCAACTGCATATGTGGATTCATCATCTGGTGGGGCACTCTGCTTCCCCACCATGCCTTCACAGCTCATGGGACCGGGTGGTGTAGTCTCATCACCTTACCCACGACCCTATATGATGAACCTTGCTGGCAGCAGCAGTAATGTTGGCCTTGATGGTAGGAAATGGGGTAGTCAGGGCCTTGACCTCAATTCCGGGCCTGGAGGTACAGAAGCAGAACGGAGAGATGAGAGGTTGCCATCAGGGTTGAGGCAGCTTTCTGTTCCCAGTTCACAAGCCCTTGTAGAGGAACAGTTGAAGATGTTTCAGGTGGGAGGGGTATTGAAGAGAAAGGAGCCTGATAGTGGATTGGATGCTGTCGATCGCATGAGCTACAAGCAACCTTGGCAGCAGTAGAATCACGGCACGGTGCAGAAACCTGTAATGGCCTGGTGAGCTCTTCTTTCATTTAAAATTCTAGTTCTAATTGCTCAAAGCTATCTATTGATTCTGTTAGACAAGTTGGGAAGCACTTAGGGTTGTAACTACTAATCCCGTCTAACACCACAATTTTATGGTTTGAGAAAGTCGACTTGGATAGATTCACTGCTACTTTATGTTATTCTAGAAATTAAATTTATGTTATCCATTGTTGTTCCAAAAGATACTGTTCCTATAACCATAGAACTGCAATGAGTTAATTAGCATGTTTATTTTATTAGTTTGGAAATTTTTGTAGATGGCCCTGCACAATTTTCTTTAATAATTATTTCTTTCTTTGTGGGAAGAATATATCATCCTAAAAGATTAGATAGGCCTTGTTTGCCTGCCTTGTTCATTTTGCAAGTCGTAAGTTTTAACTTGTCAGGTTCTTCTTAAAATGCAAAGACTTGATAATATTTTGGTAGTGTTGTAATTTTTTGTTACTGTGCTTTTATTTCCTGGCC
Organism: Rosa rugosa; assembly: GCF_958449725.1. Taxonomy (NCBI): domain Eukaryota; kingdom Viridiplantae; phylum Streptophyta; class Magnoliopsida; order Rosales; family Rosaceae; genus Rosa; species Rosa rugosa. Next base: position 69,694,044 of record NC_084820.1, read on the forward strand.
TTTTCATACTGTGAAACTTATCCATAAATATCTCAAACGCCTGTCGTTAATTTTGAATCTTTCCCTGATTCTTTTCTGCAGTTATTCAGGGTCTTGCATTGAAACGTACAGCAGATGTGGAGCTCAAGAGGCAAATGCTAAAGGGCAGGAACATTTTGTTCATTGTGCGGCAGTCCAACTTTGGAAAACCCTGGTGCCCTGGAGGCGATTTATTTAAAGGATCTATTCTTATGGCCTCTGAAGACGAGTTTTTCTATGTAGATATCTAACTCATGAAAAGCATCTTTGATGTTGCTGCCTAAAGCTGAGACATGGGTGCTCAGTGTTTGGACTTGTGCCCACTCAGGTACACACTGCAACCCTAATCCTCACTGATTCCTCTTTATAGGGGAGATTAGGTTGTATGAACCCCCCAGGCCGAGGTCGGCTTGTATTCTCTCATTATTTTTTTTCACCCCAGTTGTTACATATATAGTTATTACTTAGTCAGGACTGCAGAATTTTGTTATCTTATTACATTCTGGTTATTGAAATTTGCACAGGCTGTCAGCTTATTGTTTTTCCTTTGTATTATAAGTTATAACCAGAGTCGGGACCTTTTTTTCAACATAGAGAATGTTGGACAGAGACTTCACTTATGGTGCATTTGATTCATTTGTATTATGAAATGGCTTTTAACGCCATCATGAAATTTCCATGATGCTGCTGACTGGTTTCGAACCTGGTTTGCCTTTTTCACAGCAAATCAAGTACTGCTCAGCTAATTGTGCAGTGTATACTGGGTATAGGGTTAGTATCAAAGTTCTGGTTAGATTCATGTACCTGTACTGCAAAACCACTTATTCCCGTAGGTGTTGTTGTATGATTCTAATAACTGCAGTTATAGATGGATTGAAAGAGGTGGTTAGATGATAACAAGATTTGTTTTGCACGGTTTGATGTATTTATGATTGTATGCTAACTTAGTTACAATAGTGTTGTGGTGAGTGTAGCTAAATACATGATTTCAATATTTCTTTCAACCGTTGGCAGACTTTTGTTTTCAGTGCCAGAGAACATTTCTTGCCGGATGCCCTTATCTTTGTATTTTTTTTTTTATAGAATTTACGGTTAGGCTATATATTGGTATTCAGTTATTGAACTCCCTCTCGTTCTTAATGCAGTTTCTGATCCAAATTATAGAATGTCATTCCCAATAAAGTCATTGCATGAAAAGGTTGAAGGAACTTTCTGTTCCCAGATTTCAGTTGGCTTTTCCATCCCCACTCTTTCAGGAACAAAAGCGTCATTTCATATGTCAATGTACCACATCTTGGAGCATATTTGTATGCAGATCACATGCCGTTTTCTTTTTTACTCGTAGTGTTGCAGATGTCATGTATGTATAAGTTTTCTTTTTTATGCATAGTGTTACAGATGTCACGTATGAATACAAAGGCTGGTGCTGAGAAGGGGGACCAGATGCGATTGAAATTAAAAGAATCGGAAAGTCGATTTATCATAGGACGGCCCCTTCCAAGCTTCTAGTAGCGGTCTAAGGATGAAACTAAATCTTAAGATATGTTATTCCTTACTTAAATCCTTTCCGAGTCCGACACTCCACCATTACTTTTCTAACGTAGTAGCATCAAGGTCCGTCACGAAAAAAAGAACCTTATCGGGCCTTATATGCTCTCCCAATGCAAAGGGTTAATACTGTTGTAAAACTAACATAAAAGTGTTTCAGAAAATGGAGAGAGCTTTGCTTCAAAGATCGAACTTGAGAGAGAGAGAGAGAGTTTAGATGCAGATAATAAGTGTAGTATTTTCTGTTTTTCTCCTCATAACATGGATGAGAAATGGACTACATATAGTGGAAGATAGGGAACATGTAGCCTAAAGTCCTCCATAAAACAAGGACCCCTAAAGTCCTCCATAAAACAAGGATTCCTAAAGTCATCCATAAAACATGGAAAGGGTAAGCCTATAACAACATAATGATTTACCCTATATCTATTTACATGATATAGCCATAATGATTTACAACACTCCCCCTTGGATATTTCATGTCAATAGTGTTGCATGGGTTGTGCGCTTCTAAGTTGTCTCATCAAAAACCTTGCCAAGTAATAAAAACCCTGTGGGAAAAAAACAACCTTGGTCGAAGGAGAAAAAGAGCACAACGCGTATGAGTGTGGAGTAGTAATATCACAGCTTCGGAGATAAGTGGAGTCTTCTTATTAGCATCATAAGTAGGTAGTATGTCTACGAGAGGGATGCATTTAGATTTGCTACACCAAAACCTTGCCCGGTAAACTCAGTGGGAGAAACCCGTGGTCGAAGGGAAAAGATGAGCAAATGCATATATGTCAAATCAAAGCATCTTCAGGATGTAGTATAAGTGGGGTGACCATTCTAAAGATGTGCCTCGTTAAAACCTTGCCAGGTAACAAAACCCAGTGGGACAAAATAACCCTGGACGAAGGACGAAAAGAGTACACGATGGTCAAGTGTATATGCTTCGGGATACTCCCCCTGATTTCGACTCCCCCTGAAAATTACATGTTAGGTAATTCAGATAGTTTACGTAGACCAATACCTTGAACATGCTTCTGGAATGTAGACTTTGGTAGTGACTTGGTAAAGAGGTCTGCACGATTATCTTCAGATCGAATCTGCTTGACTTCAATCTTCTGATGCTCCTGTTGTTGCTGATTGAAGAAGAACTTCGGTGCAATATGTTTGGTGTTGTCTCCTTTGATGAAACCCGTCTTCATCTGCTCTATGTAAGCAGCATTATCCTCGTAGATAATGGTTGGTTCATCAGTGGTGGAATGCAGTCCACATGTGCTTCGAACATGCTTTGTAATGGCTCTTAGCCATGTACATTCACATACTGCTTCTTGAAGAGCTAGTATCTCAGCCTGATTCGAAGAGGTAGCAACAAGTGTCTATTTCGTAGACCTCCAAGAAATTGCAGTATTCCCAATGGTAAAGACATAACCAGTTTGGGAACGTGCCTTGTGCGGGTCTGATAGATAGTCTATATCAGCATATCCAACAAGGCGAGCATCATTCCGAGGATCAAGGTGGTTTGATCCATTCCTTGATGCGTATGGATAGAATAAGCCCATATCCGCCGTACCTCTAAGGTAGCGAAAAATGTCTTTTAGGCCATTCTAGTGGCGGCGTGTTGGCGCAGAGCTATATCTACCTAACAAGTTCACATCGAATGGGATGTCCTGTCTAGGGCATTGAGCCAAGTACAATAATGCGCCTATTGCACTTAGATATGAGACTTCTGGTACCAATATCTCTTCGTTATCATCTGCAGGACGATACGGTTCTCTCTAGACTTCAGACGACCATGGGTGTGCTTGCTTTTATCCTCATTAAAGCATCTTAACATCTTCTGGATGTAATTTGGTTGATGGACCAAAATTTCATCTGCACTGTGCTCGGGCTCCAGGTCGAGACAATAATTTGTTCTCCCAAGGCCTTTCATCTCAAATTCCAACTTCAGGTGCTTTGCGGTTTCCTTGATCTCTTCAGGAGTATCGATCAAATTCATGTCATTGACATAGACCGCCACAATTCTAAACTAGGAACTTGTTTCCTTAATAAACACGCATGGGCATAGTTTATTATTCACATATCCCATCCTGATTAAATATTCACTTAGGCGGTTATACCACCTCCGTCTGGATTGTTTCAATCCATAAAGTGAACGCCTCAAAACTAATGGAGAGCGTGTTCCGTGGTCTAGAACTATTTGCATCGGGTATATTAAGTTCTTCAGGAACTTTCAGGTATATTTCTGTATTATGATCCCCCTAGAGATAAGTTATGACCACATTCATAAGCTGCATATTCAGTTTTTCGGAAACTACCAAATTGATAAGGTAGTGGAACGTTATGACGTTCATTACGGGAGAATACGCGTCCTCGTAATCAATCACAGGGCGTTGAGAAAATTCTTACGCCACTAGACGAGCTTTGTGTATCACAATCTCATTTTTCTCATTACGCTTCCTTATAAATACCCATTTAAATTCTACAGGTTTAACATGGGGAGGTGTAGGAACAACAGGTCCAAAACACCTTTCTCTTTGTCAAGGAATCTAATTTGACCTGGATTGCTTCTTTCCATTTTGGCCAGTCGTCTCTACGTTGACATTATCAACGGAGCGAGGTTCGATGTCATCGCTAGTTATAATTTCGGTAGCTACCGCGAATACAAATATATCATCGATGATAATCTCATTTCGATTCCAAATCTCACTTAAGCATGCATAATTTATCGAGATTTCTCTATTCTCGAGAGTGGGTTCAAACGTTGGAGCGTCCCCCAACGTTGTCTCTTCTAGGACGGACCCATAATCTGGAATTATCTCGTGAGATGGATCAGTTGAGATCGCGATGTCTAGTGGATTCGTTTGTGCTGGTTTTACCCTCTTCCGGGGATAGGAATCCTTCGAACCTAGTGGTCTACCTCGCTTCTGGGCAGGGACATGTGACTGGTTAGCCGCCATGGTCGTACCTCGTCCATGCGGGACAACGCGTCCTACAGGGACATCTATTCTTGCAGGCACATTTGCAGCAGGTATATGTGATCTCGTCACTTTAGCTAGATCAGAGAAAGCGTCTGGCATATTTTGGGCTACACTTTGTAGATCTAGAATTCTCCGCACTTCACTATCGCATTGTGCGGTTCGGGGATCGAGATGAGACATAGTGGGGACATTCCACGTCAATTCACGTCGTTCATCAGGAACGGTAACGTTCTTATCTCCCCCTAACGGCGGGAAGACTGTCTCATCAAAGTGACAATCTGTAAACTCTCCGGCATTATCAGGTCTTATGGACTTTATGGGATAATCCGAGTGGTGATCCACAATTTCATGATCTGGGCGAGAGTTTAGCAAAAGCAGCATTTTCTTGTGGACAATAGTGTAACATGTGATCACTTTGTCGATACATCAACCACAACCATGAAATATTTAAATTGTCCGCATGGTGGTTGGAAAGGTCCACAAATTTTCCTTGCATTCTGTGCAGAAAAATGGTGTGTGTATATACTAGTCTTTGCACATGATGGTCTAGAGTTTAACATTCCTAACGAGCAAGTTTGGCGTAATGTGTTACTAAACACAGGACCCTTATTCAGAAGGGGATGCCCGTGTGATAAGTTGAGGATACGGTCCATCATACTTTGACCTGGGTGTCCCAAATGGTCATGCCATAGCAAGTAGTTGCTCGAATTGGTTAGCTTCTGGCTAACAAATTTCAATTTCTCCAATATACGCTTCTGGCCGCACATTCAGAGGTTATGCAAAGATATTACACTCATTTTTCTTAGGGGTTTCAACGTGATAAATGTTGGTTCGAATATCCTTAATACTCAATAACGTTCTTCTGGAACGTGGAGAATATAAGGCCTCATTAATGGTAAATTCAGTACCATTGGACAACATAAAGTGGGCTTTGCCATAGCCCTCTATCAGGTTGGATTGGCCTGATATGGTTGTCACAGAGGTATGCATGGGCAATAAGTTTGAAACATATCTCCGATCTCGGAGTATGGTGTGCGTAATAGCACTTTTAACCGGGCAACAAACTTCCCCACAGAATATGCCTATTCATTTATTTAATTCAATGGATCACATGTATGAATAAGTTTATTGAATTAAATATATTCGAACATAACCACATTTCTATAATCCAAAATAATTGAAAACATAAATCACCAAAATCCGAAGATGTTTCATTCATTAAGATGAAATAGATGTGGCACAAGGGGCCAATTATACCCATGTCTTCGAGTTCTAATCCTCGGTATGTTCAGTAACTGCCTGAAAATCCATGATCTCTAGTGTGGAATCGATAGAAAATGACCCTTTAATAAAGTTGGTATTTCGAGTTCTGCGACTGGCGTAATACTCATCTACTGCTTAGGCTATCGCACAACAGGTGCGGGACCAGCAGTCAATTCCTCCACATTGATAACAAAGATCATGCTGATCGATTCTGGTGGCAGCGGGCCGGACCAGTGTTCCTTTCAACTCGGGCTTGCTGAGTTATGGCATCATGGTTCCTACCACGTGGGCCTTGGCCACGTGGAGCCTGATTACATGGCCTCTTGGGCTTTGGCCAAGTGGCAGACGGTCATATGGGCTAATTTCGTTCTGCCAATCATGTCTTGCTTCAAGCAAGAAAATGGTCATTTGATGGTGAAAGTGCTCTTCTAGAGCGACCCAAAGAATATGTGTATCCTCTTCATCGGATACTCAACTTGGAGTGTTTTCTCCATATGTTTCCTTTGAAAATTATGGCACTCATATTAAAAGCCTCAATGACGACATTGTTAGCATTGATTGTTGATCTCATCTTCTTTGCAGTTAGATGAATTATCACATCTTGAACCACTTTAGATAGTTTCTTCCGGAAACCTCCAAAGAAACAAAGTCAAGTTTGTTGAGATTTGGTATTTCTTACAGGAAAGGAACAAATAATCTTAGTGCTTTGGGTAATATCGTCCATAAGCAACTAATAGGAACTTCAGGTTCTATAACATGGTATGAAAAATCGGATTAAACATGTAAAATCTACTGGTTTTATCATGTGTGGTGAATTTATGAAGGAAACTTCAAGTTTCTTAAATGGATTATCGAAACTACAAGTTCGATATGTGTATGAACTACTGGTTCATTTAGAACTTCTAGTTCATTAGGTACCTGCATTTTCTACACATATATTCTAGTGCGAAAATTTAGACAAGTAACACAATAATATTGAATAGAGCAAATTGAAATAATATCTCACAAATTGAATAAATGGAAATCACAAATCAATTGAGATATTAATTGCATGCTAGTAATATAACATATTAATTGTCACACAATTATGTGAATAAATGCTTCTGGCAATTAATTACACATATGAAATATGGTGAATTTATTTGCAATAGCCATAATGACATGTACATTGTCTGGGTTCAAATCTCAGTAGAATCAAATCATTTTTCCTTTTATTTGATTCTGCTGGACCAAAGGAATGGGCTTGATAGTGAAGCCTATCGGGCTTAGTCTGCGGGCTTGTGACCCGGCCTTTCATGCGTAATTTAAATGGTGTGTGAGGCCTGCTGGGCTGCTAGGTCCCGCAGAGGGAGAGTGGGCCTGCTGGGCTCAAGCTGGTCTGCCAAGGAATGAAAAGTTATTACTCAACCCTTTTGGTAACTCCAATTAAATACGACCAGGTAAGAGTATGAGGTTTGGGTGGAGCGAGGCTCTCTTAAGTACACAGCCTCATTGTATCTTGCCTAGACATCACATCGAATTGGGTGAGCCTACTTGGAAAGATTCATAATATTTCAGTGTTGTCAAAACTACAGGTTCGATACTATATGTGAACTTCTGGTTCAATATTTATGTATGAAATTTTGGTTCAATGTTTATGTGTGTGAACTTCCGGTTCGTTAAGTACCTGCATTCCGCACATATATATTCTAATGCAAAGAATTTAAGCGGGTAAAATATTTAAATTTAATATGAGCAGGTAACACCACAAAACATTATCATAATAAATAATGAAGGAAAGATGTATCATTATCACAAAGTCCAAACAAGTATTTATAGATATTTGTCACAATATACATGAATTAATAGCTAAATTAAAAAGCTATTGATTTTCCTTTTACTCATTCCATTATGCCAATTATAGTGCAAGAGAAATAAGTGTCTCTCATAGAGGATTAAGTTAAACTAGATGCTTCAACAAAAGTCATAAACTGTGATTGCAGCTTCTACTGAATAGCAGTCGAAAAACAAACCAAAATCCCAACCAAAACAACCCAGAAAAATATGAAAAAATATAGAGATGCAGTAAACACACAGAGGCTCTAGCATACAAAATTTGGTGAATTTTGGAGTTGAATTACTATTTTAAATAAATACGGGAACACAGAGGACAGAAGGTAAAATGAAACAGTAAAATCTGTTTTTGCTTGGAAAAACATACTTGGTTGTAGAGCTAGTAGATTGATGTTGATTGAATGATGAACCTCTTCTTTTCTGCAACCCAAGAGTTATTCACCTCTTCTCTTGTCGATCTGCAATCCGAATCCTAGAGCTATTCATGCTGATAACGTGTTGTAAAACTAACATAAAAGTGTTTCAGAAAATGGAGAGAGCTTTGCTTCAAAGATCGAACTTGAGAGAGAGAGAGAGAGTTTAGATGCAGATAATAAGTGTAGTATTTTCTGTTTTTCTCCTCATAACATGGATGAGAAATGGACTACATATAGTGGAAGATAGGGAACATGTAGCCTAAAGTCCTCCATAAAACAAGGACCCCTAAAGTCCTCCATAAAACAAGGATTCCTAAAGTCATCCATAAAACATGGAAAGGGTAAGCCTATAACAACATAATGATTTACCCTATATCTATTTACATGATATAGCCATAATGATTTACAACAAATACGTCGGATTTACAGGTGAAAGCAAACTCGACCTTAGGTGAACCGCATGGTCACTGAATCAAATGATTCTCAATTTGAAAGAGAACTGTAAAAGGAAAGGGGACTTCTTACCAATGAAAGAACGAGAACCCCTCTGAAGTTAGAATCCCTCGTGCTACTTAGCTCATTTTAGCCCATTGCTAGGGTTTTGTGGCAAACCGTTCAATTTTCAAGCTTGAATTGGCGAAGAAGCTGCATCAGTCGAGCTACGGTAAGCTGGACTGCTATGGATGTATCAACATCGGATAGATCTGCACATGGACATTGTTGGTCCCCTTGGATACATGGATTTTTGAGAAAGTGAATTTGTGGGTAACTTCCAAAGACCACTAGAAAAGTTCATACGACTTGCGAACACATTGCGCCGAGCATTCAGGACAATTAGTAATGAAGCCCCCTCCCAAAATTCACACGCTCAGTCACTGTTATCAACTCCCATCTGTCCCAATCCAACGGCTCACATCAAGCGGCTCTTTTCTGGTGAAAAAAAAAAAAAAAAAACTAGAAATGGAATTTTCCATAACCAAAAGGAAAGAAAAGAGCCTCTATGGCTCTCCAAGAAAGAGATCGTCAAATTAATACAAATATGGCGTTGCAGAATCTCCTCTTCATTACTCTTTCTTGATAGGAAAATCATTCACTCTCTTTTATATCACACCCTCCCTCTCTTTCCCTCTTCCCTGTCTCTTTGTCTATACGAGACAGTCATGAATACTTTTTTCCCAGAAAAGATGAACATCTATGGTAAAAGGGAGAGAGGTCTGAACATGAACAGACTCATGCCTTTCCTGCTTACTTCTTTAGCCATAGCCTCCATTTTCAGCTTCTTCCTTGCTTATTCCCCAAGCTCTTTTCCGATCACATCAAAACAAGCCCTTACTTCTGTTGAGAACCAGCCAGATGATGATAGTCCTAGCCATGCAGTACCAGTCAAGATGATCCCACCTCCAAAAAGTACATTTCTTCACAACCTAATTCTCATACTCTATAAACTTTTGAATCTTCTTTAGTCTAAATGATTTGCATGCAATATGTTTTGATTTTTGTTTGTAGAGGAAGAGGAGTGTGACTTGTTTAAGGGTCAGTGGGTTCCGGATTTGAGAGGGCCATTGTATACGAATTCGAGCTGTAAGAGTATTCCGGAATCGAAGAATTGTTTCAAGAATGGGAGGATGGATAGGGATTTTCTGAATTGGAAATGGAAGCCGGAGAAATGTGAGCTGCCGGAGTTTGATCCCAAGGCGTTCTTGCAAATTGTTCGAGGGAAGAAGATGGCATTTGTTGGTGACTCTGTTGCTCGCAATCACGTTGAGTCTCTTCTATGCCTCTTGTCACAGGTTAGTTCTGAATTTTCTGATCGATGTACGTGAAATTCTGGTTCATACTTGGAATTCAAATCATACGGCATAAAATTAGGTCCAAACACACCCACAAATTAATCACAGGCACAAAATTTGGTACCTGCTCTAGTTTATTATTAAACAAATTGATTTATCAAGTAAAAGTGTAGAACTAAAACGTAATACCATCAACTTGTAACGGGTAACGGAAAAACGTTACATTACATGCTCAGCAATTTCGATGATCCAAGCTTTGGTTTTGTTTTCTTGTTATTTTATATGATGAAACGTAAATTTTATTGACACATTTGAATGAATTGTAAGCTTAATTCATTGGCATGGTTTTTACGCCAAGGAAGAAAAGAAGGCATCCAAATTGTTTGCTAGTTTTTTTCTTTTGCTACGATTTATTATGCTTAGTTGTAATTAGTTGTCATGCATGTTGAGTTTGGTATCAAATTCGCCTAATCCTTGGTTTTCTGCAATCAGCATCAACTAAATTGGGTTAATGCAGACGATCCCTTTCTGTTTGCATATTTTGTTTTCATTCTAATTTGAAATTTAGTATTTATTGACACCATTAAATTTTGGAGACGGTTGCAGTCTGCAGAGTCAAACCAATGACTTATAGAACATGTGGGATGAACACGTAATGGCAACAGAATTTATAATTTTCTACGGCAAATATGGGTGGGTAATTGATCTTTATAAGCGTAAATTACTGAAAAGTTGTATTTGTACATGCCAATGATGACATATTTTGAAGATTTGACATTCACCCTTCAGATAATGGAATTCACATGTGAATTCCATTAACATCCAAGACTAAGAGTTGATAAATGAATCAGATATAACTGTTCTTCTAGTCTACCAACCTAATTGAAACAAAATGTTTGCTTAGGGTGCATTGAGTCAAATTTATTGGTGCTTAGTGATTAGATTTCAGGTGGGCGGATTATGTACAGTTTTGGTCAATATTGATTACTTAGATTAGTGCTTAAACCTCGGCTTAATCCATCACCATCCATGTGATTTGTCCTTGGTAATTTTCATTCAATGTGATAAATATAACTGATCTTGCAGGAGGAACTTCCCAAAGACATCTACAAGGATTCTGAAGACCGTTTCAGGACATGGTACTTTCCTCAACATGACTTCACCCTAATGAAATTGTGGTCCAAATATCTTATAGCCGCAGACGAGAGGATGGTTAATGGCACTGGTTCAGGCGTTTTTGATCTGCACATAGACAGAATCGATGATGAATGGGCAAAGCACCTTCCGGGTTTAGACTACGCCATCATCTCGGACGGGCATTGGTTTTTTCGGGTATTATACCTATACAAAGGCAAAAAACTCATAGGATGTGTCTATTGCAATCAACCCAATATTACCGGCTTGAACACTAGCAATGCAGTTCGCATGGCGTTTCGATCTGCATTTAAATACATTAGCAATTGCAAGAATTGCAAGGGCGGGCTTCTGACCTTGTTGAGGACATTTGCACCGGCACATTTTGAGAACGGGGCTTGGAACACTGGAGGGTACTGCAATAGGACGAGTCCCTTACGTGAGGCACAAGTTGATTTTACGAAGTTTGATTGGGAAATGAGGAAGATTCAGATTGAGGAGATTGAAAGAGCAAGAAAAGAAGAGAAGAAGATTAAAGTTTTGGATATAACTAGGGCAATGTTGATGAGACCAGATGGGCACCCTGGACTTCACTGGGGAAATCAATGGATGAAGGGTTATAGTGACTGTGTTCATTGGTGCATGCCAGGCCCGGTTGATTACTGGAACAATTTTTTGATGGCACTTATCAGAAATTAAAGGAGCTAGGAAGGCTAATTAGTTAATTCAATTGAGGATAGATGTGATTAGTTAGAGGTTATACGTTAGAAATAAAATGCCCATAGTTTCATCTAGTTAATAATGCTTACATTTTTCTGTTTTTTCTTTTACAAAGGCTTTACAATAGTTTTAGCTCAGAGATATATAGAAGGTTTTGAGTGTGTTACAACTATATATCCCAAAAGTTGGGATGTTTACTGTCAATTTCCCGTGTAGGAAATAAAGCGTGAATTACTTTTTTTTTTTGTTTTTGATAAATAAAGTGTGAATTACCATTTGATATTACTGCATAAAATGATAAAGTACAAAATCCCCAAATCCAATCCCCATAGAGCTTCATTCTTCGAAATAGTGATGTGGACAGAACATTACAAATACAAGTGTATCACAATCACCGAAGAAAGGTAGCCAAAATCATGTTTACAGGTTTCTCTATCCCAAGTAAAATGCTATCTCAGCAGAGAACTTCTACCAATAACCTAGAGTTGTTCCTCAGTCTACTGATTTCCTAGTTTCAGAAGACAAGCAGGAACCATGTAGCTTAATCTCCAAGTAACAATAGACACCAAATCTTGGAATGGCTATGCCTCTAGAAAAGCTTAAAGAAAATATCTTGATGTTCTATCTTCCATAGCAAATTTAATATCTCAAAACAACATGTTTCAAGTAACATTATATTTAACTCCTTTCTGGCAGCCAGAATAGCTTTCGAAATACATTAGATACTTATACTGTGAATTCATATCTTTTGAGAGTAGTTCGTTATTAAAAAAAAAAAAAAAAAGCAGAGATAAACATGAAAAGGCACAGAAAAGTAGTACGTCTATATATATACATACATGTCAGTCAAACCTCAGCTCTAATTGAAAATGATGATAACACAATACGACCAGGCAACCAAGGAAACTGTGGATTTCCTTGCCAGCGTCGGCAGTCTTTATATGGGTAAATAAGTTGAGAAAGATATGAAACCAAGAGTTTTTTTTTTTTTTTTGACAACGGTAACCTTACAGGAAAGAAAAAAAAAAAAAAAAACATAAAACAGAGCTAAACAATGCTCTCAAGGTGGAGCTGCCACCGCATCTGATTGAAGTACATGAAGCAAGGAAGGAGGTAGGTTCAGAAACCAATCCAACACACTCTCCAGCCGTGGAGCAAGGTGAGCAGCAACATCTGCTGCCACATTTGCTTCCCTACTGATCCAAGACCAGTTTACAGAAGAGAAAGAATCAGCCAAAGACTTGATCTGTTGAAACCAAGAGAGTGTAGACCAAGAGACCGATCCCAAAGAGGATTTCAAAGCTGAGATTAAGGGGAGACAATCAGCTTCAAGAGAGAAAGAAAGAATGGACTCAGTTTTTGCCAAATTGAGGCCAAGAAGAACCGCTTGAGCCTCCGCCGCCTCCGCCGAGGTAGCCTTCCCCACTGAGACCACACCATTGAGAAAAGTACCTGAAGAATCTCTGACAAGTGCAGCAAGACCACAACACAAAGACTCAGAGTTCCAAGTTGCATCTGTATTAATTTTTAAAGAACCAAGAGCAGGAGGAAACCATGTTTGTGGAACAGAGTTATGAACAACCGGAGCATGCTGTCGAACTGAAGGGGCCATGTGACGAGCCAAAAGGAATTCTTCAGCTTGCATGAAGGCCTTGTTTGCAGTTGACACCGGGTCTGGAGGAGAAAATGAATGAAAAAGGGATCATGCATACAAATGAAGTATTACAGATGGTCTGAGCAATCACTCATGCACACACATAGAGGCTATCTTCAGTCAACAACAAATGACAGCCCTAAAAAAAGTTTTGGTCCAATCACATGAAGAAGAATCTGAGAAGGATGCTTGTTACAAACTATAACAAGATTGTTGAAGAAGACATATGTTCCACCCTGGGCAACAAAATATTGTAGACCAAACATGCATTAAGGATCTATACAACCGAAAAAAATAACGTTACGGATCGATCTATGTTATTGACGGACAACACGCAGCTCACGCGGGATGGGCCCCACAAAAGGACCCTTCCAGACGTACTCCTATTGAAGAAGATAATAATTGATCGAGTTATGCGGGAGGGACCATTTACTAATTAGTCAGTCAATGGGCTCCAGCTCACCTAGACAAAGTATAGTGGAGAAAATAATTGAGTTCTGGAGGAGGGACCATTTATTAATTAGTCAGTCAATGGGATCCAGCTCTCTCCTCTCTTATCTTCAAGTTCATATTGAAGAGCTGGTAATTGAAACCTGAAAGAGCAATATAGGCATCATGGCCGTGGTGCCGGACTTTGTTCTAGACAAAGCATTCGAAGCCGTGTATGTTGGCGTTCAAGACCTGATCGTCAAGAATTTCATTTTTAAGTCTCTCTTCAACGACGTCAGATCCAGGCTCGATGATTTGGCTCCACTGATCAAGGAGATGGCGCAATACAACCAGAAAATGGGTCGCCCAGAGAAGGAACTGGAAGCTTTAAAGGGAGTCATGGAGAAAGGCCAAGAGCTCGTCAACAAGTGCTCAACGATTACGCGATGGAGCCCCTTCAAAAAGTACAAGTACGCCAGGAAACTTCTCCAATGGCAGGAATCTCTTAAAACACCGTTAGAGAAACTCAAGGTGCAAGAATCAATGCAGATAATGAAGATCGATGGCACGGTTGATGATATTCATCGCATGATGCTGAAACAACAACCCGCAGAAAGTTCAAGTAGTACACGACTTGAACTTCCACCACTTCCACGGCTTATAGTTGGACTGGATGGTCCTTTGAATGATTTGAAGAAAAAGCTTCTTGCGGATGATGGGGTGTCGAGGCTTGTGCTCACTGCTCCTGGAGGCTGTGGGAAAACCACTCTCGCCACAATGTTTTGTCAAGATGAAGAGGTCAAAGGTACGTATCATACACGTACGGCTTAATATTAGGCTGCAATATGTTAATTTAATGCCTTGATTACATAAGTACTATAATTCTTCGTCACATGTATGCGTAGCATACAAACCAATCATGATTTTTTATCATGACATGAGCGATTACCAATCATAGTTTAGCATTTATTTTAGCCTTAATTACATAAGTAATACAATTCTCAGTCACATTTATGCTTAATTAGCATACCAACCAATCATGACTTATTATTATGACATGAGTGATTCAGACGAGACATGTTTGATTTATTTATTTATTTAATTATTATTCAGCACCTTAATGACTTTTAATTTAGTTAAAATTTTATAAAAAATAATTAAATGGTCAAAATGTGATCGGAAAATGGGTGGCACAACCAATCTCTTGAAATACCAATAATATTAATAATTTTTTAATGGAAGGATGCTGCATTTGTGTGCTTGTAATACATTTTAATATTCCTTTCCAGTTCCTTTTTTGCTCAGAAGTCAGAAGTCAAGCATAAAGTGTGAAATAGGAGTACCAAATAACTCGCCATATACATTAGGTGTGTGTGTGCGCGCGCACATATCATATACTAAGTTAGGTCTCTTATAACTACGTGATAAAAGATCCTTTTTTCTTGTTTTTTTGTTCAACAAATATTGTAGTACTTATTTCTTTGCATATGCTAGGGCTGCAGTTGATAATGTAATATTTTTTTTCTCGGTGTTGTCCTTGAACATTTATCTTTAATGATTTAAAATAGCATCACTTCTATATGTGACAAATAGTTTCTATTGTTTCTTATACATGTTTTATTTGGATATATAGGTAAAGTCAAGGACAATATTATCTTCATTACTGTTTCACAAAAAGGCAATTTGGAACTTGTTGTGAAACGACTTTGTGAATCCGAGAGTTCTCCGGTTCCTACTTTCCAAAACAAAGTACATATGCTTCAATGGATGCAAACATTTTTCAAGGGAAGACAGAATCCTTTGTTGTTGGTCCTCGATGATATTTGGTCTGGATCATCAGAATCCATTCTTCATAGCTTTCAATTTGAATCGTCCAATTACAAGATTTTAGTAACATCAAGATCTGAATTTCCAGATTTTGGTTCTTCATATCCATTAAAATTATTGGATGATGACAAAGCTATGAAACTTTTTTATCACTCAGCATCATTGGGAGATAAGTGCTCTCCTGAACGAGAAGAACTCTCAAGAAAGGTAAAGTGATTTCTTAACTATTTGCATGGTACGTAGGTTAGTTGATTTATCAAATGAAACAAATTAAATCATCAAAACAAAACAAGTTTACACACAGACACACAGTTTTATTCTCTTCATGAAATGGTATGTGGAGGAACGTAAAATTCTCAAATGGCAACTAATTGATTACAGTTTGAACTAACGATTCAATGGCCTACAGATAGTAAAGCGTTGCAACGGATTTCCACTTGCTATTACAGTGGTTGGAAGATCACTTTCTGGGCAACCTATAGAGGTCTGGAGAAAAAGAGTATCTGAATGGTCTAAAGATTCTTGTATTCTTGATGCTGAGACGGAATTGTTTCTTTGTCTCCAAAGCAGCTTAGATGCTTTGGATAAAAGACTTGCAATTGTCAAGGATTGTTACTTGGACCTGGGATCTTTTCCTGAAGACAAAGAAATCCGAGTTGATGACCTCATTGATATGTGGGCAGAGTTATATGATATAGATGATGACAGTGTGATCTTTGCAAATGTCTATGAACTTGCCAATAGGAATCTGGCTAATCTGGTTGACAAAAGGCGGAGGTATACATGCAATACATGCGTCTGGTGTTTTGTTTTCACTCCAATTTTGCTTAGCTGTACATTTTTTTGGGAATTCTTGCTAGCTAGGCCAGAGTAACTTGCATACATAGTTGAAGAAGTACGTGTCTTCTATATATTAAAAATGCTTATTTAATTAACTCTTTTCATAATTAAACTGCAGCGATATGAAGATGGAGGGGGACGATTTCTACGGTCAACGGTTTGTGACCCAACATGATTTGCTTAGAGAGCTAGCTATTTACAATGCTAAGCTAGACCCGGTAGAGCAAAGAAAAAGAATGAACATAGAAATAAGGGGAAAAAAAATCCCCAAGTGGTGGAGAGAACAAGAATGTCACCCCATCAAGGCTCGCTTGTTATCTATTACTACAACTACTGGTACGTAAATTGTGTGTCACTTTTTTTTGGCCGGCAACATTGCATGAGAATAGTACGCAGTGGTAGCCCTGAGGCCTCGTTTAACAGCAGTGGCTCTCAGTTGTTTGATCACGAGTTCGATATTTCCTTTCCGGCCTATTCTCTTTCTATTTGTTGTCTCAGAATTCTTTCTGTCGCAGGCGCACTCATCAAATAACGTTGGTATTTTGCATGTACAGACTTCGATATGGAGTGGCCCAACTTGCAACTGCCAGAAGCAGAAGTTTTTGTCTTGCATTTTCAGAGCCCAAGTAGGTACAGCTTGCCCGCGTTTGTACAGAAAATGGATAAATTGAAGGTACTGGTAATAGACGGCGGTAGGGAATTAATAAATTTTGAACTACTCGGTTTGTTACCAAATCTAAAGAGAATCAGGCCCAGTTTGGGATTGCTGTGCTGTGGCCAGAATTGCTTTTAGTTTTGCTGTGGCCAGAAGTGTTTTTGGTTTTGCTGTGAGAAGAAGTAGTGAGTGTTTGGTAAACTGTTTTTCAAAAGTGCTGTGAGAATGAAAAGCAGTTTGAAGGTGTTTGGTAAACTGAATGCAAAAAGTTGTTGTTGTATATATTTACCAAAAAAGACATGAATACTCAAACTGAAACATTTTCATGTATATAACACACCACACAAGTATTCAGCCTCCCTATAGCAATTATCAAAGCCCATATATATACCTAAGGTTTCATATATATTTCATATTGCACGAGGAACAGAACAAAATTAGATAGGAGTAGTCCAGCAAAACATTTGAATAGAATTAAAATGAAAAGCTCATGGCTGCTAAAGCTTCCATACTCTTCGAGTCTTCTATCTGGCCTAACAACTAAAAGTATTGCAGCAAGTACATTAATATTTTAGCAACCAAACAGAATAACAACACAATAGGCAAAAAAAAAGCACAGATATCAATTGCAGCAAAGTAGCCAGATCAGTTTTATCAAAATATAAAAAAGCTTGGTAACATGGTATCTCCCTTTGTTTCGTTTCTCGATCTCATCTCCTCTCTATCCTTCTGCATTTATTTTTCTAGATTTCTTTTCATCTAAACCTCTGAACAGTCATAGTTACTAAACATTCGACCATCTAACACACCAAAAACCTGAGACACAACTATGCAACTGATTATATGGAATAGATTATACAATGTAAAACTCTTGTTTGCCAATTTGTGATTACCTCCAAGACACACAAACCTCCAAGACTATTCATGTGATTACCTGTGGCTGAGAGTAAGGAAGTGATTGCTTGCCAATTTGCCATGCCCAGTCTACAACGGTTAGTCAAGAGCAATACAAACTTTTCAGAAGCAATAAACATAAACATGAAACTGATTTGAGAGCAATCACACTATTGAAAATGACGATTTTTGAGAGATAATAGCACACCCGACAAAAAGGAAAGGAAAAACAGGTCGTGTAGGATGAGGCAGAGAATAACACATCGAAGAACCTATGTAGGTGATTCTGCAAAACTTTCAACAAAAACCAAAATTTCAAAAGAGAAATCTTCAGCGAATACGTAGAATTAAATAAGAATGATCACCATCTGGGTCATCTTGTTTATAATTGTGTGAAACTTGGATCTGGAGGATGAGGGGCGTGTCCGTGATGACATGATGATTCAAGAAAGATTGAAACTTTGGGATCAGATTGAGATATGCATTCATTAGAATCCATGTCAAAATATCGAACAACATTGCCTTTTTCAATGAGATAGAAGATGATTGAGACAGAGAGAAGGGAACAATGTCGACGATGAAGCGGTGCGAAAGTGAAATGAGAACGAAGGACTTTCTGATGTAAATTTCAGAAAAGCAAGAGGACAATTTAGGTTGTTCATTAAAATTCATTTAAACCTCCGCATCAGGACTTGCTTCCCGCAAAAGCAGAAACCAAAAAGCTACGAATTGTAGCTTCCTGATTTCTCCAGTTGGAAGAAGCGCTTCGGGCCGAAAGCTGCCCCCAAGTGGTTTACCAAACAGCCCAAAAAATTTCAGAAGCGCTTTTGGAAGGAAAAGCAGTTTCAAAAGCCCTCCCAAACTGGGCCTCAGTTTAATTCGTCTCCGGATTGGTTTCTTGACCCACAAGCCCATACAACTGAAAAGTCTAAAGAAGATATCTTTCAAGTCATGTGACGCGGAGGGTATCGGCAAAGGTGTTTTCAGAATGTCGGATGCATTTCGGAATTTGGAGGAATTAAACTACTCCGAAGAATTTCGGAATGTCGGGTACCGTCGTCATTTAAACTCCGAAGAATTTCTTGTGGAGTGCTGCAATCTGATTCATTTAAAGAAGATTAGTATCTCTTTTGGGCGACGTGTCACCTTGCTACTTGACTTTATTGCTGGGCTACGTGACTTTTTGCCCGAAGAAATCGGAAATCTGGTCAACTTAGAAGTACTGAGGCTAAGGTCTTGTATTTTTCTTTCAAAGCTTCCCAGTTCCATCAGCAACCTCAAAAAGTTAAACTTCCTTGACATATCTGAATGCGTGAACATTGAGTTGCCTAAAAACATTGGTGAATTGAGCAGTTTAAGAAAGGTGGACATGAGGAATTGCTACAGTGTGAAAGAGCTGCCTCCATCAGTTTCGGATCTTCATCAGTTAGAGGAAGTGATATGCAACCGTGAAGACAAAGGCAGTTTATGGGAACCCTTTCTACCCACCCTCACAAACCTACGCGTGGTGGTGATTCCTCGAACCCAACGAAGTTTGTTGGAAACTTTCAGCGACGGTTGGAGCAGCTAGCGTTTCTGGTATTTGCATTGAAATATCATTTTCATTTCCTGTTTCTTTGACAAGCAATTTCTTCTTCTTCTCTTTTTTTTTTTTTTTTTTTTTTTTTTTTTTTTGTGGATGATTTTTTATTGCTGAGTATGTCATGAGATAATACATATTGAAAACAATGGGGCTAGCTACGTTCTTTGAAACATTTACCATATCAGTTTAGGGGGGTGTATTCAATTAAGAGTCTACAAGATTTTTTTGTATTTTAGAAGTCTATGGGTATTCAACTGAGATTTTAAACAGTCCTTTAAAAACTTGATGTATTCAATTAAGATTTAAAATTATCCATTCAAATCTGCTGATATTCAAAAGTATACGGATTTTTAAGGATTTTATTAAATGCTGGATTTTAGAGGATTTTATAGTGCTTTTTATACATATCAAAACTCAAAAACAATCCAACCACTTCCCAAAAGATTTTGATGGATTCTTTCTCACTCAGAAAATGAAGAACCTCTTCACCCAAAAAATAAAATAAATAAAAAGCAGGTCTCAATAGGTGACACTCATTCATTTTGTCTTAGACCTATTTTCCCACTATCTTCCTCTGCCTCTGCTCTCATCTAATAATTTTTTATTTTATTTCTATCACTATAGCTCTAGAAGCCTTAATCCTTCTACCTAATGAAGCTCACTTTCAATGGTATTATTAAGATGATACATACACACATGATTCTTTTGTAAATTAGACATGAAATAAATTATGTCATTAGTTTACTACTTTATTTTTTGTGTAACATTTTGGCTGGTGTTTAAGGAAAACTGAAATTGGGAGAGAATTGAGTCATGCTTTCATTGATAATAGGGGCCTCTTTATATAGAGGATTACAAGCATAGAGATAGAGTTGTATATGGAAACATAATCGTACATTGATTGGATATCTTCTAAGATTCTCCGAGAATATCTCTAATATAAACTCTATTTCAACTAGAGCAAGTAACCTCTAGTTTGGGTCAGACACATATTCTGGATTTACTTGAAACAGCTGGTTAGTTTTCTCTTATTGTTCATATTGTTCAAGGAAATCCCGATTATGTGTTTGGCCCAAACTCTAGGTTACTTGACCTAATGGTAATAGGATTTAATTAGAAGGATCTAGAATCCTAATCAATGTAGAATTCCTTTCCTTGTATGATTGAGATTCTATGCATTGTAATCCTCTGTATAAAGAGGCCCCTATTATCAATGAGAATACACAGCAAATTCCTCTCAAATTCAGTTTCTCTACAACACGTTATCAGCACGAGCCCTAACCCTGAAGTCCTAAAACTAAAAACCAAAAACTCAGCCACCACCGCTCCTACCCCGTGCAGCCACACAACAGCCTCCTGTGACCCCCTGCTACCCAGCGCCTCCACTTCATCTGATCAGTTAATTGGCTAGCCTTTGCCAGCGAAGGAGAAGAAAAAAGAGAGAGAGAAAGAAGGAGTAGCCCACGTGCTGGGCAGAAAAAGGAAAAAAAAAAGAGAAAGAAAGAGAAGGAGCGGGCCCAGAAGAAGAAAAGAAAGAAAAGGAAGAAGAAGAAACGGAAGAAGAAAAGAAAATAGTGGGCCCCGCGGCCCACTTGCCACTAGAAGACCAGAAAGAAAAGGAAGAAAGAAAGGTTCAAGCCCAGAAGCCCACTGCTGCACCTGGCCCACTGACGACACCAGGCCCAAGCCTTCGGCCTAGAAGCCCACTGACGTCATCAGCCACGTCAACGCCCAGTCAGCACCAGCTCCCCGGTCAACCCTTCGGTCAACACCGGTCAACCCTCAGGTCAACGCCGGTCAACCTTTTTCCGGCCGACTTTCCGGCAACTTTTCCGGCGACTTTTTCCGGCCAAATTTCCCGGCGACTTATTTCGAGGTATTTTTTACTAAACGTTCCCGTTTTTTAGAGTTTTTAAATTCAATTTCTCTTCTTTTCTCGGGGACTTTCAACCTCCCTTCTTCTACCCCCCTTTCTTCTTCA
This sequence comes from Rosa rugosa, assembly GCF_958449725.1. Taxonomy (NCBI): domain Eukaryota; kingdom Viridiplantae; phylum Streptophyta; class Magnoliopsida; order Rosales; family Rosaceae; genus Rosa; species Rosa rugosa. The sequence goes on from NC_084820.1 coordinate 69,715,594, forward strand.
TAGGGGAGACCAAAAGCCGAACTGTGGGGGTTCGTGCTCACTCCAAGCTTGGAGCTTGTAGAGTCCTCCAAACTTAGAGTTTGTTGAGAAGAAAAACGATCGACCACATACATCATTGTTTCGATCTAATCCAAAACCCCTCTTGGAATCGGATTTTCTTGGAAGCGACTATGCTCAGAAAATCCCTAATTTCTTGGAAGCGACTACGCTCGGAAATTCCTAATTTCTTGGAAGCGACTACGCTCAGGAATTTTATATGTTTTCGTGGTAGCCTTTCACGCTCCGAAACTAACCCTAATTTCTTGTTCTCTTTCAGGATGAGTAACCTGAACAAATTGGACTTTGCTCCATTGGGAACAACTGGCTCTGAATATCACAGGTGGGTTCGTGATATCCGCCAGCATCTCAAGGCCGATGGAATCTTGAATACGATTCTCGAGCCTAGCCAGGACGTGCTAACTGTTGAGCAAGCTCAAGCTTTGGAAGCAAATAGAGCAGCCTTAGAGGCAAATAAGGCGAAAGCCGTCATCCTAATGACTCGTCATATGGATGATTCGCTCCAGTACGAGTGTATGAATGAAGAAGACCCCAGAAGGTTGTGGGTCTCACTCGAAGAAAGATTTGGCAACGTCCGTGACTCCTTCCTTGCTTCCTGACCTAGGATAGCCTCTGCTCCTATGATTTCAAGTCAGTTCTTGACTACAACTCGGAAGCACTTCGCATTAAATCCTTAATGGAATTCTGTGGTAAAGATATCACAAATGCGATGTTGATTGAGAAGACTCTCTCTACCTTCCCCGTTTCTGCATTGATGGTTGCTAAGAACTATCGAATTAATGTTACTGCAGGACGGATCACAAGGTTTCATGAGCTCATTGGAGCTATGAATGTCTCATTGGAGCTATGAATGTCACTGAAAAATATGACAACATCCTTGTGAAGAACTATAATTCGAGATCCGTGGAAATAGAGCATATTCCGGAATCCAATTATAGTCGTGCCCCTAAGAGAAGGCGCCAAGAGCAAAACTCTAACATTAGGGATACTTCTGGACTTTCTGGTCCATATAATCGCTCTACTTGGGAAGGTAATCGCTAAAATAGGCGAACACGGAACCGAAGAGGTCAACGTGGAAAGAGAGAGGGAGGCAACGCCTCTGGCCATGTTGGTGGCTCCACCAACACTAAGAGCCATCTTAATGACGCTTTCAAAGCGCCTCAATCAATGGAATTTGAGCAAAGAGATGTATATTCTCAATGTGGAGTGTCTGATCATTGGGCACACATTTGTAGAGCTCGTGAAGAACTTGTCACCGCCTACAAAGCATATTTGTGAAGCAAGAGAAGCTCACTATGTAGAACAAGAAGATCAAGAAGATGATCTAGAGTGAAGGGTTGAAGACTACGAATCTGGCTGGGATCAATAGATCGCCAATTCTGTTTAAGTCTTTATTTTCCAAGAGATGTAGGCAATTGCCATATTATTTTTGTAGTAGATGCCTATGGTTTAGTCTTTCTTCAAAGTAGGCGTACTCAATGTAAATGCGATGTCTAGGAAGGTTTTGAGATAAGTGGTAATTAAGCGAGCTTTGCTCCACCGACATCTCCCTACTCACCTGGTCACATTTGCGTTGGAATTACCGAAAGAAGTTAGACGACTACCATTGTTTTGCATTAGCTAAGCATTTGGATTAGATTCTCCTAATGGTTAAGAGACAATGATGTACTCCGTTGGCTTATGAATAAAATTTCGAGTTCTCTTCATTATGACTCCATTTTGATTCATGAGCATGTTACTTTGTGACTACGATGGCTGGGCCATCAGTATTAATTCAAGGACATGGAATAGCCCAAGTTCCCCTTGCCAAATGGCACCTTGATTATTCTCACAAAACTCTCTACGCTCCTAGGGCAAATCACACCCTATGAATAGCCAACGGATTTCATGCAGAAATGCATGAGGAGAACAGAAATGAGTTCCTTTGCAATGCCTCTAATGATTGCGAACGATGGCGCATCTTAGAGAAGTTTATGTGTCTCTCTAGTGGACTCTATGTCACTCTTCGAGCTATTAAATCCAATAAAGTTATGAGAGAAGATCTCTTGGATTTAGACACATATTGGCTTCGTCTCGACAGGATAAGTCACCCTGGTCATGATATGGTGATCCGTCTACTAAAGACTTCACATGGACACCCTCGAGCGAAATGAAGCAAGAATCAAAAATTGATTCCTGGACTTAGCAAGACCGCAACAATTGCAGCATCTGGCGCTGCAGCTGTCTTGGAGCGCCATATGGCCGCCCAAGTCCCTTGTGACAACGCCATATTTGGCGCTACCCATGGCCATGACGCCATGGATGTCAATCCCCATGGTTATAACGCCATGGATGCCACTTCCCATGGTCATGACACCATGATGGGTGATGTAGTCACAAACTTTGCTTCAATATGCGTTTCAAACGCTCAGGCCCAACCAAAACTCTCCTTGGTTGCTTCTAAGGCCTCTCGCTCATTTTACAAAGCCACTTCCTTAGGAAAATTAGGACTGAGACCGTCCTATACAAAGGATATGAAAATACTCATTATGTTCTTACATAGAATCCGTAGGGATTCTGTGGACTGATTCCACCAACTTGCGGACATTTAAATATCTCATGATGTTGGTTGATATGCCCACACGCTGGTCCCGTGTTGTGCCATTGTCCACTTGTAATGCTGCTTATGAAACACTCCTAGCACACATCCTATGACAACGGGCTCACTCCCCGCATCATCCTATTCAGTCAATTGGATTTGACTATGCTAGTGAGTTTACATCGAAGACTTTCGATGGATATTGCAATGAGACTGATGTTGGACATCATATTCTCCTGTACACACCCAAATGGTCTCGCGGAAACGACTACGATGGTAGTCAAGACATTGGTAATGCGCACCAATCTCCTTATATCCGCTTGGGGTGATGCAATATCGCATGCAGCTATGCTAATTCGTCTACGACCTACCGCCACTCAATCTACCTCGGCGTTACAGCTAGTGACTGGGTACAAGTATCGTACTTACACATATTTGAGTGTGCCATTTATGTGCCAATTGCGCCGCCACAGCGCTCTATGATGGGTCCATACAGACGAATGGGCAACTACGTTGGATTTGAGACTCCAACAATCGTCCGCCACTTCATACCCTTGCTAGGCGATCTCCTTACCGCTAGATTTGCGGATGTCACTTTGATGAGACAGTCTTCCCGTCGTTAGGGGGAGATAAGAACACGAATGTTCAACAGGAACGACAGGAATTGTCGTAGTCTGTCCCCACTATGTCTCATCTTGATCCCTGTTAAAGTGACGAGATCACACATCTGCTGCAAATATGCCTGCAAGGAAGTACGTCCCTACCAGAGGACGTAGCGCCACCCTACACGGAGGTAGGCATGGCGCCAACGCCAATGAGAGTGGCACTCTGGCGTTATAGGCCATGGCCCCAGCTAGGATGCGTGGGAGGCCCGTGGATTCGAAGGATACTTTGACACATTCCAACCCTTTGATCATCGACACTCATAATCCGTCTCATGAGTATCTTCCGGGTTATGGTTATTGTTGGGGGACGCCTCAACGTCAGAACCTATTCCTGAGAATATAGAGCTCTATGAAACTTACACTAGTGTACATGAGATGTGGGATAAAAACTCCATCATAATTGATGATGTAGTCACGCATTTCGTTGCGCATGAGTTTGTTGAGTCCGATGATATCGAACCACGCTCCGTTGATGAATGAATGCCAACGTAGAGAGATTTGGCCTAAATGGAAAGATGCGATCCAGGTTAAGATGGATTCTCTAACGAAGAGGAAGGTTTTCTGAGCTAGTGATGCCAACACCTCCTGACATAAAACCTATTGACTAATGGGTCTTCGATAGAAAGCGTGATGAGAAAAAGAGATGGCAATCTCGCCTTATGGCGCAAGGCTTCTCACAAAACGCCCTGGAATCGACTACGATGAGACATATTCTCTCGTAATGGATGTCATTGCACTCCACTACCTTGTCAGTTTGGTAGTTTTCGAATAACTGAACATGCAGCTTACAAATGTGGTCACTACGTATCTCTATGGGGATCTAGATACGGAATATACATGAAGGTTCATGGTGAACTTCATTTACCCAAGTCAAGTGGCTCTAGACCACAGAGCGCGTTACAAAGAGGTTGAAACGCTCACTAAAGTGACTACTTGATTGGGAAGGGATATGCCCACGCGTTTCCATAACAAGTTTCGGATTCTATCGCGGTTCATGTTGGACATGATCTTCATTAGAAGCCCTTAAAGAGTTAAGGGAAACCGCTGAACACTAGAAATCCGAGTTTGAGATGAATGATTTTGGGAGAACACGATTATGTCTCGGTTTGGAACTTGAGCATCGTGTTGATAGATGCTTAGGCATTTTGACAAGGTCAAACCTTCAAGCACCCCCATGATCGTCCGTAGTCTTGATCCTGAAAAGGATTCTCTTCGTCCGAAGGATGATGGCGAAGATGTGCTAGAGGCGGAAGTGCCCTACATAAGTACAATAGGCGCATTATTGTACTTAGCTCCATGCACAAGACCGGACATCTCATTTGCAATGAACTTGTTAGCTAAGGTATAGCTCTGCGCCAACGCGACGCCATTGGATTGGTGTAAAAGATATCTTTCGATACTTGAGATGTACGATTGATATGGGCTTGATCTATCCCTACAGAGAGATGATGGATTCGGACCCATCACACACCAGGAACGCCGCCAACACCGGCATGCGTCCCCTCTCCCCATCCCAAAACGAAGTTAGCGTTTTTGAAGGTTTTGCTGATGCTGGGTACCTCTCTGACCCACACAAAGGTCATTCCCAAACTGGTTAAGTGTTCACCATGGGTAAAGACTGCAATATCTTGGAGGTCTACAGAATAGACCCTAGTCGCTATATCTTCGGACCATGCAGAGACTATTGCTCTTCACGAAGAGATTCGTGAATGTATATGGATTGGATCCATAATTACGCATGTTCGAACAATTGTGGTTTAAAGTCTACCACAGATGAGCCTACGAGCATTTAGGATAATGCAGCTTGTTTTGAACAAATGAAGTAAGGCTACATCAAAGCGACAACACCAAGCTTAATCAGCAACAACAGACTCTCTTCAAGATCAAAATGAACTAGGTTCGATCTGAGGACAGTGTGGCAGACTTGCTCACTAAGTCATTGCCTAAATTCCACTTTCGAGAAACATGTTGGTAGCATCGTTTACGGAAGTTATCCGAACTCCCATGACCGTAGTCATCAGGGGGAGATGCAGACATCAGGGGGAGATGTCTACATGTATGGTCTCGAAACGTGAAGGGTGTGTTGTGCTCTTTTTCCCCTTCGACCGAGGTTATTTTTGTCCCACTGGGTTTTTGTTACTCGGCAAGGTTTTTAATGAGGCAACGAGAGAAGCACCACGTTTGGACGACACAAGGGGGAGTGTTCAAGGAAATCCCGATTATGTGTCTGGCCCAAACTCTAGGTTACTTGACCTAGTGGTAATAGGATTTAATTAAAAGGATCTAGAATCCTAATCAATGTAGAATTCCTTTCCTTGTATGATTGAGATTCTATGCATTGTAATCCTCTATATAAAGAGGCCCCTATTATCAATGAGAATACACAGCAAATTCCTCTCAAATTCAGTTTCTCTACAACACATATATCATTATACACAACATAAAGAATGGTAGATTGCCATACTTTCTTGTCATTGATATAGCATTATAGTTGGATCCATACATCCATTGCTTAATTAAAGAAGAAGAAAAAAAAAAAATTAACCTACCAAAAACATCATAAGGATTTGTAAAATCTAAACAAATACTAGTAAATCAATCCATTAGAATCAATCAGAGTCCATATAGAATTTAAACAATCCGTGAATTAAGTAAATCCATGAATTATAAAAACTCAAACAAAGTCTTTTAAAATCTGAATTGAATACACCCCCCTTAATTTCTGCGCATTCAAGTTTAATGCGTAAAATGGGTCGTCATCCACTACTACAATTATAAGCAATTGCCACATGTCATCAATAATTTGGGTCAAATGCCATGTGTGTGTCCAAAAACCATTGCCGCATTGCAGCTATTTTTTTTGGGTCAGTGCTCTGTAGGCCCGTTGCTTTCTCTACACTATTCACATTTATATTAGAATGTGGGCTACAATAAGTTTCTGACAACGATGGGCCATGTAAAGTACACCCATGAAAATTATGTGTCTAGCAATTTAAAGTAATTTGTTTTTTTTTTTTATTTAATTACACATCCGGTAGGTCCTTGCCATAAATTTAATTCCATTTTTTTTTGGGTCAACCATGAATTTAATTGTTGTAAAAGCTTTTTCATCCTAGATATAAACCAAATTGTTTGTTTATTTCCTCCCTGAGTATTCTTGGCTCTCATTCCGAATCGTTTCAATCTCAGCCTCATGTTGTTCTTTTATTGCTTGTATCTCTAATTTAATGAACACCTTTTTTATATACTAGTACGCCAGGAACTTGGTCAACATGATTATGTGATGTAGAACGGATGACAACTAGGATCGAAGAGTAGCTTGATCGTGAAAAAGGAAAAATTGGTTTGATGTAAATTTAGCATTCGGTGTCAGAATGCTAATTATTATACCATTCCGAGAAGGGAACAGCGCCAGGAACACAATGATTTAAGCCTAGAGTCCGCCAAAAAATAAGAGAAAATTCTTAATTTGATTGATAAAAATATGAAAGATAGGTTCAACAGCCATTTAAGGTTGCTTATATTCCTAGGCCAGCTACCAATGAATCCTGAAAACCCACGGGTTAAAACAAAACAAATCCAAATCGAACTAGAAAACCTAAATTGCTGGAAAATAGTAAATTGCAGTTTTAAGGCCCGAAACGACGTCGAAAGCCTAAAAAAGCCCATACACTATAGCAAAGCGACAAGTTTTGTTCCTAGCGCCGTTCCCTTCTCAGAAAAAGGTATAATAATTATCATTCTGACACCGAACGTTAGATCTGCTGCAAACCAATTTTTTCTTTTTCACAATCAAGCTGCTCTTTGATCTTTGTTGTCATCCGTTCTACATTAATTTACTGAAGCTCTTTATACAATTGTGACGACCTCCAAGCTTCTGACCAAAAAAAGAAAAGAAGACGCCTCCAAGATCCTGCTGAAGGTTCCGTCAAAATTTCAAACGCATTTCCAAATTTGGAGGATTTGACCACTCACAATTGTAATTTTGGCGGGGACTTTTTCCTTATCTCTGTGACTTGATTCATCTAGAGAAGCTCAGCATCATCTGCTTCTGTGGGCTATACGGGTTGCCCCGCGAAGTTGGAAATTTGGTCGGCTTAGAAGTACTGAGGATAAGGTATTGTATTGGTTTGCCGGACTCGATTAAAATTTCTTGACATATCTGGTTGCCACAAGCTTTTCCGGTCGCCTAAATGTGTTGGTGAACTTAGCAGCTTAAGAAAGTTGGACATGAGATACTGCCACTATTTACGTGAGCTGCCTCCGTCAGTCTTGGATCTTCATCAGTTGGAGGAAGTGACGTGTGATAGCCACACAAAAAAATTATGGGAACCCTTATTACCCACTCAAAAATCTACGGATGAGGGTGGAAATTTGGTGTAGCCAGTAATCAGTGTTGGAGCAGTCTGGAATTTGGAGTCAATTATCTTTTGTATTTCATGTCATCAATAACATTTTCTTTTCCTATGGTAGTAATGGTTTTTCAGACCAAAAAACAAAAAAAATGGCAGTAATGTTTTTCATGAAGAGAGCTCAAACATGAAATATTAATTCGTTGTTGGCCTACAAAGCTTTAACCACCAATTTCATGACATACATTTTTACTTGGAACAGAAAACCAATAAGTTTCTCACTTTTAAAAGAAAATATGTGTAGGCCATAATGACATAGTTTGTAGTAATGTACAATCATAATCTATTCCCCGTAGAGCTTCATTCTTAGAAATCGTATCCTAGTAGTAACTAGTCATGTTGATAGAACATTACAAACTGTATCACACAAAAGGGTAACCAAAATCATGTTCACAGGTAGTCTATCCTATATAAAATACTACCTACAGCCAAGAAAAATGTACCAAAAATCTAGAGCTGTTCTTCATACTATGTTTCAGACAAAAAGGAGGAAACCAAGTATCCCAATCTACAAATAAGCAGCAAAGTGACACAGAAATAAAATCTTGGAAGGGATATTCAAAAAAACATTAAAGAGCCCCAATACACACATCAGATGTCTTTATGTTCTATCTCCACTCAATGACATGCTTCAAGTGACATGATATAACTCACTTCTGGAAGCCAGAATAGCTTTCGACACACATTTGTCACTTCACAATGAATTCATATCTTTCAAGAGCAATTAGTTATAAAACAAATAAGCTGAGATAAACCCGAGAATGTACAGCTAAGCAAGTCTTTATATATGCCGGTGAAACCTCAGCTTTAACTGAGATTGACAGTACCACATTACCACCAAGCTACCAAGGAACTTGCAAATTTACTTGGCAACATTGGCCCTTTTTATACCAAGGTAATAGTAAATAGGCCATGAAAGATATGAACCTCAGAGTTAGATTAAATATATGAAGAGGGATCATGCATACGAATGAAGTTTCACAGATGGTCTGAACACACACTCATGCACACACATTATCTTCAGTCAAAAACAAAGGACAGCCATGGAAAAAGTTTTGGTCCAATCACATAAGCGGAAGAATCTGAGAAGGATGTTACTACAAACTATAACAAGATTGGTGAAGTAGACATATGTTTTACTCTGAGCAACAAATTAATGCAGACCACATGATCTATACAACCAAAAAACAATCATTGAGGATTTACATTATTCTATTACAAGACTAGCTTTGTTTACTGAAGTGGTGAGCAATCAGAAAAAGGAAACTTTAAAACCATGAAGTGGCTAGAATACCACAAACTTAGCTAAAATTTTGAAGCAAAGAATTGCTTAAAAGATGCAGAGCAGTACAGGGTATATAGTTACTAATGCAATTCTAGCTCTGTTCCATAAAGTAGTGGGTAACTGGAAAAAACAATTCTAAAACTATAGTATACCAGGAAAACCTTCCTTAGATGAAGGCTATGCATGGTACTAAGCAGTAAAATATAGTCATTAGACTAGACTATTTAGTATTTTAAGAATCAGTACATGGCAGAACTCATCAAATTACTTGTAAAGTAGAGCTTTTCAAGTACTTGAAAGATTCATGATACACATACATCATACACGAAGTTGCAAATCGGAATTCACCTTTGTGATTTTGCATTATCCAGGAAACTACTAGAATTTTATGACCCCAAAAACCTCCTGGTAAATATAAATTTGAAGAAATTGCCATCTTTTGTAAACATTAAAACCAACAGAATAATATGCACTCACTAGTTAATTCAGTCAACCAATATCCTAATGCAGTCCAAAAGCAGATAAGTACGAAGAGTGCAAGAGCTCAAAATATCATTAACATGAACAAACACATTATCATTCTAAAAGGATGATGTAAGGGAAATGCCAGATTCGAAACACATGAATGCAAAATCTGTATTAAGTACCACCATAGACAATCATCCTACATTAAACTCAAGGGGGGTAACATATTCTTGGGTAATTCAACTAAATTTCAGATTAACACATAAGAAAGGCTCTGAAACCTCATGCTTCTACTGTGTTACCTAGCACAAAAGAAAACAACTCCCTGACCGGCGAAAACTCCACCAGCCCAATATCCATAGCATACCCAGCAACTGGCAACTTCAAGTCCCTCAATACGCAAAACGCTTCAGCCATCCGACTCTTCGGCACATCTTGAGCAACAGCACAGAAAGGCATCCAAGAATCAGTGCGATACTCCTCCCCAATTTCAACACCTTCTTTCTTCATTGCCTCACACAACTGGGACTGGAACTGAAGCAACGAAACCGAAGGAGTTGGTGCCAGAAACAGTACATTGTTATCAGTCGGGAAGCTCCCAATTGACGAGAATGACAAGGCCAAAGGCTCTTGCTTGGCAGCAAAAGACTTGATAATGTTTTCGAGCTTTGCTGGTTCGATGAAGGAGCTGGAGAAGAGAGTGATGTGAGGGCGTGATTCGATTTCGATGAGCTGGGTGCTAATCTGGCGGCGAGCAAGAACATTCCAAGCCTTCAGGACCTGGTTTTCCAGCGCTGGATCGAAGTAAAGCTCGATTGCATAGCCTTGTGACATTGCCACAGAATCAAAACTGGGTTAAAGCAATCGAATTTGGTCAAAATCAACCCGGTAAAACCCAGTAACAGAAACTGAGATCTCAGAACGTTCTGGAGAAATGAAAGAAAACCCCCAAATCAAAGTGACCCAGTACAATTAGGGCATTGAAATTTGGGGTAAAGCAATCTACTTTGGTCACAATCAGCACAACCCAGTTAAAACCAGCACCAGAAACAGAGATCTCAGAATGCCCAGAAATGAAAACTTAAAGATAAACCCCCAATCAAAGTGACCCAGAATTTCAAACAAGGAAAAAAAGCCTTACAGATTAAAGTAGCAATCAGAAAGAGACAGAAGGAATAAAGGGGCAATAGATTTGACGGACAAACTCAAAAGGGTCACTCTGTAGCAGCGAAGCTACGACTTTACAATCACAGTGAGAGATAAGATAGTGAGAGAAAGAGAGAGGGAGATAGAGAGAGAGAGAGGAGTGGCCTTGCACCGTTGGTTGAAGATGAAGAAGAAGATGAGGAGTATGGTGCAAGGTCACCAGTGAGTTTAGGTGGAGGTAGGTTGGGTTCAACTCTCTGCGAGTCTAAATCGATATTCGCTGCTCGAAGAAATGTAGAAAAAGATAGAAAGAAGAGGATTAATTGATTGAAAAACACCGAAAAAGGTTCATTCTTTAATTGATTTTTGCATTAAGTGACGGTCAAGGAAATATGCTCATTCTTTTTTCAATATTTTGAGTGATGATGACTCCCTTCAGGGCTTTAGATTCATTCCTTTTGATTTCTTGACCTAAAAGCATAGTTTCATTTGGATGGGTTATGAAGATGAATTTACTAATTTTAGGTCTTTATACACCATTAGTTATTAGTTAGGCTGAAAGCGGTAAGGTGATGAAAAATGTTAGACACTTTTTTTAGTTCGTTTATATTATGAATAGTAGATGATTAAACATTTTTTATTTAGTAGTTTAATAAAAGAGTGAGCTGGTTTGTTCAGTGATATATAGCTCTAAGTTTCATATGGAGAGCTTCTCTATCTTTTTTTTTTTTTTGAGAAAAGGGCGGTGCAGCAGCCCTCAAGCTTTGAAAGCCTCGATTAAAGAAACTGTCGAATACGAGGGGGGGACAAAAAGCCTAAACCCCTGATTACAATAAGTAGGACATCCTGAAATACTATCCTGAGTCTCTACTAAATGTTTGTACCCAACAAAGCACCAACTAGCAAGGAGCGCTCTACTGGCGACTCCAATTGCTTTAACTGCATTAACGCAGCGGTGACACAACGGAAAGATAACTTGATCTGCAACCCGACTGCAGCAAAGCATAACTACCATACGCACAACTTTCCCATCATGATGCCACTGGAAACAACCTCCAATGACACTTAGTTTCACACTGCTACTAGGAGGCAGCGACCATTTGCAAGTGCAAGGAACTCGCTGCCTACCTAGAGCAAAATAGGCACACAAGGTGCAATGACTGGCACACAGGCCACTGCCTCCAACCGGAACACGGTTGGAGTTTATTACCAGCAAAGCAACAACAGAAAAACAACCAACAAAAGCAAAAGCAACTAAAAACAAGAGCTCGTCCAAACAGTAAGGCCCAAGCACAGAGGCCCGGCCCAACTTCCACCTCCAGCAAGGATCCGGCGCCTCCCTCCTCCAAACTTGCTGCCAGCGCCCTCCGTCGTCACCACATCGTCGGCTTGCACCGTCACGACGCCGCAACGCATCTCCACGCCACCGCATCGCAGCACCACAAAGCCAGCCGCTGGCAGCACCGATACCAGGCCGCCACCTTGGACCACACCACCACCACGCCGCATCCCTGTACCGCCGCACCACCGCGACCTATAGCAGACCACCCCACAACGCCATCAAAAGACGAACCCAGATCCCAGACAGATCCAAGCCCTCACCTGGCTCATCGCTGCCATGAGATCGAAAGCCCCGCCGCTGCATAGATCCCCGTTGCAGAAAAGAGGTCCGAGATTGCCGCCGGCCAGCCGCACCCCGCCGCTGCACTTTGGCTGCCTTCGCCCACGACCCAGCCCACAGCGAGAAAGACCCATCGATATCCAGCCATGGACCTCGCTGCCAACAACCCATGCTAGGAAGCAAACAAGGAAAACTGGACAGAGCCCAAATGAGGAGGCCTCCCCCAACCCTCAAGCCTACGATCTGGATCCGGAGGGATCAAGATCCGGGCAAGAGGGGAGGGGGAGAAGAAACTGTTTTCAGATATGTTTTCTCTCTCTAGCTTTTAGAGAGAGACGCTCTGGTGTGAAGAGGTTTTTTGTGTATTGGAGAGCTTCTCTATCTAAAACTAGAGAGAAAACATATCTGAAACTCAATCTTCCTTTCTATTCTCTATTGCTCAAATCTTGATCCCTCTAGATTTAGATTGACAGCTTGAGAGTTGGGGGGCGACCTCCTTCATTTAGGCTTTATCCCAGTTTCTTTGTTCTGTCTACTGTTTTTGCTCAATCCATCTACCTCAGTTCGTATTTTCGATCCATGAGGCTGAAATTCTTATTGTTCTCCCACCATAACCATCTTTATACCTCCGTCACCTTTGTGTTTTTTCCCCTCTTCACCTAGTTGCTTGGCTGGATTGTCACTCTTGAAAAATAGCTGCAAATATCTTCCTATTTCCTCTCAATTAGCAGTTCTCCCCCCTTTGAGACAAGTGAGAATACTTGGCCGGATGTCTTCTGTGGAGTCTCCGGACAGGAACTTGGACGACGAGGACTCACTTTGTGTTTCTCGGTTTGACATCTTGCTAGAGATCCCTAGTTCAGCGTTTTGTTAGGACACCTGATTTACATTGGTGCATGCACTAAGATGGAGATCAAGATTTTATTGCCAGCGATCTTTAGAGTTTCGGTTTTTACTTCAGTCATGCGGATTTCGCAGCTTAATCTAATTGTTACTTACAACGAGTCTTGGCGGCGGTTGGTTCTCGCATCGGATTAGTGTTCGTGGATTGGGCTCGATTTTAAGCCTACATTTTGGGCCTCGGTTTATTATTTCTTGTCTCCTAGTATTAGATTTGATTTTGTAGCTCCTCTTGGAGCACGTCCATTACAAATCATGTACCCTTTACAAGCTATCGTCTCTTAGTTTTAATGCAACTCTTCTATTTTAATATATATAAAAAAAGCCTGTTTAAATGACACCATCCATATACGATGTAAAGATGTAAATAAAAACATTCATAAGAAAATGATGAAAAGTTAATTATCATATCAAGAAAAATTTTGTGTACTTTGATATCAATGATGTAATGAGAGTTGTCGGGTTAGTGTTCAAAAGATTAACTCAAGAAAAAGTTCATTCGAGTGAACTTTTATGTCTTCTTCAACATCAGTAATGCAATGAGTAGTTATCAAACGACCAACTTAACAGAAAAACTCATTTCGAGCAATCTATAATCATTCGTGGTTACGAATCTTAATAACTTCTTATTTTGTTTCGTTATTTTAATGGCAAATAGGGATCCTATAGGCCTATACAGCTAAGCTTTCATGCTTAGTTGTTTCATTAATTCGTTCGCTATAGAGGTAGACTTCTCATTAGAAAAAGACTTTATCTCATTAATATAGGCCAAAAATGAATATCATAAGTAAATAATTCCAAATATCGGTGGAAATTCAACTTGCCCAATATGGTCCAAAATAATTAACCATTTGAACAATTTGAGGCATAATGGTCCATACCCACTAAGCCCAACCAAACTTTCCCATTCTGATAGGCCCAACTCTCTCCCTCATTTCCTTCCTTCTCCGTCACTACCGCCTCTGGTTTTAAACCAGACCGTCTCTCTCTGCAAAGCCCTAAATCTTCAAAGCTCCACACTTTCTTCAATTTCCCTCGAAAAACTCAAAAATGGGAGAAACCAAAAGAAAGCGAGGGAGAGCTCCAAAACCCAAAACCCCAGAAACCGCCACCACCTCAATGGACATCGACGACGCCGCTCCGCCCCCCACGACGGAGCCTCTCTCCGACGCCGGCACCTCCCAGCCCTCCCGCCGCGGCCGCGGCCGCCCCAGGAAGGCCGAGTCGGCCAACATCACCGCCTCGCCGGAGCGGCGGAGCTCCCGGCACGCGTCGGAGCAGAACGGCGACGCCGGGGCGGTGAGTTCGGAGCCGCCGCTGATGGTGCCGAGCTGGGAGAGCGTGGCGCGCGTGGTGCCGGCGATGGACTCGGTGGTGAAGGTGTTTTGCGTCCACACGGAGCCGAATTTCTCGTTGCCGTGGCAGAGGAAGAGGCAGTACAGCTCGAGTAGTAGTGGGTTTGTGATTGGGGGCAGAAGGGTCTTGACCAATGCGCACTCTGTGGAGCACCATACACAGGTCAAGCTCAAGAAGCGTGGCTCCGAGACCAAGTACTTGGCTACTGTGTTGGCGATTGGGACTGAATGTGATATTGGTGAGTTTGGAAGATGAAGTTTGTGAATTGAAATGAATGCAGAAAGTTATTAACTTTTTTAACAGTTAGCTTTACTTGTAAAGAATTAAAGGTAGTAGCTTGACTTAATGTGTTTGCAGTGATCTTATTAGCTAAGACGAAACGAATATGATTGTATCATTGTTTTGAAAAGATAATATGTTTGTGTGATCAATCTAAGAAGAAGTTTTGGAGCATATAACTCAAATACTAATTTTTTTGTCTCGTAAAATGTCAATAAAGGAAAATATCCTTTACTTTTTTGATTATCGGTTGGAGATCCTTCTTGAGAGAGGAATTAGGAAAAATTTATGCGTTGAAGGTGGTTGAATTTACTTGCTTTATTAAGGTATCAGAAGTTAATTAGTGAATCATGAGTTACTGCGATTGAAGTCCTTATGTTGTTTTCGTGATGATTCAGCCATGCTCACGGTGAGTGATGATGAGTTCTGGGAAGGAGTTTCACCTGTGGAGTTTGGAGAGTTGCCGGCGCTCCAAGATGCTGTGACGGTTGTGGGCTACCCTATTGGGGGTGACACAATCTCTGTGACGAGTGGTGTAGTGTCACGTATGGAGATACTTTCATATGTTCACGGATCAACTGAGCTTCTGGGACTGCAGGTTATTATCTTCTTGACATTGTCTTCTATATACACCGTAGAGACCTCAATTTTTGACATGTTTTTGTTTCCTGATTTCCTTTCTCCTTTGGATGCTTTTGCAGATAGATGCTGCCATAAACTCTGGAAACTCTGGTGGGCCTGCCTTCAACGACAAGGGGACCTGTGTGGGCATTGCTTTTCAGTCTCTTAAACATGAAGATGCAGAAAATATAGGCTACGTTATTCCAACACCTGTTATTAAGCACTTCATTACAGATTACGAGAAGAATGGGGCATATACAGGTTAGCTAGTAACTTAGTGTGTACTTCTAGTAAGATGAAAGAAAAAAAGAAAAGAAAAAAAGGGAATCAAAGAAAGAAGGAAGTCCGATCGTAACTGTAGTTGTTGTTATTTGCATATGGTACTTGCCGCACATATGTGATATGACTTGCAGCACTGTGGACAACATCTGTGATCGTGTTTTGATTGTTCCAAATTATTCTCCTTTTCCTCTTCTTACATTATTTCTAATTGATAACTGCGGTACAGGGTTCCCAATTATTGGAATTGAGTGGCAAAAGATGGAAAATCCTGATCTACGCACGTCAATGGGGATGAAAGCTGATCAAAAGGGTGTACGTATTAGAAGGATCGAACCTACAGCTCCAGATTCTCATCTTCTGCAACCATCTGATGTCATTCTTAGCTTTGATGGAGTTAATATTGCAAATGATGGCACAGGTAAACCTCTTGATCTTTCTTCACTAAATATTCTTCTCTTTTTATGCAACTTCTGCATTCAGCTTTGTCACATGCAGTACCACAGAATTTTTCATAGAATGAAGGGTGACATTTGGTTCTTGTTATTTATAGCAGTTCATTTAAGAATTTAGGACAGAATCTTGTTATTATCATTATTTTTTTGTTTATCCTACATGCATATTCTAATTTAGCATAACCTACTGTAGATTTATTAGTAACACGACTCTCTTTGGTATCAATTTTCCAGTTCCATTCAGGCATGGGGAGCGCATAGGTTTCAGTTACCTCGTCTCTCAGAAGTATACTGGCGATAGTGCTGTAGTAAAAGTTCTTCGCAATTCACAGATACTTGAATTCAACATAAAACTTGGAACACACAAACGTCTGATCCCGGCACACATCAATGGCAAACCTCCTTCCTATTATATCATCGGTGGATTTGTTTTTTCAGCTGTATCTGTTCCATATCTGCGTTCTGAGGTGTGCCCTTGATTTCGTACTCTCTCTCTCATTTACTTTGTTTCCCACTATGTCTATGCACTTTGTAGTTCAAGCTATATCATTCCATCTATTTCACAATGTTTTTTCTAATTTATTATATTTAGTTTTGGAACCATTATCTAGCCAAACCATACCTGAATTTAATATATATATGTTAGTTTTTGTTTTCCTGAGTAGCATGCAGGCTTTAAAAGCTCCAAACAAATGTCACAGAGTTGAGTTTAGCCTATATAATAGTGCCACCTTAACTGTTTGCTTGGGGTGAGCTGGTGTGTCACACATGCTTAATTAAGAAAACAAAGATGGTAGATTTAAGGTGTTCTTTTAAAGAAAATATTTTGTTAGTATTTTACTAAATCTTACCTTCGATTTTTCATTAATTTCCAGTATGGAAAGGATTATGACTTTGACGCTCCAGTCAAACTTTTGGACAAGCATTTACATGCAATGGCAGAATCTACTGATGAACAGCTTGTTGTCGTTTCTCAGGTTTGTCTCTCTGATCTATATTTTCTATGCTTTTCGTTCTTGTGCTCTGCTTTCGTGGATTAAGTCTATTTGAAATTGTGTTAGGTACTTGTTGCTGACATCAATATTGGATATGAGGACATTGTTAACACTCAGGTGAGGGCCTGTTGCACAACTCAGGATGTTTTCCTGTTTATATATTGTTCTCTTACTCATAAGGAAATCTTGTTTAACATTTTTCATTCCTTTCTAGTTAATACTTTTGCATCACCTTTTGTGTTTGTAATGATGATGAGATAAACTTTCTGAAATTATTTTTATACTTGTAACACTTGTTGAAATGATTCCTTTATCTGTGTAGGTTCTTGCTTTCAATGGTAAGCCTGTGAAAAATTTAAAAAACCTGGCCACCATGGTGGAGAGTTGCGATGATGAGTACCTAAAGTTTGATCTAGAATACAATCAGGTTCCTTTCCCTCCCTCCCTCCCTCCCTCCCATATATGCATGCATTCTCTGCATTTTTCTTAATAGTAGCTGAATTGCAAACTTTTCTATGCAGATGGTTGCCCTACAGACAAAAACAGCCAAAGCTGCAACTTTAGATATCCTTCTGACTCATTGCATACCTTCAGCCATGTCTGATGACCTTAAGTCTTAAGACCTAAGAGAAGATTTGTCCCCATCAAAGAATGTTAGATTGCTTATAATGGAACAGGTATGTCATTACTTATGGAGGATAAGAGCTGGAAATCCGTTGCTTATTTATCGTGATTATCTTCTGTTTTGGAAGTATCTGCAGACATTTAACCGTCGGAATGAGGCTTCCATTACATTTTGTATCAACTATACGCCTCAGTTGGGTTGATGTCTTTGGAAATTTTTGTAATATTAAGTAATTCTATAGAGAAGAAGAAAGCAGAAATGATAGCTAGTTTTGCCAGATCAAGCAGGCATTATCGTATAATATGATCCTTAGGCACATTTATTCATCATAGTAGAATGGTTGAGCCTCCTTAAGTCTTACCTCATACTCTTTTTGATATTACTTAATTATATAACATACTATTGCATCCACTTCATTTCCAATTGCGTATGGAAACTGAACTCATTCCATATTTTCTTAGTAATTTCCTTTTAGGATCCGTGCTATGATAGGGGCATACGTCTATGTTCGACTGAGGATAATGCTTGTTCGAATGAGTTTGGACACCAAAATTCTGCGGGTCATGTTAAGTTGGTTTTTTCAGAAAGAGAAGAAAATTTATTAATCCAAGAGATTACAATGAGGGATGACTTCGCAAAATTCCAACTAGTCCAACTAGAAGAGAACCTACTTATACTCCTGACTTCCTAAGTCCTAATGTAAGAACAAGAGTACGGTCAGTTTGGCTGTTGTAAAACATAGTCCAACCTGGAACAGGTCTGATTCCTCGTAATTTCTTAGGAAGTTGATACCAAATTCTTAAACATTTCTCTCGCAGCTATAGAAATCCATTTACACATGGTGATGTTGACGTGAACATGCAGCCAATAATTGGCACCAAAGAATTGCGTTGACGTGTCGTAACTCGCAAGTCATAATAAACTCTCTCTCACACATCGGCTTGATTAATTTCCTGAGCCACCGCGTTTTTGATTCAGAAAAACACAGAGAAACGTACTTTGACTCTGAAACCTCGAGTCTCCGGTCGACCTGCCTCGAGTCTCCGGTCGACCTGTAGAAAAAGAAAAAGAAAGAAACACTATCCAATAAACCATTTTCTATGAAGACTCAAGACTTGCCCACCGACCAACCCCGTTGACGGCCATTTTATATAAAGAAAAAGGTAACGCTCAAACAACGCAAACCCCCACAACAATGTATCTCCAATTCATCAATCCCACAAGCACAACCACCACCCTAAATGACAACCTTCCCATCTCCAAGATAGTTTCTTCTTTGCCGCAACAATCACCACTTGTTGACCAAAACGGTGACTTGGGTGTTGTGTCGGAGCCGGAGCCGATGGTGCAGAGGTGGGAGGGAGGCGGTGGTGGTGGCGGGAGAGTGGTGCCGGCGATGGACGCGGTGGTGAAGGTGTTTTGTGTTCATACGGAGCCGAATTTCTCGTTGCCGTGGCAGAGGAAGAAGCAGTACAGTTCGAGTAGTAGTGGGTTTGTGATTGGGGGCAGGAGGGTCTTGACCAATGCGCATTCTGTGGATCATCATACACAGGTCAAGGTCAAGAAGCGTGGCTCGGACACCAAGTACTTGGCCACTGTGTTGGCCATTGGAACCGAGTGTGATATTGGTATGCAACATTTTCCTATTTCTCTTGTTTTGCTTTATAATTTCGAGTACTTAATTTTCAGTGATGATAGACTAACTCAATGTAATAGTAGACCAATTTTGTGTAGTGTACCAGTATCGAAAATTAATGTATTGATACGTTAGTGGATTGCCCTTAGAATTGTGCTATAATTCATAAGTCATGCGAAATATTGAAGTCTGTTTGTTTGTTGTTGTTCTTTTATCTTGATGATGCTTAAGCAATGCTTACGGTGAGTGATGATGAGTTCTGGGAAGGGATTTCACCTGTGGAGTTTGGGAACTTGCCTGCGCTGCAAGATGCTGTGACTGTTGTGGGCTATCCTATTGGGGGTGACACAATCTCTGTGACGAGTGGTGTTGTGTCACGCATGGAGATACTTTCTTATGTTCATGGCTCCACTGAGCTTCTGGGAATGCAGGTGACTATGTTCTGCCTATTCTCATCGCATAATTAGAGATACCTGAATTTGAGTCCTGAAGTGTTGTGGGGCTCTTCACCGTTGATGTTTTGTAGATAGATGCTGCAATAAACTCTGGAAACTCCGGTGGGCCGGCGTTTAATGATAAGGGAAAATGTGTGGGGATTGCATTCCAGTCTCTCAAGCATGAAGATGTGGAAAATATAGGCTATGTCATACCAATACCAGTTATTATGCACTTCATTTTGGATTATGAGAAGAATGGGACATATACAGGTTTATTAAATGTTACCAGCTTAATGTTTAGTGCTTACTTCTTCTTGTCCTAACAGTAATTGTTATTTGTATATGCAGTAGTGAAAAACTCCTCTCAATTTTGCTTTGGTTCTGATTGTCATTTGTGGTATTACAGGGTTCCCAATTCTTGGAATTGAGTGGCAGAAGATGGAAAATCCTGATCTGCGCATGTCAATGGGGATGGGACCTGATCAAAAGGGTGTGCGAATCAGAAGAATGGAGCCTACATCTCCAGAATCTCTTGTTCTGAAACCATCTGATGTTATTCTTAGCTTTGATGGGGTTAATATTGCTAATGATGGCACAGGTAGACTTTTCTTCTTCTGAGGAATTTGTGTTCTCTTTTCAAGTCACCTTTGCATTCCTTTGTTTTCTTTGGAAAATGCTCTATATTTATCACCTAAAATGTCATAAGCTTTCTGACTTTGAAAATTAACACTATTGGTATCAATTTTCTAGTTCCATTCAGGCATGGAGAGCGCATAGGTTTCAGTTACCTTGTCTCCCAAAAATACATTGGGGATAATGCTCTAGTCAAAGTTCTAAGAAACTCAGAGACACTTGAATTCAACATAAAACTAGCAAAACACAAGGAACTGATCCCGTCACACATAGAGGGAAAACCTCCTTCTTATTACATCATTGCTGGATTTGTTTTCACAGCTGTATCTGTTCCATATCTGCGTTCTGAGGTGCGTGTCTAAGTTCATGCTTCAATGCTTTCTCTTTCTTTACATTCCACTCTGTCTCTTTCTCTCTGTTAACCTCTGGATTTTTGTTCATTTACAGTTTGGAAATATATTTGATGTTCCAATCAAATTATTGGACAAGCATTTACATGCAATGGCACAGTCTATTGATGAACAGCTTGTTGTTGTTTCTCAGGTTTCTCTCTTCATCTAAATCCCTCCCATTCTGTCTACTATGCTTTTCCATCATATTGCAAGTATTATTTACTCTGCTTTCATGGATCAGATTCACTCGATATTGTGACAGGTACTTGTTGCTGACATTAATATTGGATATGAGGATATTGTTAACAATCAGGTCAGGAATCTGTTACAAAACTCACCATACTTAACAATCTTTATTACTTAAAATCTCATAGATCAGCTTCAAATTTTCTTTCATTTCCTGTCTGATGCAATAAATCATCCACTGAGATGAAATGGCTGAAATTACATAGAATGAATTTGAGAAAGCTGTTCTTTCATCTCTTTAGGTTCTTGACTTCAATGGTAAGCCTGTGAAGAACCTGAAGAGCTTAGCCAAGATGGTCGAGAATTGTGATGACGAGTACCTAAAGTTTAGCCTAGAATATAATCAGGTTTGTCTCTCTTTTGAGATTCCTCTCTCTCACACAGCAATGCAAGTATGCATGATCTGCATTTTTCTTTGGTGGTTAAATTGCATACTTCCTGTGCAGATGGTTGTTCTACAGAAAAAAACTGCCAAGGCAGCAACACTAGATATCCTCACAACGCATTGCATATCTTCGTCCATGTCTGATGACCTTAAGACTAAAGACATTATGTTACAGGAAGTAGAGTCTTTGTCTGATGACCTTAAGACTAAGATATTAGAGGAAGAACAAATGCTTACTTCTCCTTTAGCTGTATCTACATAGATGAAATTCAGGAAGCCCTCAGAGGAACCGAGCACATCTTGTAAGAGTATATGTTGGATGGTAAAAATATTCTTCTTGTAACAGTTTACATTAGAACAGTTTATACAACGTTTACTCTACTCAAATCAAGTCAAGACCTGGGTCCAAATCCAATCCTCAAGTTTCAAGTTTCAACTGGGAAATCAAGAGAATCTCCCCTTCACTTTTCAGACTTTAGTCTGCACGAAGAAAACAAGAGAAACACTCCTATATTGAAGTTATCTCATTTGCTTCCTGAAATCTGCAGGTCAGAGCAATACTAAATACTACAGAGTTGACTACATTTGTAAAATTGATTCTTATTGAGGATACAGTTTCTAATTAGTGCAAGGTTTATCAATAACAATATTACCCATAACAATGGTTCAATACGTTTGAAAATCCCATAAAAATCCTCACAATTAATTTCATAGTGTTCATCATGAACATCATAGAAAAACAGAACATCATAGAAAAACAGCTGCTGTTTTTCTCAGCAAATAATGGATATCAATCTACCCTAGAGACCTAATGCACATACTACATACTGCTAGTTTGCTACACATTTTGGTCTAGAGATGCATTCTCGGTTTTATAGGTTTGCAATAAAGGGGCCTTATTGCTAGATGGTGATTCCAGGCTATCAGCTCCAGAGTCTTCACAAGTCTCTTCTTTAGCTTTTCCCCACAGTACCGTGTAAAACCCAACTGATATAATTGTTGCTCCAAGTAGGCTGCAAGATGCAGAAAAAAGATGCAACGAGCACATTGAATCTTAAATCTCAATAATGTACAGATTTTAAACCAAAAATGGGACTGGTTAGTTGCTATAGCAAACCTTCCCAGATGAAGTGTATCACCAAGGAACGTTACGCCCATGACAACAGCAATGGCAATCGACAATGGCTTGAACATTGTCACATACACAGGTCCCTTCAAGCGCAAGGTCCATGTGTGAACAGTATTGTTCAATAATGAGTTTAGTAGTCCCTAAACATTAGAGAAAAGCCATCATACGAAAAAATAAGCAGATATATATAGGGGTACTCTAAGAAGTGTAATATAACATCTTTCCAGTGCTCTGTTAGCTTCTTACTGAGCACAGGACGGATACCAATGCCATATCAGGTCTCAATCTCCAAGCATTTGGATTTTTTTTCTGTAATCAAACCAACAACTACAGCTACGATGCTGACCACAACATTGTAGAAGAAGATCACAGTTAATTCATTTGGGTACTCTTTCATAATTTGTGCCTGTAGAAAGATTACTAATTTGGAATTAAAGCTCATGTTATCCAGCAACTGATGAAAGATACGACAGTAACTTTTGGGTACAAGTAAGTTACCAGAACAATGTACCAAAGTGTCACCAATATATACTCGGCTGTTATCAGAAGGCCTCCAATGACCCAGTTTGAGTTTGAAGGTGTTGAGTTTAGCAAAAGAGATTCGGGGGCCCTTATATAGTCACCACAAATGCACCTGTGAGTGAAACTATAGTACCAACAACTTTAGCTTGAGTGTTTCTGGTTTTCAATGCTACAGTTTCCAACCTGAAAGAACAGAAAACAATAGAAGTTGGTCCTTATTCATCCAAAAAAGAATTGATCCCCTAGACAAGAGGATTTTGATGCTGGTAAATGTTGAGCAAACCAGGCAAAATTATACATGGCAAGTTGGAAAGAATGTATTGGACCTTATCACATATTTACTTAAGACAACAACTAGAGGATTAAGAGAAGCAATTGGTGCTGCATAGGACTCTAATTCTTGAAAAGATATCTTAGATGTTTCTGATAAGATATTCGATGGAAAACCGTTTGCTTATCTGATATATTAGATAAGCATAGATATGTATGCAAAAGAGGAGCAACCTAGTGAAACACAAACACTCTTATGGGAAGAGGACTGTGTTTTCTCCACACCGAGTTACAAGAGTCTTGCCCCATAGAGACCACCAAGTTCCTAAGAGTAGTGCAGAAGATTGTTGCTTCAAGAGTTCAAATGGCTTCAGGTCATTTTCATATTAAACTCCAAACACCACTTCATGTGTCAAGATATGTTATAATCAGTGTTCATGTAAATTTGTGAGTGATTGCATATATGCTATATGTATGTTTGTCGTTTTCAAAGTTATCATGCCAATCACACATGAAAAGTCTAGTGTTTCGGTTCAAAAATTAGTGTTACCACAAGCTAGAGGCCTAGAAGTCAAACAATTATATTTTTCAAGTTGTGTGCTGAGCATGAAAACAAAGTAGCTAGGGAAAGTACAACTAACATATATTGGATTCCTTCCCTTGTTATCATAATTCAGAAGTAACTGTCTATGGTCCTCAACTTTTCTCAGAAAGCAAACAGTGATAATTAGGCCATTGGATTTTTATCACTTGGTAAATTAGACAGGGTTGAAAGATGGAAAGAACCTGAAAATGATGGCAAGAATGAAAGTGAAAGCTGGCAGAAGGTTGCTGATAGCAGAATAAAGCATTGGAGAGCTGTAATTGATTCCTGCATACCCCATTATCTGAGATGAGCTCCTGTTCATCGTCATCATCAAGAACACATATTTAATCGTTATAAAAAAAAAATTGATTATGGGTTGGTTTCGATGAGGATCTTGTACCCAATTAGCCCAAGAAGAAGAATTTTGCTCATGATGGAAAAGTTGAGGGGAGGAAGCCTCCTTGATCTGCAAAGCAGATTAGAGATGCGTGTTAAAAAAGTTGAAGCCTTTGAGTTTGAAATTGTTAAATGATTTGAAAGACTAGGATATGGACCTGTGGGAGATGAGAGGAACTGGAACAAGAGCAAGAGCAGCTATGGAATAAGTGTAGGCAATAAAGACATGGTAGCTCATTCCTGTCATTGTTGCAGCTTTGAACAGTGTGTTCAAGCCCACGTCCATGGACTCCATAGTCACCATGGCTGTAAATGGCAGGACATCTCTGTAACAAGACCTTCCTGCCATCTCTATCTCTCTTTCTATCTTCCTCTCCTTTCTCTCTCACACTCTCAAAGACAACACTAGTCACTCACAAAAGAGAGAACAATGGGAAAGTTAAAAGATGTTTTTGAGATCAGAAAGAAGCATTGTAATGGCTTAGGTAACTGTCGATGGCTAGGTAGGGGATAGCTTGACAAAGAAGGGAAGTGTAATGTGGTAAGATGATTGGACAATTGGGTTTTGTCGGCTTCAAATCTTCTCTCCCCAGCTTCCCTGTTTGCTTCTCTGTCTTTCATCCACTTTTTGACACGTCCCTTGCTTACACTAACTCGCCCTCAAAATCTCATCGATCAGAAAAATAAAAAATAAAACCATAAAACTAAGCAAAATGTACATCTCACGTCTCTATTCTGGAGGGTGGGGGTCTCCGTCAGTTTCATCCTTCGTCGTCATCAATGAAAGACTAAGAAGATGATTCTTATTAGGGACTATGAGATCGCAAACTCCAGCGATTACATATACGATGAACATTTAGAATGAACCCAGGAGAAGGTAAGTGCAAGGAATGGAACGACAGTGAGCATAAAAATAATGGTTCAATACGTTTGCAAAATCCCATAAAAATCATACAATCTCTTAGTGTTTATCATGAATATCAAAGATACACAACTGTTTTTCTCAGCAAATAATGTATTTCAATCTACTATAGACATCTTATGTACATAGTGTAGGGCATGCAGGTAGTTTCCAAGATGCATGCTGGTATTTAGTCTTGTATAGGACACCCTTCACCAAGGATACCGTTTCAAAATCCTCAAGTTAAAAGTGGTTGGATAAATGAGGCTTTAACTTCTTCACCTGAGACAATACTGCTTTTACAGTGTATTGGTTGAATCTTGAGAGGCATGCATTTTGATCGCTTGAGCCATTGCAATGATGCTATTATCCGACCAAAAACAATCATATTCAACATTTCTAGTGAACAAATAGGTGTTGATCACCTTGTATATACATACTGCTACAAATGTTTGGTCTAGACATTCTCGGTTTTATAGGTTTGCAATAAAGGGGCCTTGTTGCTAGATGGTGACTCCAGGCTATTAGCTCCGGAGTCTTCACCAGCGTCTTCTTTAGCTTTTCCCCATAGTACCGTATAAAACCCAATCGATATTATCGATGCTCCAAGTAGGCTGCAAAATGCAGAAAAGAAACCCAACAAGCACATTAAATATTTAATCTAGAATGTACAGATTTTAAACAGAGATTTTAGGAGTGGTTAGTTTCCATATCAAACCTTCCCAGGCAAAGTGTATCACCAAGGAACGTAACGCCCATGACAACAGCAATGGCAATTGACAATGGCTTGAACATTGTCACATACACAGGCCCCTTCACGCGCAAGGTCCATGTGTGAACAGAATTGTTCAATAATGAGCTTAGTAATCCCTAGACATTAGAGAAAAGCCATCTTAAGACACAGTAAGTAGGTATAGCCTATGTATAACATCGTAACAGCCAGTGCTCTGTTAGTTTCTTACTGAGCACAGGATGGAGACCAATGCCATATCTGGTCTCAACCTCCAAGCATTTGGATTTTTTTCTGTAATCAAACCAACAACTGCAGCTACGATGCTGACGATAACATTGTAGAAGAAGATCACAGTTAATTCATTTGGATACTCTTTCATAATTCGTGCCTGTAGAAAAATTACCACTTTGGAATTAAAGCTCACATTATCTGGCAATAGGTGAAAGATACCACAGTCAGTTTTGAGTACAAGTAATTTACCTGAACAATGTACCAAAGTGTCACCAATATATACTCAGCTGTTATTAGAAGGCCTCCAATGATCCAGTCTGAGTTTGAAGCTGTTGAGTTTAGCATCAGAGATTGTGTTTGACTAGTGAGGGAAATTCGGGGGCCCTTATAGAAAGTCACCACAAATGCACCTGCAAGTGAAACTATAGTACCCAAGATTTTAGCTTGACTGCTTCTACTTTTCAAAGCTACACTTTCCATCCTGAAAGAAGAGAAAACAATGGAAATTACTCCTAAATTCATCCAAAAAAGAATTGATCCCCTAGACAAATGGATTTTACTCGGGCAAAATTTGGTGTTCCGTGGTCAAAAATTAGTGTTACCACAAGCTAGAGGCCTAGAAGTACCAACAATTATTTCTCAAGTTGAGCCCTGCCTACTCTTCAGTCTTCAGCACCGAAAAAGGTAGGGAAAGTACAAGAACTAACAATTATTGGATTCCTTCCCCCCTGTTGTCACAATTCAGAAGTAACCGTCTGGCCCCTCAACTTTTTAAGAAAGCAAACTGTGATAATTAGGCCATTGGATTTTTATCACTTGGAGGGCATAATGGTAAATTAGACTGGGTTGAAAGATGGAAAGACTCAAAGACAAGACCTGAAAATAATGGCAAGAATGAAAGTGAAAGCTGGCACAAGGTTGCTGATAGCAGAAGCAAGCGTTGGAGAGCTGTAACTGATTCCTGTAAACCCCATTATCTGAGATGAACTCCTGATCATCATCAAGAACACCACTTTAATTAGTACCAAAACCACAAATAATTCTACAAATTTGACATATGAGTTGGTTTTGATGAGAATCTTGTACCCAATTAGCCCAAGAAGAAGAATTTTGCTCATGATGGAAAAGTTGAGAGGAGGAAGCCTCCTTGATCTGCAAAGCAAAATAGAGATGCATGTTAACAAAGTTGAAGCCTTTGGGTTTGAAATTGTTAAATGAAAGACAAAGATACAGACCTGTGGGAAATGAAGGGAGCTGGAAGAAGAGCAAGAGCAGCTATGGAATAAGAGTAGACAATAAAGACATGGTAGCTCATCCCTCTCATGGTTGCAGCTTTGAACAGTGTGTTCAATCCCACGTTGGTGGACTCCATAGTCACCATGGCTGTAAATGGAAGCACATCTCTGTAACAAGACCTTCCTGCCATCTCTCTCTCTCTTTCTATCTTCCTCTCTCCTCTCCTCTCTCTCTCTCTCTCTCTCTCTCTCTCTCTCACACACACTCAAAGACAACACCAGTCACTCAGAGACAGAGAATAATGGGAAAGTTAAATGGGGTTTCTGAGATAACAAAGCAGCATTATAATGGCTTAGGGGTGGAATGTAGCTAGCTAGGTGGTGAGGGGATAGCTTGACAACGATGGGAGGATGAGAAGTGTAATGTGGTCTTACGATTGGACAATTGGGTTTTGTCTTTCTTCTTTTTACAGAATTTAAAGATGCAACAAAAAGCAAGTGTATGCGGCTCTTTGATTGGGGGGTAGTTTGGGGTACAAGCAATTTATGAGTTTTCATGATTATGTGTTATTAATGGAGTCCTACATCATTCATTAGTTTTGAATAGTGATGATAATTACACAGTTAAATTAGACTATTGGATTTTGATTTTACTTTGTACTTTGTAAATTTTTTATATTTTTAAGCGAATATGCGTATGTAAATTTAAGGTTATATGTAGGAGACTTATATTTAGATATCAGATATCACTATGTGATATTACTCTTTATAATGTTACCAATGATAGATAAAATTATTGTTTTTTACTCAAAAAAAAGAAGAAGAAGTCCTGCATCATAGTAATATGTTAGTAATATCATATTAGTAGGTGTGAAAAGGATCTTTGATATAATAACTTAGGATGTGAATCTCAATTTTAGGGGATACGCAAGTTGAATTATAATATGTTTGCTTAAAATCCTTCAATAATGCGTGGTGTGTCCTTTCTTACTTGCGTTTGTATGGTCCGTTCAAGACCATCTCAATTAAATAATGAGAAAAATTCAGGTACGGTCCCCAAACTATTCTGCCAAGGCCAAAATGATACCCGAACTCTCAAAAGTATCAATGTGATACCCAAAGTCTTATATTGGAATCAACGTGATACTTCCGTCAAAAATATCTAACATCTCCGTTTGTTTAGAGACGTGGCAAGCACGTGGGCCCCAAAGAAAAGGGCATAATGGACTTTTTACGTAATAGTTAACCCTAATCGAACAAAACCACATTTCGCTCCCATTTCCGTCATTTTCGATACTTCTCTCTCCTCAGTCTTCTGAAATTGATCCAAAACATACCCAATCCCTCCCAAAATCAAGATTTGACCTTTATCTCCAAAAGATTCGAAAAGTGAGAATTCCACAGTAACAGTCTGATCAAAGCAGGTCACGGACTTGATTCTGGAATCTACGACAGTGGAGGATCACTATCATGGCGAAGATGTGGGGGATATTTAGGGAGTATGGACCACCAGGCGAAAGTGAGTCCTCCAATCTATATCTTCTGTTCTATATTCGTATCCTATGTAAACGCACTTTGTCCAAAAGTTGAAAACGAGTTTGTCTCTCTTCTGGGTTTCACTGATGAACATATTAAAATGGGTTTCATTGTGCTACTTTAATAAAGAAAAGAGAAGAAAGCTTCCACCGATGAACTCATCTCCATATTAAAATGGGTTTCATTGTGCTACTTTAATAAAGAAAAGAGAAGAAAGCAAATTGATTTGTCTGTTATGAGTTTTTAAACATTGCTTTGGACTGTAGTTGAATCATCATTGAACATAAACTGGGGTTTTTAAATGTTGAAATCCCCATCTGTTTTCCAGAAAATTAAATCTTGAATATTTTAAGTTATCTAAAATTTGAGTTGAAGGCACATGAAATTGCATCTCCATAGTCTGTTTTGTTGCGTGATGAAGTCATCCTTGAACATGTAACTGATGATTGAACAATGGGTTTCGAAAACTGAAGATAGGTGCTGACTTTTGTTCTTGTTTTTTTTTCTTCCAGTTCCAGAAAACTTGTATACAATGGAGATTTTTCATGGTGGTTATTTTGACAAGAAGTTGGATGGCACATGGAAGTACAAGGTTCCCAAGTTTAACAAGTTGGGGGGGAAGATATACCTTGATGGTCTAGATCCTGATTTGATCTCATGGGTGGAGATGAATAATATTGCTCATGCATTGGGGTACAGGGAGAAGCCAATCTCTTACCACTTCAAGATACCTCGAACACCACCCAATGAAGGATTCATACAGATCAAGAGTGATGGAGATGCCATAGAGATGGTGAAGATGATACCATTGAAGAAGAGGCAGATAACTGTGTACATTACAGGTGGGGGTCCTAGGAAAAAAGAAGAAGCATATGCTGAGTTTGCATTGCCACCCGATGAAGATTTTGTCAATCCTTTGAACAATCAGACTTTAAGAGATAAGGAAAGGGTTTTTTTTGAAGCAAACTTGATGGCTAGCCAGTTATATAGTGAACGATATGGAGTAAATGCAGTTGGTGGCTCAGCTAGAGTAAATGCAGAAGTAGAGGCAGAAATTATTGATCTTGCAAATGATAGTGGTTCTGCTGGCAATATTGTGGGTGAGGATAGGAGTGGAGTAAATGTGGAAGGTGGACCAAGTCAGTCCACTTTTGCTGGTTTATCTGATATTGTACCAGACATCATGGGTTCACAAGCATGTGTCGGCCAAGGTGAGGTGGGGCAGGGTGGTAATACAGCAACAAGACATGGGCATATGGGTAACTTGCAGCCCCCTAAAGCTAAACCTAGAAGGGTGAAACACACTGCTAAAAGATTGTGGCCTACATCTGCCAGGAATGCTTTGAACAAAAAACTAGAGGATATAGAGAAGAGGGCTAGAGAGGACGGTGAGAAAAGGGAAAGAGAGGAGTTTGAGAGAGCTGAGAGAGAGGCTGCCGAATTCAGAGAGAGTCAAGCTTCTGCTGCAGTTAGTGTTGAAGAAGTTGAGCAAAGGGAAAGAGAAAAAGCAGAAAAAAAAAGAAAGGGAGGCTGCTGAGCAGAAGGCAAGGGAAGAAGCAAAGCTAAGAGAAAGGGAGGCTTCTGAGAAGAGAGCAACAGATGCATTGGCTGTGAGGCAACAGTTGGCTGCTGAATTAGAGAAGAGGCAAGCAGAGAAGCAAAAATCTAAGGCTGTTGGGAAGCAAACATCTAAGGCTGCACAAAACAAGGGGAAGGAGCCCATTCATCATAAGGCTAAGTTAAACAGAAAGGGGAAGAAGCCTAGAGAGCCAAGATATAACACAAGGCATAAAGGGCAGAAGAAGTTTGAAGCACAAGTTGAGGAGGATGAGGATAGCAGTGATGGGTCTGACTTCTATGTTGATTCAGACTATGATATTGAGAATGATGAGTGTGATGATGTTCAATTTGAAGAAAATGTCACAGAGCCGAGAGTTGTACCAGAGTATGAAGAGATGGGTTTCACTGGCTACTGTTCTGAAGAAGCTGTAGATTCAGATGACTTGCAGAGCTTGAGTGGGAGTGAATCAGAAGAGGATGAAGATGGGAATCCAATTCCTAAGAGGAGGAAGAAGGGGTTGAGGGTTAGACCTTGGATTAGGTCAGTAGATCTGAAAAATCCAAAGTTCAGGTTAGGTCTTGCATTTCCAAATTCTGCACAATTAAAGGAAGCTGTTAGGGAGTGTGCCATTAGAAACCAACTTGGGTTGTGGTTTGAGAAAAATTCCAAGAAGAAGATAGAGGTCAACTGTCAATGGGACTGTCCTTTTAGGTTGTATGCTAGCACTTCCAAGGGTGAGGGTGATACACTCATAATCAAGACACTGAACAAGAAGCATACCTGCTCTCCAGTTGAAACAAGTCATTTCTTGACTTACAGAAGAATAGCTCAAGAGGTTGCTGAGGATCTTATGGTTGATGAGAATTGGTCCAGGAAAGGGATCCACAATCATATTGAAAAGAAGTACAAGTTAGACGTTGGTGTGCAGACAATCACAAGAGCAAAAAGGGCAGCAAAGAGGATGAATGAAGGACACTATATTGATCAATACAACATGTTAGCTGCATACAGGAAGGAATTGCTTAGGAGCAATCCTGGATCCACAATTGACATAAAGACACAAATGTGGCCAGCAAGGACACAACAAATTGGGTTGTCCTATAACAAAGGCCAAAAAGGCAGCAGCAGTAAGTTGTTTTCATCAACATTCTCTTCTTATTATCATCCAATTCATGTTCACAAGTTATGTTTTGTTATACTAATCCAACCAACTAATTGGAATAGGGAGAAGGAACATCAAGTGGAGCAACTCCAAACAAGAGGCAGAGAAATGAGGTTTGTGTGGTTTGAACTGCTCATGCACATGCCTAGTACTTGGTTGTGTGAATTAGGTGTTTTTGTTGACTGAAATGTTGCAATGGTTGACTGAAATTGGTATATGTGTCAACTGGTATTGAAATTGGTTGGTTGTGTTGGCTGTGTGAAATTGGTATTAAAATTGGTTGGTTCTGTTGGTTGTAATTGGTTGTGTTGGTTGTGTGAAATTGGTATTAAAATTGGTTGGTTCTGTTGGTTGTGTCAAATTGGTTGGTTGTAATTGGTTGTGTGCAAAAGCTACTGTGCTAAAGTCAACTGAACTTGCAGCATTGTTGGTTGTGTTGTTGAAATGAGGCAAAGTAAGTAATTTGGTCCTTTCTTTCATTCATTTGTAGGTCAACAGAGCAGCTGCACCAAAGGGGTCTACTAACGTCAAGGACCAAGTTATCAAGTCTAGGAAAACATGGAAGAAAATCAAGCAAACTGTGGAGAGTACTTCGGGTCCCAATGTTGGTGCCTCAACATCACAATCAAATCAGCAGCCTCCCACTCAAAGTAGCCAGAATCCGGCAGCTGGGAGTGCTCAATGGAAAGCATCAGAGCCTATGCAACCAAGCCAAGCTTCATCTGAATATGCAGGATTTTAATCCAATTTGAACTATTGGTTTTTGTTATTGCTTAACGCTTACATTTTGCTAAACTAT
Organism: Rosa rugosa; assembly: GCF_958449725.1. NCBI lineage: Eukaryota > Viridiplantae > Streptophyta > Magnoliopsida > Rosales > Rosaceae > Rosa > Rosa rugosa. Next base: position 69,748,123 of record NC_084820.1, read on the forward strand.
CAGTCAACATTAAGCACTTGTTGCTTATGCATTTTGCTGGACAAATTATGTATGAGTCATTTGTCAATGGATGATTCAATTCTTATGATCTTTTTCATATTAAAGTGATTGATTGAATTAGCTTTTATGTTCATATTTGTTGTTGCTTGTTCAATTTGAATTTATGTATACTGATCTTGATGGACATGGAAATAGATGGTGAATTGAGTTTGTTATAATGGTCAACATCGAGTCAAATTAGGTATAGTCATTTTGCTTCAATTTGGAGGCAAAACGGTTAAGGAACAGCAAAAAAATGGAGGGAAGAGGCGTGGGACCGGTCAAATAGGGAGGCAAAGGTACGGTTGACCGAACTGAGGGTTGTTTCTGGTATTTGCCCTTTTCTTTGGGGCCCACGTGCTTGCCACGTCACTAAACAAACGGAGATGTTAGAGATTTTTGACGGAAGTATCACGTTGATTCCAATATAAGACTTTGGGTATCACATTGATACTTTTGAGAGTTCGGGTATCATTTTGGCCTTGGCAGAATAGTTTGGGGACCGTACCTGAATTTTTCTCTTAAATAATTAATGAAAGTGGAAGACACATTTGTCGTCGGTGTTTATTTCATTTTATAATTTTTATGGGAGGTTTTTCCGATGATTTTTATCCATCGTCAATTGTTTATTTTATGAGTGGTTTTACCAGCGATTCGTCGGGCAAAGATTTGTTTATTTATAGTGTTTATGAAAGACTTTTTTTTTTTTTTCCCTTATGAAAACCTTCTACCGATGACTTTTTCCTTGAAAACAGTGTATCCCATTTGAGACTTTTGAAAAACATATTCATACTTTTGGAATTATGGCTACATTTAGGCATCTGTTTTTTTCTTCTTCATCGAGAGCACATGGTATCGTGCCTGACCACCAAAAATAAATTGAGATTTAACTACAATCACCGTTAGTAAGACTCGAACCCAGGTGTGAGTTACCTCTCCTGGATGCTCTTGCAAACTCGACCACCTATAAAGATTTATTTATTTATTTATTGACATAGCTCAAAGGCTTTCTAGGCCCTAGACATCAAACATTTGTTTTGGGGATCTGGGCTCAAACTTTAGTTTCCACATTTTTATATATGTATGACTTTTTAATGGTTTCCAAACTTCGTACTCTGAACTTTCGATAAAAAAAAAAAAATTAGTGTTAAATATTCATGATATTGGGTCTCACAAGGTCGTAAATCATAACAACTTCCTTATAAGTTATAACTCACACAACAAAATGTCAATAAAAAAAAATTGCAGATTTCCTTATAAAGGGTGTGTTATACTATCCATTTGACATAGATCTAGAAGAGAATATCACAAATGGTCACTCAAGTATTAGTGTATTACTCATTCAACACTTTGATAACTAACTTTTTAAATATATCATTTTGATCACTCAACTATAACTTTGTCAATCACTTTAGTTGCTTTACTAAATCATCTGTCAAAATCTCAATTAGATAGAAGATATTCTTGCAATATGCAATTTTAGAGGGTAATTTAGTCAAAATCTCACTTTGAGAAGTGACTAATCAATCTAGTTCAGACTTCTCAGTTTTTCACACTAGTTGGACGAAAATATCCTTGATGTTGTGGCAAAAAAGATTTATTTTTAACGAAAAAATAACAGAGTGAGTAAAGTGAATAATGTTAACGTTAGTGATCCGTGGGATCTCTAGTTAGCTTTAGAGAGAGAGAAAGAGCGACACAAGATGTATAGTGGTTCGTTTCCCACCTTAGCGAGAAACTACGTCCACTTGAATGCTTAACTATATGTGTTTGGGCCTTGCGGCCCAAGTGGATTACAAAGTGTGTAATGGAATGGAATCTAAGTGTGAGGAGGGGTCCCTTTTATAGGTAAGGGAACCCCTCCCAATTACATTTTCTTAGATGTAGGATGCAATCAACACTATTCTAGTGCATAAAGCCTAGTTGTGAGGGCATGTTGGCAAGGCCGGAAAGGTGGCTTCCCGGAGACGGCTTTGCCACTTCCGGATACCGTAGCGTAGCTTGAACATAGGGCTACAAGATGTAAGTAGCGGTTGGGCCTCACCATGGCTTGTGGGTGTCCCAAAGAGGGTGTTAATTATGCTTGGTGAGATAGCAAACTAGCCTTGCTAGTAGAGGTATCTACAAATAACACAGTTAAATTTAAGTGATCAAAGTAATATATTTAAAAAGTGAATAATCAAAGTATCGAACATGTGAGGAGATACGCTAATATGTTGAGATTAGAAGGAAAAAAAACCCTAGGAAAGATTTTCTCTCTCACCCTAGCTCTCTACGGCGCCCTCGCCTCCTCTTCTCCTAGTTTTCTTCTCTACATCTCTCACCCTCAACCCTCACTCAACCATATGGCCTCCATTGATGCTATCACCGTTAGCTGTGCTGCCTCCCTTGCACTTGCACTCCTGATCTGGGGAGAATTGGTGGCGGCCATGTTCGTTAGTCTTCCAAATCTTTTCTGATTGGGAAGCCTCTGACCCACCGACCGGTCAACCCTGCGGCCTTCAAGGCTCACTTCCTTCATGCCTGGATGGATGTCACTCTGGTGATGTTGAAAAAGAAGTCGGGCAAGCTACTTGGGAGTAGGAACAAGAATCATAGCCCTGGCAAGAAGCCGAATGTCGCTACTTTGTGACTCTCTTACCTTGCAGTTACTGGTACTGATCCTAACCCTAGCGACAAGGGCAAGGGAAAGCTTTAGGCTTTTCCAGGTTTTCCTTGCCTAATACTAGAAGTTGAGTCTTCTACTACTTTCATCTTAGTTTCTCTAGTTGTACACCAATTGAGGTTTCTAGGCGGCTAGGTTACTACTTCATGGGAAGTTGGTAGGGAGGATTTTGTTTCTTGTTGTTAGGCCCAATAAGTTAGCGAATGTGTTAGCAGTGAGGGTCACATGTCCTTTGCTTGATTGCTTATACCATTTATGACTCTGGTGTAAGACAACATTTGATGTACGTGCATTCTGACTATGAATAAATGAATGAAATTATCTATTTTCCTCAAAAAAAGTATCGAACATGTGAAAGTTGAGTAGTCATTTATGATATCTACTATAGATCTAGCTAAATTCAAGTCCCTCCAAAAACACATTTTCGTTTGAAACTCCTCAACTGCAAAGTCTATTGGTGGGCTTCGATTTGCTAGATATAAATAGTGCTAACACAACAATATGTTGGGCAGATTTCGTTCTCTCTCTTTCGATTTCGTTCTCTCTCTTTCGATGTCATTAGGCAGACGTCAATATATCTTACCTTAACGAGGAGATATGATGGCAATGGGCCAATGGTATTATCTTTCTCCATCTTTCTCTCTACAATTATGGTTTCCAATTAGTTGGTACAATGGTACTCGTATGGAGATTGCTGTGCTGGTAACTTCTACTTACATCAACCTCTTTTATACCTCTTGGGGTCCGTGTTCTAGAGATGGCATGCTGTTCCGGCTGCTTTCCTCTTTTGCTGCTATATTATTGGTTGGAGAAGATCAGTTGCTCTTGGGTTTTTCTTTTTGGGAGGCCTTAGTAGTTTTCAATTCAGTTTCTTAAGATTAAAACTTTTATCATTCAAAACTTGTAGCATTGTATTCTTTTCTATTGGGAGAGGTTTTGGTTTTGGTCCCTTTTTTTAATAATATAAAATGAAGGGACGGGCGGAGAGTTTCCGGGTGTAGCGGTCCTCTCCTTTTACGAGGAGGGTAGGGACTTCACGCAATGATCGCTAATAATTAAGAGATTGATATCGTCTAATCCTCTATTTAAAAAAAAAAGTGAAGGATTTGGTCGCTTCAATGCCGAATTTGATGGACAAGTGGGCAACATTGTCAAGACCGAATTTTATGTCGAAAATAAAGTTGAAAGGTTTCTGAAGTTACTCAAGATATTGTCATCGGCTGAACCAGTTTTTGTTGTTTTCGTTGTCAAGAAGGCAGCTGTTTTTGCTTCTTTTTCTTTTTATTTTTATTATTATTTTTTTCTATTCAAAATATCTTTGGTTGATATTTTGTATCATGGATTAGAAGCGTTTGTGGTATTTTGATTTTATTGAATACATTTTTTTTTTTTTTATGGTAATAGGTCAGCCCTTTCATTAATATTCAGCAAGCAGTACAAAAACGAAACACCCCTATGGGGTCGACAGAAAGAATCGTTCCTTAGAACCTCATGAACCCTATTCTAGCAGAATAAAATCCTAGAAATCCCTAGTACACCCACCTTTTGGTAAATTCACGCACTTTTATTCTAACAAAAACCTAGAAACCTCGAAGCTTACATAAAATGGTTCCAACTAAGGCACTGGTTTTTGCGACCCAAACAAAAATTAAACGGTACTATGGGCCATAGAGACCCACAACATCCAATCCCCTAACAAGAGGGTAATCCAGCCCCAATCCCTAGCAGACAGAGTCCAAGCCAGAAGTTGTAGGACCCAGCCCACCCACTTCCAGCCATACCACAAACCCTCCAAACAGCCCCAGGCCCAGCTGGCCCAATAGGGCGAAATTGCTAAGGGAACCCCAAGCACTCCATCACAGCCGTCCAAGCTGCCGCCGCCACCCCCGTGGCTCGCCACCCTAAAGGGATCAGATTCCGAACAGAAACCATCGCCGCCTCCAGCCAAATTACCACCTCCACCATCGAAGACCTGATACTCCGCCATCTGGAAGCAAAGGCAGCTCACTGCTCCACTACCAACGTCGGAAGGCAACGAGAAACTGGAGCAGAAGACGAAGCCAGCAGCTCGCCTAGATTCCTCATTTGGATGCACACAGCCCTGCCACCAAGCCTTACCACCTCCAACAGAATCAAGTTGGCCGCCGCTTTGGCCGCTACCACCACCATCAATCGACGGATCAAGACCAAATCCATCATCAGTGTCAACGGGACCATCGAACCAGATCTGATGGTGATCAAGGGTTGATCCCTCATCACCACCAAACCAGATCGCACCACCTTCACTCGGCTCCGATCGAGACAGCCGGTCGACCCACCAAGCAAAGTCATCAAGATCGACATCACTCTCGTCACCAAGACTCGAGCCTACCACAGGAACATCGTCACCAAAAGCAACGAAGGAGAGAAGAAACAGCCAGAGAATGGCCATGGCCTCTATTGGCAAGCAATAAAGGAAGTCGGAGAAGCCGCCGCCGTAAAGGAGAGGTTTCTCAACCCTAGCAGAGAGACGGCTAGGTCAAGTCTAGTCTGGGAATCATATATGTTGGTTGTGGTGATCTTATTGAATACATTTTTTGTTTGCATTTAAAAAATAATAATAATAATAATAAAAAGGTACTCAAGGCCTTCAGTCTGAGCACGTAACTCAAGTTTGTTCTGCCATGAAACCATTCAGGTGCTCATACAGGTTGTAGTTTGGACTTACTGTTTCTGGTAAGGAAGATTTTGGGCTTGTTTATGTTTTGGATGTAATTTGTTCTTTAAAATAACCTTACACCTTGTTGCTGAATCAAATCTAATGAACATTTATATCTACACATAATGTTACATACTTTCAAGTTTCAACTTTGTAGGTTTCCAATAATGGTGCCTTACCACCATGTAACCCTCTCAAGCTATCAAAGCCATAGTCTTGATCTTTCATTTCTTCTTCCTTTGCCTGTCCCCATATTACCCCATAAAACCCTATGCATATCATTACAGCTCCAACAACACTGCAAATTTAGGTATCAACATTAATTGCAGCTTCTTTTCTTCTTATATAGTTGATTAGATTCTTGAAAAAAAGAAGTAATAACACTAAGGAGAGAGCGAGCTAGCAATACCTGCCGAGAAAGAGATTATCACCGAGGAATATGACACTGGATGCAGCAGCAATGACAATTGACATTGGGCTGAAGATTGATACATACACAGGACCTTTCAAGTTTAGGCTCCATGTCTTAACAAGGGTGCTCAAGGCTGAACTAAAGAGCCCCTATAATCCATAATTAATTCCACATTACCATTAGCTAGAAGCATCATCAATGTGTATGATAGTCCTCAATCGGATTAGTTTCTTACCGAGTATATAATGGCAGCCAATGCTACCCCAGGCCTTAGTCTCCAGGCACTTAACTTTGTTTCAGCTATTAGTACACACACTGGTGCTGATATAATTGTTCCAAACAAGTTGTATAACAGTGCCAAAACTAGCTCAGCCGGGTATGTCTTCATGATATGTGTCTGTAACAACATGCTACAGAATTCATGACCAATATGACTGGAACCAGTTTGAAATCATTTAAGGAATACAACATTTTACCTGGTTTTCTGCTTTGGTTAATGTAGTTCTACTTTTGATAATCAAGGTCCAGAAGTTTAGTCACACTTGCTATCAACTTCAATCGATCAAAATGATAGATATGATCTGGGATGAACGTCAGTAGGTTGTAATTGAACACTACTCTTACCTCAAAATCCAGGATCGTTTCGTCTCTTCATGTGATGGATATGACAAACTGAAGTTGATCGCGAGCTGAACTAAAGTACGAGACCTTGATTGCCAAAAGTTCATGTATTACTAGGCTTGTGGAAATTACCTGAAGGATTGACCAGGTAGAGAACAGAAGGTACCCAACAGTAAGTAATATGCCACTTTTTACCCAATCCTTTTCTGATGTATTGGATAGAACTGTTGGGCCTCTATAGAGAACCACCACTAGAGCACCTGATATTGACACTAAAGTACCCATGACTTTGGCTTGGGTGCTGATGCTTCTCACACTCAGCCTTTCCATTCTTTTATTGGTGCATCCACAACAAACAAATGCACACTCAATTACATTAGAAGTTGCTTTACACAAGGAGAAACAAAAATTAATGCACAAAATATCTATGTCTTAATCAATCAAAGAATACAAAACTAGGCTAATTTAGCAGCGCTCTGGTCCAGGTTGATTCTATGGTCCAGGTTCACAAAAATTAGGAGAAAAACAAGTGGTATTCACCTGAAGATGACGGCAAGTATGAATGTAAAAGCCGGAGAGAGGTTGCTCATAGCTGAAGCAAGAGTTGGTGAACCGTAATCTATACCTTTATATGCACATAAATTTGCCACAAACCTGCTTGATCAAACATATGCAATCACTTTTAACTTTAAGAAGAACAGGGTACTTAGCTTCGTGTTCAAGTAATAGTTTTCGTACCCGATCAATCCAAGTAGGAAAGCTTTAACGAGAAGAGAGAGCTTGAATGGAGGAAGCCTTGTTCTGCTGCATATAAAATATGTAAATAAGAAAATAGATTGGGGCGAATATGTCAGGTTGCGGTGAAATATTAACAGAGTAAGAGTAAAATATATGGATTAGCACCTGGGAAAAATGAAAGGAAGAGGGAGAAGAAGAACAGTGGCAAGTGCATAAGAGTAGACAATGAAGACATAGTTACTCAACCCTTTTGAGGTTGCTGACTTGAATAAGATGTTTAAGCCAACATTGGTGCTCTCCACTGTAACCATGGCTGTAAAGGGCAACACATCTCTGTAACAGGACCTCCCTGCCATCTCTCTCTCTCTCTCTCTCTCTCTCTCTTAAATTTCTTAAGGAAGACTTTTTCTTAATTATTAGAAGACTTCAAGGAAGTATTTTTATAAATGGTTGGTGGACCAATATATCTTGCTTTCCCTAATGTTGATAACTTCCTATCATCCTACGTCAGCCAAGCTCTCTCTTTCCTTGAGGCTTACCTCTACGGCTTTATGTGGTTTGGACCTTTGTCAAGGAAACTATGGACTTTTGGAGCTTGTTAAGCCAAATATTGCATATCTTAGCAACTTGCTAGAGACAGAAGGGAAATAATTCAGTTTATTACATGACTTTGGATTTTATTAACCATAGACATTTTTGCCTTTCTGATCAATCTTTAATCAGCTAGTATTGATCAATAATCTTTAATCAGCTAGTATTGATCAATAATCTTCGATCAGCTCTATATATGATCGAGGAAAATTATATAATACATACCAGTATCTCATACACACATTTATAAATGTGACAACAAATTTGTTGTCAGAGTAGTAATATTGAGTCCTATTTTGTGTAATCTTAGTTCTAATAATAGTAATTACACCACCTACGACCTTGTTACAAGTTTTTGAACAAATTTGTTGTCAATGTTGTAATTTTTGTTTAATTATATGTAAATAGTGTAAATGAATATGATAACTTTGTTATTAATGTTGTAATTTTAATTCAAATAATTGTAATTTTTGTTCAAATAGATGTAAAATGAGTGTATGATAAACATCACAATACCATAGTTTGTCTCCGATGTTACATATTCCCAACTTTGTAGCTTTCCAACAAAGGTGTCTTACCGATGGGTAACCCTTCAAAGCTATCAAAGCCACAGTCTTCACTCATTTCTTCTTAGTACTGCAAAAAACCCTATGGATAGCATTACAGCTCCAAGCCTCCAACAACATGCAAAAGTTGGGATATGAATAGTGTTAAACACAAAATAGTAGATCAGTTTCTTCTTTCTTCTTGAAGTTGATTATGATCTTGTTGATTAAGAAACTTTTGAAAAAGTAATGACATAACATGGAGAGAACATGCATCACCAAGAAAAATGACACCGGCCGGAAGCAGCATGCAATGGCAATTGATGACAATGGCTTGAAGCTCGATACATAGACAGGACCCTGAAGAGAACTATGGTGTTGAGGGATGAACCAAAGGCTTCTTCCTAGACAAAAATAGAGTAAGGTTGACAATCAGTAGACTCGAACAAACTTAAGCTATTGCATGGGGAATGAACCAACAATATATGCCAAGCTAGCACACATATTCGATAATAGGTATTACATACTGCCACTAGTGTCTCACTGAGTATAAAATGGTAATTAAGCAATGGTATACGTACCAGGCCTCACTATCCTGCAGGCACTCAGCTCTTTTCAGTTTTTATTCTAAGAAACATACGGGCGCTGATATAATTGTCCCACACCTGTATACGTCGTCTTCATGATTTGTGTCTGCAACATGCTAGCTAGAGAAATTCAACACTAGTATTTTCTATATATGTATAATTGAGTTTGAAAAATAGGCAGGTTGAAAGGACCTGGCTGAGAACTGAGTACGTACTCATCCGTCGTTAAATGTTTATCCTTTTTTATTTTACCAGAACACTGTTGGTCAACAAAGATGTCTCTTTATAGTTTATAGCTTATGAGAGGCTTTGCCAATAAGTTATGCACGTCTCCTTTTATTTTAGATTTTTTTTTATGAAAGACTCCTACTGACGACTTGTTCTCCGGCAAACACCAATGTGGGACTTTTGAAAAACATCGAAATTTATGGTTACGTGTAGGCATCAAACATCTGTTTTGGAATTTTGGGTCAAACTTTAGTTTTCACATTTTCTATGTAGGGTCCTTGACCAAAAGCCCCAAAATGAGCAAAAATTATCCCACTTACCCCAACAACAGATTTTTATTCCCACTAACCCATTTTAAAGAGAAATGACTATTGTGCCCTCAATCTAATTATTGAATTACATTTTATGCCTCTCCTCTCTCTTCCCCGATCTCTGCCTCAGATCTCTCTCTCTCTCTTCTGTCTCTTTCCCCGATCTCCACCTCCGGTCTTTCTCTCTCTCTGATCTCTAACTCCGGCGCGGCGTCGAAACAGGATTTAGGTCGAGGAGATGAGCAGGACCGGTCCACGTCGTCGGAAGTCCGGTGGTGGACTAGTGGTTGTCGTCGAAACACGGGCAGAAGCACAACATCTCTCACCGGAAGATTCCGATTCCGATTTCAGATGGTTTCGCCTTCGACAGCCAAAGATCGAAAACGGCGCCGCCTCGAATCGACTGACATCATCAACGTCGATTATCCTCCAGTGCTCGACGCAGGTTGTGGCAGAGAAGAAAGATGATTGGGTGCCCAAAGCATCTTCCTCGAGCATTCCTTCGTCTGAAACTCCTTCAGAGTCGCCGGCGATGTTCTCTGACGCACCAAGTCCGACGCCGGCAGGTTTGTCGCCTGAGGGTGCTCTGGTCTTGGGTGCCCAGAGCATTCTCTGGGTGCCCAAATCTTTTTTTTTTTTTTTTGTAAACTATGGGAAGAAATCCGAGAAGGAAAGGAAAAAAAAAAAAAGAAAAAAAAGTTGTATTGGGGGCAAATCAAAATGGTGCTACTTCTGTTTTGCAACAGAAGGCCCGAAAGGAAAGAAAACAGGAAAAATAATATTCTATTGCTCCCCAATAGACGTCTATTGGGGGGCAATAGACGTCTATTGGGGGGCAATAGACGTTTTGAATTGATGTAATCTCCTTGTTTTTTTTCTGTAATCAAAGTTTTATTTGTCTAAATTTAGGGAGATTAGTTTCCATTCTGGCAACTGAAAGTCCTATTGGGGGGCAATAAGCTTCTATTGGGGGGCAATACATGGCTGATAGTCGTCTATTGGAGGGTAATAAACGTCTATTAGGGGGGCAATAGACGTCTATTGGGGGGCAATAGAGGTCTATTGCCCATCTATTAGGGGGCAATAGATGTCTATTGGGGGCAAAAAAACTTTCCGGTGAGATTTTCAGCAAATTCCGGTGGGCGGCAGTAGGTGACCGGAATCCGGCGAAAGTTTGCCGGAATCCGGCGGCCGGTGACCGGATTCCGGCGAAAGTTGGCCGGATTCCGGCGGCGGTGACGGGCTCCGGCGAAGTCTCCCATGGTTTCTCTCTCTAAGTAACAAAGGGGTGAGGGTAAAATGGTATTAAAAAAAAATCTTAATGGGGTATTAGGGAAGACTCCCTTAGAGTGTATTGGGTAAGAGAGAATTAAAAAAACTTAATGGGGTAAGTGGGAAAAAAATCCCTAGAAATTGGGTAAATGGACAAAATCCCTTCTATGTATATGATTCTTTAGGATTCAAATTTGCTCACCGCTATTCCTTAGGTGGTAATACCACCACTCAATAAAAAGCTGTCATGTGTGATAATCCATAATCATGGGCTAACTATGGTTAACTTAATGGATTATTAGAAAAGAAAAAAAAGAATTTAATAATAATAAAACTAATATACATTAATATTCATTAAATAAACAAATCCTAAATCCTTTCGTCTTCTAATTACTCTAATTTTTTCTTTTTCTCCAGTTCACTGCTATATTCGTCCTCTACCATCAATCCATCACTTATCATCATCGTCTTCTTTATTTTTTTTTTCTCTGGTTCGCTTTTACAGACGTTTACATCTTCTGCATAACGGCCATAACCTATATTGGCAATTCTTATATTTTATTATTTTTTAATTAACTAGTCTAAGTCATCTTTTTTGTCTTTATTTTTTCTTGAAATACTGAACTAATTAATGGCCTATCAAAGAGATAGTGACCATATAGAATTTTTGGGTAAGTTTGTTTCCAACAATTTCTAAGGAGGCTGAGGTTGGACCTCGTTTGGTTCATGGAATGGAAAGGTTGGGAAAGGAAAGTTGATCATTTCCTGTGTTTGGGACACCTAGAGTGTGTTTGGATGAGGGAAAAAATGATGGAATTTAATTGAAAGTGAGGATTTCATAATTCCTACAAGCTAATTCCCTCGTTTGGCATTATCAGATTGGAAATTTTAAATTTCTCTGTGGAAAAAAACGAAGGAATTCATTACTTAAATTCCCCACTTCAATTTCTACCAAAATAGGTGTCATTTACGAATTCCTTTGCACCAAACAATATATTTAAATATGTAATATATTACGAATTCAATTTTCATTTCCAAAACAAGATTTTTTTAAATTTCATTTATTTATTTATTTATTTTAAACTTTCTTAATTTATTACACGTTTCAAATCCTAAATAGATACAACCAAACAATATAAATTGTAATTAATGGAATTTTAGATTGATGGAGTTAAAGATTCCATCATTTCCTTTCAAAAAAAAAAAAAAAGATTCCATCATTTATAAATTTCTACGGATTTTATAATTTTCTCATCCAAACGCACCGCTAAGGAAATGAACAAATTTCCTGCATGAAGGGAAAATAAGAGCAAAATGGATCCTCTCACACCCAATGGGATTCATTTTCCTCATACTTTTCCTGCATTAATTGCATACTAATTACCTACTTTAAATATTATTTTAACAGTTGTTATTACCAAATTATCCAAGAAATTTTTGAATATTGAATTGTTTATGTTTTGATAATAAAAATATTATTGGAAAATTGATGTTTACTTTCCTATTTATGCCCAAACCAAACATCGGAAAAGAACTATTTATGCCCAAACCAAACATCGGAAAAGAAAGTAAAATACATTTTCCGATTACTTTCCCAGTGTTTCCAAACATTGGTAGGAAAACTAGTGGGAAATTTAATTTCTCATGCTAATGAGGAAGACCAAGAAACCAATTTCATTTCCGGCAACTAAACGAGGCCTTGGTGAAACACTAGAATAAGATTGGAGATGGCAAATAGAATGCCAGCAATCGATTAATTGAAATACATATCAAACTATCAAAGTCCTTATTCCCTCATCAATATGCATGTTCAATACTGTGAATTTTAATCACCCAAGATTATCTCATTAATGCCTTGATTCTGCAAATCATTGTACAATGGATACGAAAAATTTACCAAACGCCCATCTGCTGATTTGCTAGAAAACAAGTCACAGCTCCGGAGCTCTCCAAACTCTCTGTTTTTTTTTTTTTTTGGCAACAACTCCAAACTCTCTGTTTGGTCACCGTACTTTGGCGTAGGATGATTAGTCCACACAATTTTCGTACCACACCACTATACTCTCTGGTAGAGTTGCATGTAATGAATATATCCAGAAAGGAGTTGCATGTAATGAATATATCCAAAACCTCTAAAACCCACCTCACCAAATCATAGGAAGAACACTAATTTAACCACCCAGTAAAGATTTCATCAAGAATTAACATGAAACTCAAACTTTATAGCAAACAAGGTCTGTTTAGCTGTACTGAGTCTATCAAAAACCCAAACCCACTTAAACCCTCCTCATCAATTTAATGCCTTGATTATGCAGATTGAGATTGTAGAAGCATGGTTGACCCAGCGCCTCACATTGATTTCTTTTTAATTCTGAATGGTGGTCGTGGATCCCTAATCTCTGATTTGCAGACGGCGGACTTGATGGCGGCTACAGTGTCGATCGGGTGGTTCTCTCTCCTCTCTCCTTATTTCCATATATTTTATTTGATATTTATTAAACTATTTTTTTCTTCTTAATTATATACGGTGCTGTCAAGTGTAATACATCATAATTATGATTAACCATGGTTAATATTATAGGTCCGGATCAATGGACACATTATTTGACAAAATTTTTTACACTTAATTTTATCTTTTAGATCTAAATTGATCAAATGGTTGTTATTAATTGTGAGTATGATTTGGCAAGTGACATGACAATAAAATTATTCTCCAACTAAAAAGATAAATAAATTTAGTTAAACAATTTTTTTTATAAAGAAAATCAAAGAAAAATGTTTTACGTGATCCAACTCCAAAAGAACATGGGTGTTCTTCAACGAGAAAAAGAAAAACCCAGGTTCATGGCAAAGAGGTGTGCTCCTTTTCAAATAAAAACACCAATCTGAGGTCATATCAAATTCAAAATCCACATCTAATCTTTCTTTTTAAATAACCAAATCAATCTTCTTAATTGAATGCCTTAACCAATGGGCAAACCAATCGATCAAGTTAATATCTTTGCAGTGAGATTAATTAGGGACCTAAGCAAATCCTAATTCTTTACTTTTAGAATATATAGGAAGGAATCAACTACTATGATTCGTAATGAACTACATCCATGTCTAAACTCTTCTTTTCCTTTTCTTCAAGAAGAAGATGATCTTGGGTTTTTTTTTTTTTTTTTTTGTAAAGAGATGTGGATTTTTAATTTGATATGACCTCAGATTTGGTGTTCTTTTTTTTTTTTTTTTTTTTTTTGAAGAGGTTGTGTTTTTATTTGGAGGGGAACACACGTCTTTGACATGAACCCAGCTTGGGTGTTCTGTGAATGAAGGTTTTTTTGAATTTCTATTTCTACTGCATGCATTTGTGCTAGTTGGCGGTGTTCATAACTTCATATATGTAATTAATAGAGTATTGATGGTATAGTGTTCGGGAATTTTTTTTTTTTTTTTACTGTGCAATTTTGATTTAAGATTCGTGCTATTTCTGCTTTGAATTTGCTTCGAAATGAATCCTGAGATTCTTGCTATCCTTTGTTATTCTTCTTCTGCAGTTCAACTTCAATCAAGTAAAACTTTATCTTTGATTTTCTTTATAAAAAGAATTTTGTTTAACTAAATTTATTATCTTTTTGATTGGAAAATAATATTATTACCATGTCACTTGCCAAATCATACTCACATTTAATAACAACCATTTGATCAACTAAGATCTAAGGGATAAAAGTAAGTGTAAAAAATTGTGTCAAATAATGTGTCCC